>NW_008825208.1:6416477-6421989 GCF_000699105.1 Pygoscelis adeliae
AGGCAGGTTCGCGGCAACGGCAAGATGGGTATCTGTGCCTTGCGGCCTCCCGCCTCCCTCCCCTCGCCCCCGCTACAAAGTCCCCCCGCTCCAGAGCAGGAGTGAGGGAGTGCTTCTCGGTGGCAGAGCACCAGGACTTGTCATATTTGCTTGTCCCACCAAAATAATCAGTGAGAGGGTAATGCTTTGTTGTCAGGGAGAGCGTTGGTTTGGAAGAACGTCAGCCTGAATGCTCAAAACTTTGACAAAAATTAAAACCACTGAATCTCAGTCCTGATAATGGAGTGTTGCTTAATCTTAGTTCTGTGTAGCATTCTATCCTAGAGTAAGATCTTGCTTTATATAGCAAAGTTAAGCAATAACTAAGTAAAACTAACTCAAGCAATAATACATAGAGTCAGTTATTTTTTGCTGGGGTGTAGCTGTTCCTCTGTAGCTCTGCTTCCCACCATTCCCACCGGGGGCTGATGCTGAAGGAAGGGGAGGGGACCCTGCCAACTGTATGGGGACAGTGTCATCGCACCTCTTGAGACAGGCTTACCTGCACAGAGTTTTATCAGTGGGGTCCACACATCAATTTGAAGTTAACACAGGGGAAAAAGAACCGGAATAGAAGGAAGGGGGAAACTGCCCAGTGGCCAGCCAAGAACCGAAGCAACGGGGCCCCCAGAAGAGTGTCCCTCCCAGTGCCACCAAGCAGTGAGGATGAGGAGATGATTATAACTATTCTTGTCAGGCTTTTTCCTCTGTTAACTCTCTGCTTGGCATTCAGACCCAGCCAAGCTCCCTCTTGGTTGTTCCTGAGTATGATGCTGCCAGGGCTGACAGGATCACATTTAATCAGTTGCAGGTGGTGCACGCCAGTCACTCCACTTTGTGCATGTTTATGGCTGGTGATGCTTACGGGATATTTACGTGACTGTTATCTATTTTTCTATTTGCTAAGTCTTGTTTTTCACCTAATGTAAACTAAAGTCACAAAACAGGTAGGAAACACAGGGGGAAGAAAGGAGGGATTCTCAGACTGTTAGCAATTGCTTTGCCTGAGAACCTATTACAATACTGAGATTTGCGGGTGGAAGGCCATGAGAATAACAGCACAAAGGCAAAAGCATAGGAGAAGGAGAAGGGAAAAAGACTGACACAGCAGCTCAGGTGGAAGGCTGCAGAGCTGCAAGTGAAAGGCTGGCTGCAGAAGTGCGCACAGAAGCCCCTTGGCATTGCAAAGGTGCAGAAAGAGGCACTTGTGCATGTGTATGTGCAGCAGTAGGCGTGTCTGGCATTTGCTGTTCAGTGCTAGAAGAGGGTTTATACAGTTAAGTTGTGATCGCAAGATTGGACTCGGAGGCCTGCACATTAGAACTTCACAACCAAGGAGGCAGGGAAGTGCACGCACAGTTTCTGCATGGCATGGTTAAGCTCAAGCTCTGTGGTTAAGCTCAGCCTCTATGCAAGAAAGAAAAAGTGGCTTCTGTTAAATTTCTTAAATGTGAACTGTAATTTTAAGCTTGTTTCCCTGTTCTTACTTTCTCCCATTGATAGGAACCACATGGCATGAGCATCAACTCTCAAACATACCTTTTCATCAATGGTTAAAGTTTTAGCATGTTGGGTAATAACTACCATATCATTATCTTCAGTTGTAATCTTTGTCTAATGGTGTGTGAGTGTGTGTGAGATATGGTGTTGGGAGAATAAACAGCGTAAAGCCAGTATACAGAATTCTGGATTTTTTTCCTAGAAATATAATTCATACTCCATAAAAAATATTTTGTCCAGAAGGATATTGTCAGCTATTTCTTTATAAGCTAAGAGGTTACTATTTCTGCTAAACAATTAAACGTGATACAGGGGAATTTTGTGAATCCAGACTTTACTGTAAAAGCAGAGTGCCTGAGGTTACATCTATTCACTGAAACTCAGGTCCCTCAAACTTCTAAGTTTACCAGGCAAAAAATGGAGGGAGGAAAAAAATAATGCGGTTGCTTTACCCAAAGCTGGGAGGAAACAAGCCCAGTTGGTTCACTTGGTTATTTTCTTTGCCAGAGGAATAAATGCTCATGTGATGATGGCAGCTGAACATACGCTAAGTAAATAATGCCCCATCTTCATGTTTGCCACCTTGGCTGCTGTCATTTTCTTTTCTTTGAAGAAAAGGAGAGCCCCCAAAGACATGACATAAGAGACACTGTTGTCAGCCTGTTACAGACGGGCGACTACACCAAAGGCTGGAAATGGCCCCAGGATTTCTGTGGCAGAACTGAAAATCAGCCCCCGCACCAGTCCAGCTCTGTCATTGCAAAGCTCTTCCCCACCCTCCACCTTTCTGTGGTTGCACTGTGAGCTCTGTAAGGCATCCTGTAAAAAAGCAGGTCTGCCCTCACAGACCAGCGTTTAGAGGGGAACAGAAATGGATGTGCTGTGGGTCTGCTACAGCCTGCATATGTCGCTGGTAGAAAGCTACCCCTTTTCTGGACCTAGGAACTCACAGCTAGCAATGCAAGGGGGTGAAGAGCAAGACCCAGTTATGTTTTAAAGCAGCTCTCTGTGTTGTAAAGCACGTGAGGGAATAACTTGAGGCCACAGGCTGGAGACCAAAGTGTCATGGCTTCCTAGACGTAGAAAACAGCCCATTGTCCTTATCCTATATACAGAAATTACACACTATACATTCTTACTAATGTCAGCCAAATCTCCATCCTATAATTAGCACATACTCACACTGCCAAGTCCCCTGCTTTCTTTCAAGTGGGTTTCTTGTTGAGCTGTTATTATACATTTTTACCATACTCATTATTCAGGCTTTTGTTTAAATTGCTCTGCTTTACCTGTGTATTTCTGTCACGCAACAGCTGACACTCGCCTGCTGTTGCCACAGATATGTCCTGTTCCACCAAAACCCCAGGTGTCTCTACTATCATTATGGGTCTTTCCAAAACAAACAGGGAGCTGTTATTGAGTTAAAGAGGAAGCGAAGAACTCCAGCCCCGTCCTTTTCTGTCTCATTCTTGCAGACGGCTGCTCTGGGGAAGCTATACAATACTCCTTGTACACAGTTTATCAAGGCTTTCTCTGACTCTGTTTCTTATTTTCCAGGTTGGTCTTTTTTTGCCTGTAAGACATTTATGTTATTCACCTAAAACATAAGTAATTTTCAATACTGAAAGAAGCTCATTCTTTACATTTTTAAAACATTTTTGTAAGAGCTCTGTATTCCAAGCAAACATTGAAGAAATCAGAAGCTTTTCTGTATTGCAGTTCATATTCTGTCTGACTTTCGCACAGAGAGCACTGTCAACCTCATTTGTCCTTCCATGAGAAAAAGCCACTGAAACTACTTCCTTTGTGTAGTAGAAGTGTAATGAGAGCTGAAAATGAGACTTCTTGGACTCTCTGAAGCCATGTCAAATAAGAGGACCCCGGAAAGTAAACTGAAGTCCACAGGAATTTCATACAAGGCAGAGTCATGCGGTGACAACTCTGAAAAACCACAGACTGGATTCTCAAGGGTATTTCAGGCCTCTGGTGAAGTAGCATAGGATTTTCGAAACCACCTTGGGGGCTGAGCTTCATATGCCTTTTTCTGTGTTACTACTAATTGTTAGTTGCAGTCTAGTAACAAATCTGGCAAAGGAAGGACCAGCAGGAAATTAGTTCTGCTCGGATGTGCTCGGATATGAATGAGAAGTAGCCTCGTGATGCCCACGATGGCAGGATTTCTCTGCAGTGTTTCCCAGCATCATGCACACATGGAGGAAAGGTGGCTGCTGAACACAACAGTCTGAAGTCTTGGCCAGGAGAAAACTAACAGGTACTTCTGTCAGGTTGATACCCAGATGGAGCACGAAGAAAATTTAGAGCTGACCCAAAGGCTGGGTGTTTTTCCTGGGCACTACCATCTCTCTGTAGGCTTTTGTAAGCTGTTATCTGTTTTGCATTTTGTCAATGCACACTTTTACTCACTTTGATCTTAACTCTGACCTGAAGCTAGGTGTTTTGCCTTTTTTTTTTTTTTAAAGTTGGTGACTAACTGCAATGCTGACAGATCCAGTCACTGTGAGCTGGGTGGTCTTTAGTGATGGTACTTATTCCCCCATGTTCCTTCAGGATGTCCAAAGGAAAATGCGAGTGCCCACGTGTGCCATAGGGTGGGTTGTGAATCTCCAAATGGAGTCTGAGAAGGGCAGGAGTCTTCTGTTAATTAGTGATTACTGGAAGAAGACAAAACCTTTGCAGTGCATTGTGATGGCTGAATCCTTGCTCCTCAGATTGTCCCATGCCGCCTTCTACTTAGGAAACAAGCTTAGAACATACCTTGCCTGACCACCCCTTCTAATTCAGCCTGGTGTTTCCTACAGGACCAGAAGGACATCTGGTTGAGGACTTGCGTAAGTCAACCCTGCCCCAGTCAGGCAGAGCAGTGTTTGCAACACCTAACCCTAGCAATCTACAGCAGGCGGCTGGAGCAGAAGACCATTCTCCTCAAGCTTCACTGTTCAGATCAGGCTCCTTGTGGGCTTGTGTCCCCTGTTATTGACCCGGAAGGGAGCACGCCTTCCTCTCTTGTGGATCCCTTTAGCTCTCTGTGCCCTGGTTTCTGACCTGTGGAGCAGGGATGTGGGTCAGTGTTAAAAGCAGCATTAAAGCAGCAGTGTTAAAAGCAGGACTTGTAAGCGCTGAAATACTGTCAAGCAGGATGCAACTAGATGCTGTGGTGAGGGACTGGCAGAGCAGAAGTATCACAGTCTACCAAAGGTGAATTTGTTCTGAAATTATCTCCAGAAGTGACAGAAATCTTATGGCAACATGCAGTGCCCCCACAAGTAATTTTTGGACTGGCAGGTAAGAGAAGGGTAAATAAACTGGCAGTACTTTGCTTTGAAATATTGTGTGTATTTAATTACAGATGTTCCAGGAATATGGATGTGATGCTTCACAGACTCTGCTTTTAAAAACTTCCCTTACATAAAGAGAAGGTTAATGGGGGTGTGAGGGAGAAGTTGCCTGGTTGCTCTTCCTCTTTAAGGATCACTCTTCAGCAAATGGGTCACGTTGTGATGCTTCTTTGCCATGCCTTGTTAAATGAATTGACCTTTCAGACATTAGATTTCCAATGTTTTCTATAAGAAACCTAAAAAAACCCCTACAGACAAACATCTTATTCATTGCTTAGTCTGTTCTCTTTATTAGCAATTTTCCAGGGAACTTCCCAATAGAGGCACCCCTGTCCTGTCCCGTGCTTCACTCCCAGACAGTGCCAGGCAGCTGGTGTCCACAGAGGTGCTCTCAGCCTGCTTGACGGTTTTTATTCTGGTCCTGCCTACACCAGTGTAGCTCTGCTACACTGTTACTGAAAATGCAAGGGTACTGTCCTGGTTTCAGCTGGGATAATTTTCTTCCTAGTAGCTGGTCCAGTGCTGTGTTTTGGATTTAGGATGAGAACAATGTTGATAACACACCCATGTTTTAGTTGTTGCTGAGCAGTGCTTACACTAGTCAAGGACTTTCCAGC
>NW_008825208.1:6424034-6424337 GCF_000699105.1 Pygoscelis adeliae
GATGGTATAGAATAAGGGGTGGATACTGTCCTGGTTTCATCTGGGATAGAGTTAATTTTCTTTCTAGTAGCTGGTCCAGTGCTGTGTTTTGGGTTTAGGATGAGAACAATGTTGATAACACACCCATGTTTTAGTTGTTGCTGAGCAGTGCTTACACTAGTCAAGGACAGCTGACCCAAACTGGCCAAAGGGACATTCCACACCATGTGCCGTCATGCTCAGTACATAAACTGGGGGAAGCTGGCCGGGGGGGCCGCTGCTCGGGGACTGGCTGGGCATCGGTCGGTGGGGGGGGGGGAATTG
>NW_008825208.1:6424524-6428343 GCF_000699105.1 Pygoscelis adeliae
TGTTTTTATTCCAACCCAACAGCTTTCTCGTTTTTACCCTTCCTGTTCTCTCCCCCATCCCGCCGGCGGCGGGGGAGTGAGCCAGTGGCTGTGTGCTGCTCAGTTGCCGACTGAGGTTAAACCACGACACCCTCCCAGCCTGTTCAGCACCTCCCAGAGCAGCTTCTCTCCTGCTGGGAGAGCTGGGGGATTTCACAGGTGTGCTGTTTCACCTTTGTGTTTCAGCTGGCAAAAATTCTGGCACAGGGTCAGGCTCACGGCCGCTGGTGGGGCTGATGGAGAGCCTATGTGCGTGCTGGCACACCCTGCTCAACTGGGCAGAAGCGAACAAGCACGGCCGGGGCACAAACTGTAGGGACGTGACTCATTCATTGCTCTCTTGCTGCCTGGGTCAAATGCAGGGCAGAGCTGGGCAGCAGAAACAAACCTCTCAGCATGAATCCCAGCCCACCTGCCAGTCCTGCACAAACAGGAGACAGACCCTTGCCCGTGCCACTGATGTGAGTCGGTACCTGTCTCTTCTCACAGAGGACATCCCGGAGCCAAGCTCCGCTCCCTTACTGCTTGAACGACGTGGTGCTGGAGGGATGCTGGGGAAGCTGAGTGGGTTCATAACGAAGCCATGTGGTCACTGGGTGTCCACGTGTTTTCTACGAGGTGGTGGCCCCTGTGCTCTGATGTAGCTGTAACTTGCTGTGACGGTTGGACCTCTCTTCAAGCAGACAGGCAGGTGTTTCCAAACAGGATGGCAGCGATTCCTTTCCCTCCTGTTTGGCAACTTGTACGTCCTATTTCACAGCCTACTGGTCCAGCCAGTCTTTCCCTGCAGAAGACTCAGTTCCTGTGGGATCTGGGAGGCTTTTGCCTTTGCCCACTGTTTTTGGCCTACGGTGGCATTGGTGTTAATGGGATGGCAGGTAATCCGGCAGGCTGCCCAGCGGGTCAGGAGGGGGGACCGGGAGCTTTCGCTGAGGACCACCAGCAGAAAAGAGCTTCCGCTGAGCACCACAAGCAGCAGTTTTCCTGGTACTGGGGCCTGGAGTGAGCAAATTCCTCCCTGTCAGACAGCCTGATAGGGCTGATAAATGGTCATAGCACAGACGGGTAAACAGGGGTTAGTGAGTTGCCCAAGGTCACAGAAGAAAGTCTATGTTAGGTCTGGGATGAGGATGTGATATACCTTCGTCCTCAGCCTGCTGCATTAATGACAGGACCCTGCTGTCTCATCCGAGCATGCGGACCATCTATGAAGAGATGCTTAGCACCTCTGGCAGGTGTCCGTGCCAACAGTCAGAGCTCTGCCTCGGTGTGTTTTATGCCAAGTGAGGAATAGGAGGAGAAACAACCAGCAACAACACCACCTCACCGCAGCAGTCCCTCGGCTGTGCAGAGGGAGGGCAGTCTGTCCGTCTGCCCGCCCTGCAGCGGCCAGCACAGTCCTGTCAAGTCAACACCAGCAGCTCTCCTTCCCGGAGGAAACCTTGCTTTCGCAGGAACGTTGGCACACACTGCTCGCTGCCTGATTAGTAACCAGTGCAGTTACTAATACAGGCAGTGAGCTAAAATGAGTTAATCTAAAATTGCAATTCTGTGCTGAAGTGCTGGTGACATTACCAGGCTAGCTGAGCTCTTTGGCAGTACATATGATACGAACCAGAAACCTCTGATGCAATTACAGCCCTGTGTACAACACTGCGATGGTCATAGGGCACAATAGCCAAGCAACCATGTCAGAGGTTTGAGAAGCATTTTCAAACCTTCTTTTTAATTAATGAGTGCAGACACAGCACTGATCTGGGGCTGCCCCTAACAACGAAGTGAAGAAGGAGTAGAAAGAGGCAGGGGGACAAGGTGGGAGGAGGGCAGGTTTTGAGGCTACATTGTCCTGTTGCCACAGAAAAGCATGAGAGAAAAAGAGAAAAGCAAAGCAAGAATGCAAAGGAATTGAGAGAAAAGAAGGAGGGATCAGAAATAAGAATGAGGAAGCCATATAAGTAAGACAGGTAATGGCTTTCAAACTGTGGCTTGCGGACTGCTTCCAAGTGCGCTGCACAGTCGACTGCAAAAAGCAAGTTCATGTGCAATTCAGCAGCCTACATAGAAGTTACGGCCAGCAGAGTTAGCTCCTCTGCTGCAGAAAGGTGGCAAACAACAAGATTGAAGACTGGCACTGAACAGCAAGCCCCTTTTGTTGCCGAACTGCACATTATGTGCCTGGTTTTAAGGCCCCCAGGGACTCAGAGTGTTTGTTTAGAAGGCAGTTCTCCTTTTGAGGAATTCCTTATTGGCATCATTTGTGAAAATGTAACTATCTGACCGTGAGAAGAGAGCTCAGCAGCCCCACCGTGGAGGCAAACAGAGCACTGGTTTGAACTGTACGACCTGTGCAGCCTCTGCCCAGGAGGTGTGTTTGGTGGCCCGAGGGGTGCTGCCAGGGGCATATCCCTGAAAAGCAGGCCGTCCCAGCCCCTGGCAGGAGCCTGTGGACACAGCAGAATCCAGGAAGGTGGTGGTCTTGTCCTCGATGTTGCCACTGCTTTGACTCCAGGTCCCCGCACTAGAAGGGAGAAGATGTGGGAGCAGGGTGTCATGTGTTTGATCATTATGGATGGAGGCAGACACGCCCTTTACTCCCCGGAGTAATTACTTCTTCCACTTAGGGTTCTCCATGTTTAGAAGTCTAACATTGAACCCTTCCTTTTAATGTATTAAAGACCTCCGCTGAGTTGCAGCGACATGACAATGACATCTTACTGAAAATAACAAGAGCAGAAGGGATGGCAATCTTCCCCAGGCGAGGCTAACGCTGCTACCAAACTCCCCTGCTGCATCACAGGCAAACCCGGAAAGAGCATTTTTTTTGGCATGAATACACTTCCAGATTGCCTCCATTATACTCTTGTGTAAGCATTGTTGCCATCGTAGCTAGTAGCATGTGTTAGCCCATTCAAGTTTTGCAAATGTTGGCATAAGGAACATGAGGAAAGGAAACCTCTGGGGCATGAAACAGCTGGCTTGGAAGGCTGATATTCTCCCAGCAGCAGCCAGGCCTGTCTCCTTCTGGAGTGGGGCAACAAGGCAGGGAAAAAAGGCCAACCAAGGAGATGAGCAGAGTTTGCTTTGGCATGTGCCTCGCTTATTGTGGGAGAGCCAACACCCAGAGAAAATGCTGCAAGCTCATGGTGAGCCCTCCCATGATTAATGGCAAAAAAATCCTAGTATGAGTAATGTTGCTGTTGAGATCTGTAGTTGCAGACAAATCAAGAAAGTTGCATTTTCACGACAGATAAATCGCTATTTTTATTGCCTTATATACAGACGTAGGAGGGGTGCATGTATGTGCGTGCATACGTATATACCCCACATGAAATTAACGAATACGTGGTGCTTGTACCTATGATCTCATGCAAAAAAGTGAAGCGACAGTGAACTGTGTGTGTATCTCTCTATCTGCACAGAACAGCTGAGCAGCAGTTGTTTGGACACAGCTACGCCGAGTAACTCAGCTGGTGTAAGTCAACAGATCTTCATCGGAATAATTAATTACGTTACTTTACGCCGGTTGAGAATGTGTTCCTTGGCACTAGTGAGACAGCCCCGCTTTTGCGCGCGCGCCTTTCTCCCCTTGCTTTTGAAGGTTCCTACCCACGGCAATGCAGACAGACCGACCCTCTTTGCCCGCGTCCAGGCAGAGGCGCACGGCGACCCCCGCCACCCCGGCGTCCGTCGCTGCCTTGTGCCAAGCAAGAAGGCGCCGGTGCCTCCTCGGCACGGCCTCGGCTTCTGTTCGCCGTTCACAGCGGCGCTTCAGCCCGGCTC
>NW_008825208.1:6429413-6461402 GCF_000699105.1 Pygoscelis adeliae
CTTGGCTTGTCACCAAGACGAGGCAGGAGCGATAAGGGAAGCCAGAAAACTGTGAAACAAGCTTGGAAAAGATGGTTAAGTGCAAAGGAAAAGAGTGAAAACGGCGGAGAGAGACACTGAGCCTTCCGCAGTTTAATTCCGCCTGTCAGAAACAGCCACTTCCCAGCCAAAGGAATAACTATGACCCATACGTTAAAACTCACCTTCCATCTACAGTGTTAATGGTTATAAATATCCCCTGAACACAGCTGGTTATTCAGTAGTACTAGATGTAGAGTGAGGCTGTTTCCGTTCGAGTGAATGAAGATCTGTCATAGAAACAAAACAATACGCCGGGCAAAGATGAAGTCCTCGTATATGCCTGGCTTTCAGCATTTGAATTGTTAATCCATGAAGTTTGCTTTTGCCTGCCTTCTCCGCCATTCCCCCAGTATCCTTCTCAGAAATACAACCTCTGCAAGTAGCGCTGCAATGCTAAAGCTGCGATAGGTGCTAAAGCTTGACTGTGAACTGCCGGGGACTGTAATGGTTTTCCTTTTTTCTCTTGAAGAGATGTGGTACCAAGCCCGTAGTGTGCTTGTTAGTAGCAGTGAGAATTTGCATAAATCAAATGATTACATCCCTTTGCTACGTTCTGGATGACAACTTTTCAGGTCAGGGACTGGGCTTGTTTTTTTTAACTTTTTTCCTTCTTTAAACACAGTAACCCCAAAAGGTCATTTCAGGTCGAGAGTGACCAGTTCCTGTTTGCCCCCGCGGCTGCTTCTGTTCCCCTCCATATAATTCAGAGCTCAGGCTGACAGGGCTGTACTCGTGTGGTACCGCAATTAATCTGATACCCCCAGCCAGCGCCACGCTGGGGCTGCACGCCTGCCCCACAGCACACGTGCATCGGTTCAGACTGCTGCCAGCCGACTGGCATTACCAGGAGCTGACTAAAATCGCCTTGGGGGTCAGATCTGCCAGTTGTCTCAGGCTGATTTTTCAAACATCATTTCAGGCTTGGCTAAATGTATTTTTGCCCACTTCTAAAGCCACACAAAAGTCAAAGTCGGAAGTCACACGGTTCATGTACTCAGCTGCTGCCCTGTGCGGAGCCTCGCACGCGACCTGGCTAAGTGATACCTCTTCCCCCTCTGTCTGTGGCTTTCAGCAAAAAGCTATTTTTCAACCTTGTGCTCAAGTTTATCAGCTCTTTGAAATCCTTTATAGGTAAACTAACAAACCAACCTGATAGTTTAAAAACCTTGCACCCAAATGAGTGATAAAGAGATAAGAATTGGCAAAAAGATACTGTGTGAACAAAGTATTAACAGGAAGTGTTCGGCGGATAATAGGTGGTCTTACATGCAGTGTAAAGCTTGTTGTGAGAGAGATACGCAGTGGAGTTACGCCAGTAACTCGTCTCAAGAGTGTTAACACAGGTCTTCTTTGTATTCCACTAAAATAGCTAGGTTTCCAGGAGGTAACCCAACACTTGTGGAAAAACTGTAACAGCTCAAGTACTTCTCTAGCCATTGTTAGCAGGCTGGTATTTTGTTTTGATTTGATTTGTTTTGTTTTTTAAGCAAATATATATTGATGTTGTTCCTGTACTTATGCATCAATGCACTGGTAGTCTGTGTCCTACACCAGGAAGTTTCCTGTAACTTTAATTTACTAAATGCTTCAAAAGCACAGTATAATCCTGTTGCATTCAACACAATGATAATGGGCTTAGAGTCACCGAGTTCCCAAAGTGGTAGCAGTTTGCTTCGTTAGCAGTTCACACCTGGCAGTCACCAGGTGCACCTTCGTTAAGTGCCCCACCGAACCTTGCCTTGGTGCCAGTTGGACTGGGCTGTCTCCTGTCCACGCGCTCCAGCTCAATGGAGACTCTCGGAGTTTCAGCAGTGCCATCTTTTGGTATTTTCAGTCTCCCGACCTTACGCCTCTCTGCCTCCCTTCCCTGTTAGTTATAAAACGCAGACAGAAGCGGTCTGAAGGTCTTAAGTGTGGGCAGACCTGTAATCCCAGCCTTGGCACTCATTTCCATGGTACCACTGTTTTTCCACATCTGCACTCCGGGAGCGATAACCCATCCATGCACAGCTCACAGAGGTGGTGTGAAAATTAACTACTGTTTGTAAGGCACTCCACAGAAACGTATATGGCAATTAGTCCTCTCGAGGATTGTTATGCATCTGGTAATTCAAGTGTAACTAGCTCAACGTAAGGTTCTGCTTTCAAAGGTTATTGCTGCACACCGTTCTGCAAAGTAAAACAGGGTGAGATGAAGGTTAGTGACTTAAAGTAGTGCAAATTTTTATCGGCTTTTCTGGTTCCTTTTCTGTGAAAAGTGTTCAAAAAGGAGTGTTTAAGTCAAATGTTTCCGTGATGGATCTGCATAACAGCTCAGAGGAACTTGAAAGACTTATACCTTAGTACTATTAATAATGAAGAAGACCTGTGGAGCACGACTGCTTCATCTTCGGTTACTTGACCTTGGCCCTGATTTGTTGATTTATGAACTTTATTTACTGTCAGGGTTGGTGAATTCTTTTGCAAGACAGAAATTACAGTGTGCCAGCCCTCTCTTGTTTCCGTGGTAACGAGTACACCGCACAGATTCCCTAATGAGACCCTTGGCTGGCCATTGATTGTCTGCATTTTTCTGGTTTGGTAATTCTGGGCCCTAGAGTAAATAAAAGGTCTTGTTCATATGACTGTCCAAACTCAAGCAGTCAAAATGGAAACGGAACTAAAACAACTGATGCCTTCAGCACGGTGAGAATGTATTGTAATTTAGCCTCGGTCATACATACATGGATGGGATATAAGCAGAAAACTTCCAGTATTGTGTTTTCTTCTGGGAAGGCTATGGTGAAAAGGACCCATCCCAGATCTTGGGTTTAGTTTGAGCTTTGTGTACCTCTTCTGTGGCTGACTGATATGTGTGCAAAAGTTCTTTTGCATCATCTGGGGGCTACTCTCAATTACAGGTGTTTTCCACAGTTTCTGGTCTGCCAGTTTTTATCACAGTCCTTGTATTGCTGGAGAGTTCTTTCATATTGCTCCATTCCCTTTTCTTATTTATTGTTTAGCAACAGGCAGGATCTGCAAACTTTTGTTCACTTGACTTATGTTAGCTCAGAGACATCACATGTTGGACCCCGGCATCTTAGGGTTTTAGTCTTGTGAAAAGTTACAGGAACAAAAGTTTTCCTGTAAGTGCAAAATCACAGGATTAGATTCATGGTATTCACGGAGTGAGTGCTGTGACCTTCTGCAAGTTTTTATCTCTGCTGCACGAGTTCAAAGTAATTATTTTCTAAAAACGGTCACTGTACCTAAGATAATTGGAAGAGATGAGGGAAGAGATGCCTCTCCCTTTTTCTCTCCAGCTTTGTTTATTTCATTAATTTTCACAGCTTTTTTGTATGGTCTGCCCTGTTATTTTCCTCTGTGATCTTCAGTAAAGTCAGTGTCTTTGGTCAGTGTGCACAATCAGGCAAAAAGCCCTCCAAAATGTTTTTTTAAAAACAGGAACATAAACATATAGCAGTGGGCAAACATCCAAACGCACATGTTGCTTAGCTTTGGCAACTGGACTAGATGAGAAGTAGTTTTCTTTTCTTGAATCACAACACTATAGTTTGAAAGCTTTATTGTTTAGTCCCTTCACCTATGAACAGCTGCATCTTAACAAAAGAAATAGACAAGAAAGGTATCCATGATATAATTATCTTCTATAGCAGTTTTATTCAAAATATGTGTAAAGCTGGCAGCAGCTGAATTTAGTAATTTCAAATTTCAGTGGCTATCCTGTCATGGGTTAAGACTGGAAAAAAGAAAAACCACTGATTGTGGTTGAAATTCTTTCTTTGCCCTGCCAGAAGCAGCCTCCAAATGACCTGTGGTAAATAACGGCATATTAGCCCATCTTGCCTTAAAGCTTGCTGATCGGTGTGACAAACAGAATAAAACTAACTAAGTGGCAGGCTGGAAATCTGTCTTAAAGGGAAAGCTCCAGTGGAAAGCTGTGAAATGGCTAAGAGCCAGACACCACGCCGTATTTAGGCTCCTGATCGCTGATCGTCTTCTTTAGTTTTAGAGGTAGCAGCATTTTAAAGCAGTGTTTTCCCCTGGGTGGAGGCGTGCTAGCCTGCGAACGAGGGAGCTGCGGTGGTTAAAACCTGGTGTCGGCTTCGGCTGTTCGGGCTGCCAGTGTCAAATGCCGTCCCCTGCCCCTGCACGCACACCCCCAACAAAAAAGCAGAGCTTCTGATATAAACTGAACCCAGCCATTTATTTTGTGGGTGTAAATTTGCACATGGTCAAGGGCTGTGGTTTACAAGCTGTTTTTGGAAATCGCTTAACAGTTTGCCCAGTAGTGACCCAAAATAACTGCTGTAACGTTTTATAAATATGTAAAGATGTATCGCATATAAATATGAATAATATCCAAATATGAAGTTATGCTTATTTATCAATATATATGTAATATATACATATATCATGTTTGTACTACCTATAAATAGTACATTTTGATACTGTATTATTATGTATTTTATATTATTTAATACATTATAATACCTTATATTAACATGGTATATGTTTTATTATTATACATTATTATTATTACTATTATTATTATTATTATACATATTATATTCTATTCTGTAGTCAGATGAGAGAGAAAAGATAGGTCTCGCAGAGAAGGTAGTCTGGCTTACGGGGTGAGGGAGCTGTGGTTCTGCTGGGATCTGTCCTGCTCCCGGTCCTATCCAGTGTTTTCCCGAATGATACAGTGGAAGGAATAACGCACCTCCCTCCATATTGCACCTGCACGGAGCATGAGGCTGAAAAGAGCAGCAAAGGCATGGGAGCACAGAATCAGATTTCAAAATCATCTCAACAGGTTGGAGATCTGGGCTGGAGATGACAGGGTGTGAGGTGTAAAATGCAGGGTTCTGCTCTGTGGGACATGCTGAAATTACAAGCTGGGTAGCAATTTTTTGGGCAAAATTTTTTTTAGCAAAAAAAGAACACTCTGCAAAGGGGAAGGGAGTAACTTTGCTCCATGGCCAAGGTGGGTGGGACAGGAAACAATTTTCAGTCGGAGAGAAGGCCAGGGCTAGGCATCAAAACGTGCGCTCTAAGAAAAAGGCTCACGAAGCTCTGGGATAACCTGCGAGGATGCTGCCATGGGAAGCCCTCAGAATGAGGTTACACGAGCATCTGTCCGCAGGGCAAATATGAGTCCGCTTAGGGAGGAGCCCTAATTTTCAGTGATTTTTCTTTCATGATTAAACCCCTAGTCTGTAGGAAGTTTTTCTCTAGAACAAGAGTACAATTGTCATTTCCCAAGAGGGCTGAAGAAAGACAACCAGAAACTGAATTTTTTTAATAGGAAATAGAGGTGGGGGAAGAAAGGGCGCCTATCTGAAGTTGTAAGTGACTGCAAAGCCCCACCTCATAATGTAGAGCCGGGTAACACGGTGTGATGTGTGAACGGCTGCGCGGAGGGATGTCAATGACATGAAGAGGAAAACGCCATGGTGAAATGAAAACACCTTTCAGTTGGCCTGTCTGCAGCTTTGTCTTTGTCACGGTACCCACGTCTCCCTAAAAGTAGTCCCAGTGCAGGAAAGTGCTTGAACAGTTAGAAGCCTCCTCCCTTTTTTGAACAGCACGCTAGTATGGTATTTACACCTTAGCTGGGCAACAGTCAGGTGCTTCCGTGCGGTTGTGCACAGGGAGTTTCCAGAATGACAGCCAAAATTGGGGAAAGATAAGCTTTTGGTATGCGCTTGGTGTTGCAGTGTTTTCTTAGCTTTCCTGTTTGTCTCCTCTCCTTAAACCTGCAGCCGCAGACCATAATTTCTATAATTCTGGTGTCTCTGCAGTCTAAGTACGGAGGGGAGAGGATGTATTTATGTTCTCTGCTAAGTGTTCTCCTGAAGAAAACCCTCATCACCCCATGATAGTTTGCAGAATCCACTGCAACACACCATAAGGAGCCAGCATATTTTAGCTGATAACACTCCAAATGTCATAGCTTAGAATTTGCAAAATATTGCAGGATGGAACAAAATTAATTAACTATTCTCAAAATGTAGAAGCTGACACTTTATTTTAATCTGTGAGATTTTGATCCTTGCTGTTGAGCCAGTTTTGCACGGAAGATGTCGATGTACTCATTCAGTGGAACATTTTTTGTTCTCCATCATGTGGATTGTCCCCTTGCAGCACTCCGTAGTCATACCAGGTCATGCCACTCTACACTGTGAGGTTAAATATCTGCTCAGATTTTATTGTAACTGAAAGCTTTTTACAGTCTTTTTTTTTTGTGTGTTTAACTAGGAACATGTTGAACTTCACACACTTTCCTGTCTGAAATTTAGATTTCATACTGTCTTTTTTTAGCTCTGTTAGGGGGAAAAATCATGTCTGGCTGCTTTTTTTTTTTTCTTCTTTTTTTACTTAAAGCATATTTTAACCTTCTTATCTGTCACTATAAAATCAAGGGTGCCTTTTTTAAAACTGTACTCTTACTCACAGACTCAGCGTTAAATTTTTTAGACCCAAGAGGCAAACACTTATTGTGCAACCAGTAACTACAGTTGAAACTGTTCTGTAAAGTGCTTGGCATAGTCTGTGCCAGATGTGTGAATCCTAGCAATTTTAGCGGACTTGATGAGTGTTGATGACTTAATTTTAAACTATTCAGGTTTAACATTTCCATCTCTGATTTCTAAAAATACAGATAACGGTTGTGGAACCAAAACAGTTAAAAAGAAGTGTTGTCTTTATAACAAATGAATGAACATTAAATATCCACCAGCAGGTTGATAATTTCCAAATCTTCTAGATTTTGTTACATTTCAGGTAGATTCTCCTTACAAGTTTAAAACTTTTGCCTCCAAGTCAAGACATGCAAATAAACCTCATGCAAATACCTTGTGACCAAAACCTCTTTCAGTTAAATCCTGTTTTCTGCACACATGGCAGGGTATGGCTAAGAACCCCATAAAGGGCTTATTTTCACTAAACTGAATATTATGAATTAAACAAGCAACGTAGGACTCCACCCACTTTGTCTGACCCGGTGCCTGGCATCAGCCTAAAAATCAGGCACAGTGCTGAGTGTTTGCTGAATAGGCAATGTGATTTGATTGAAATACTGGTGACTGATGAAGATTTTTTTGGCTGGGAAGAGCTGGGTCAGATATTTAGATTTTGCAAATCTGTCTTGATTTGAGGGAGAGAAGATAGTTACTGTGGGGGTGAAGAAAGCCAGAAAATTATATATGCAATATATATAAATCCACAGTATGTAGATTTTTTTTTCCCTTGTCTTACCCTGGTCACAGTTACTTGCTTAACCATAAGTACTCTAAGGGCTCAGTCCTATAACATATTAGAAGTTATGGTGCAATCCAGCAAAACACAGGTGAGTGATCCTCCCAGAAACAGAAGCAGTAGTCAATTAATGCTTGCAAATTTTAGTAGATAATTAAGTTCCATGCATTTTTTTTTCCTGTTCTTTTTCCCAAATTGTCTGTGAATATGTTTTTCTTTCAGCTAGCTTTTTTGTCTGGTTAGATAATCTCTTCCGAAATAATGAGACTGATTTCAGTACAGAAATGTACAGCAGCCCTTCTTAGTGCATTCACATGTATGAAAAAATAAGGCCGTCTGGCAGAGAAAAAAATTAAAAAATTGTAAATTTGGATTTACAGTTTCTTTTGGACTGCAACAGAATACATTATACTGAGCATCACAAATAAGTCATGTTTTGGAACAGCTCCACAAGATAGTGGAGCATTACTGGAATAAAGTATCAGGCAATTTATATGGAGTGGGGTTATTCACCCGGCCCTTTATTTGCAAGAAACATTCCACACTTTAATTGAGCTCTTTTCAATATGCTGCATCTGCTTTAATG
The DNA here is from genome assembly GCF_000699105.1 of Pygoscelis adeliae. NCBI lineage: Eukaryota > Metazoa > Chordata > Aves > Sphenisciformes > Spheniscidae > Pygoscelis > Pygoscelis adeliae. The sequence goes on from NW_008825208.1 coordinate 6,437,344, forward strand.
CACTATGTTTGCTGTATGCATTTGAACAGTCTCATGAAGATGGTTAAAATTTGCTTTGGTCTAGCCAAGGTCAAGGAGAAATAGCAGCTCAGAGCCCTATAGCAAAGATATGCACTATTAACCATTGCAATTTTTTTTTTTTGTGTGTGTGTGTTAACATTCAATACTTTCCTGTTGGATAGTTAACTCTGTAAAGCTAAGTGACCTCTTTCCATTCAGGCATCTCTAAAACTGTCTTCACCTCTGCTGACCTCCTAGATACTGATTAAACTGTTCAGCTGTGTTTGATTAGCTTAGTTTACAGACCATTTAACTGGTGCAGAAGTATTTACATGGGATAATACTGTGAAGATTAAGATGGGGGAAGTAAAAACCTGGAACCACTTCAGCAGGTTTTATGAAACAAAGAAGTATGAATCCCATGTGTGTGTGTATTTTAAAATCTCAGGGCTTGCGCTTTGGGCTCAATGATTTATTTTTCTTCTGGAGGACAAGTTGCTCTTGCTCCTTCAGTGGAAGGCAATGATTTCCCTCATTGCAGCAGTTCCCCTCGTGACCATACCCTGATGTCGGTGCCCTGCCCATGGCTGTGAGATTCGCACTGGGCACGAGGAATATGGTTTTTAACAAGATAAGAGCAGAGCAAATTGCTCTGTGTTTTACTTCATTAGCATTGATGCACTACCACTGTCCTAGCACAACTAAAAAGTGGAAAGTCTGAGTGAACAGTAGAGTCAGCTGTTTGGTGTCTTTCCTTGGCTGCCTCCACCTGGTGAATTTCACTACTTGCCTACACTGTGCAGTGTTGGAAGACTGGTTTTCTTGTTCCCATTGGCATAGCTGGGGTAAATTTGTAATACTACGTTATATCCATCCTTTTCATCAAATGCCCTTTTTTCCACTAGTGATGGCCACTGGCCAGTGATCTTCATTGATGTGTTTCAAGGGAGTTGCCAGTCTTTTTTTTCCTCTCTTGTTTTTTTGGCAGACTATAGCTCTTCAGAAGAAATTGGGATGACCAGTGCACATGCCCTTTCCTACCCAGGTCATTCATCAGGAGGGACTTCATTGCGCCTCTCAGTGAGGAGATGGAAGAGCATCTGCATGTGGCTCTTGAGACTCCTGTGCGGAGGAGAGAGCTGGAGTCTTTGCTCAAATGCAGTTTTGCCCTGGCCCCCAGAGATGTCATTGTCAGGGTCTTGGGACTGGGTTGGTAAGTCAGTAGGAAGGCTTGAAGGACACACCTGGTTGCCTTGATGGTACTATACCATCTTCCTGTAAAATTAAGGCAGCTTTTGGTAGCCTTGGGGAGGGCGATAGGTGGGGACATCCTGGCTGTGCAGAGGGCCCAGGCCTTTTGTGTGGAGGAACCTACCATTCCTCTGGGTTTTGTGTGAATTGTCCGTCTTGCACAGTTTGGAGGTGCAGTGAGTTTCCTGCACTCTTGCATGGGCTTTTTGTCCAGGGCTGATGTTCCAGGAAATGTGCTTCTGGGGCTGGGTTAGGCAGAGGTCTGCGGCGCTGTCTGGTGTAAAAGCCTCCTCCCAGCCAACCAGCGACTGGGAGAGTTGGACCCAGGCCCCCACGACTAACGCCAGAGCCCTCTGTCAGCAAGGTCCTTCTCACACGGTGGGAAGGTCCGCTGTTCCCATTGCGTACCACTTTTATGTGAATTAATATCTGCTCTTTAAGGCATGAGGTATCTTGTTGAAGCTTTATTGAAGGTCAAGTAAATTAAGTCGTATAGGTCATTTTCATCTGCTTGATTCACCTTTCCTCTCTATTTAATGACTACTTTGAAAGACTCTCACAGCCATCGGGGGTCTAGCAGTTTTCCCTCATGACTGTTGTACAAATGTGATCGTATCTGGTTGCATTTATTTTAAGTGCTACACTACTTCTAATTATGCTCTGCCTGTGCAAGATACTTTCTCGAAAATAATAGAAGTGTATCACTTTAGCCGTATTTATAATTATACTATAAGGAATTCAGAACGATGTCAAAGTAAAATTTCTGCTGATATGACATGCTATTTGAGAAACAATGTCTTGTTTTTGTTGGGGGGGGGTTGCTGGTTTCAGGGGACTGACAAAAGAAAACAGCATTACCATTTTTGACGTGGTTTGACCCATTAGATTGCTTGGTAGAAAGTATTTGAGTAGGCGGCAAATTGAATTGCTTTTACATTTTCAAGACACTTAAGATAGAAAATAGAAAAGACAGCACTAGATAAACATGCTGCATATATAATAATATTACTGCCAAGGAAATTTAATTCAGTCTTCGGTGATGGGTTTAGGCAGATGCGTTGCATTCAGCTAGAGATAAGGTAATGCATGCAGTGCAGTCTCAAGTAAGTAGGAGCAGAATGAAACTGATATTTTGCATTAGTTGTGTATTATTTATTGTATCTGATATAAGTGTACAACAGACACCTGATACTACCACCATCTGCCTGGTATCAGATACTGCATCTGCATGTGGAAAGGGTAGGGTGGTGCTGTCTGGACTTCCTGTACAAGAGTTGCATCAGAAAAGCTTTTATTTTGTAAACAACTACTTTGCTAGTGCTGTTTTGGCTAATTTGCTTTCTTTGTTAAGGCTGTAGTTCTGTCATTAAAAATCAAGATTTGCATTAGTAGTTGGCAGCTAGTGTGCAGTGGTCCCAATATCTTATCTCAAGACAGTGAAAAGCAGCAGTCATGATCAACTGTTGTAAGAAACCAATATTCCTGTACTCTGAGGGTAGGAGACTGCAGGAAGACAGTTTTGGGATAGTTCATTATCAGAATATACTGTGAAGGGGAAGAAAGTCCCAAGTTTTGAAAAGGTACTTTGCCGGAGTGGTCTGAAGAGATAGATGTCACTACTATCCTTAGACTGAGAATGAGAGAAGGAAGAAAACAACACAAAAAATGCAGGGAAGTTTCCAGCTGTTCAAGTAGGAAATAAACTGATAGAAGAAACTATCTGGTGCACCAGATAACCTGGTGGTTACGCGCCTCAGTGCTGTTTAGGTGGGAGGTGAGGTGGGACTCTCAAACTTGAGTTTCCTTTAAAAGCCACATAAGTCAGGACTGGTGCTTCCAGAAGGAGCTTACCGTATTTTGGTATAAATCCTTCAAGGGAAAACCAAGTTTTGAATCAGATTCTCTAGGCAGGAGACTACAGTTCCTTCCGAAATGGTGCAGACAGCAATGGTCTGCCTTGGTCCTGTCCGCTCTCCATCCAGCTGCCCCTGAAGAACCCAAGGAGGGCTACGCGGGCTGTCCACAGTGCGCTACCCTTTGCACTACAGAAACATGGCTCCCATCTTACAGAAGGAGAAACTGAGTCAGAGAGACCTGGGCTAAAGGGTGTTCTGTTGCTAAAGGGCGTTATGTGCAGTCAGAGATCACTGAGCTCCTGACTGCACTCTAAGATGAGAAACACCTCCGGGTTGATGAGCTGCAGTTGCCTTGCTCTGCCCGAGAGTGCTGACAGCTGCAGTGATTTTCCTGTCTGCTTGCGAAGGAATGAGCTCCAGACGATGAATGAAGGATGTCACAGGGTTGGGCTTGAGCTGTGCAATCCTGCTGCATGTGTCTGCCCTGGAGTTTGGAAAGGTTTGTGTTTGAATAGACCACCTTCGCCAAGGCTGGATGCAAGGACAAGATCTCTGTTTCTTAGGCTTTTTTCCTAATCATATGGCTGGATTTTCAGCTAGCCCAGTAGTGTCAGGTTTATAATTAAAGGAAAACAGCCTGTTTGCCATTGCCACCCCATCGCTCCAAAATCAGGGTTGTTTTCAGAGTGCAAAACCAGTGATCCAGTCCCTGAGGAATGGGGACCACAGGTCTGGTGGTCTAACAGGTCAGAGGGGCACAAAATGTGGAGAATAACCTCTACCCTCCCACCTGCACCACTGAGAGCAGCTAGGTCCTTCTCCAAAGTCATGTGAAAATGACTTCTTTTGAGGGGGAAGTGTGTGCGAGAGGCTTGCTCAGCTACAGAGGTGGGCAAAAATAATGAGCAATGTGTTTCGGTAAATGCACGGCTCCGCTGAGGAGTGTCATGTGCTGCAGCCCTGATGAAATCTGCACTTCTCCAGGTAGAGGGGAAAAGTGCTCAAGAAAGAAGGTGCAGGAATGGTTTGTGATCTTAATGAGCGCCTGAGCCACTGCAGTTGGCTTCCAGGTGATGCCCAAGGTCAGGAGCAGGCTGAGCCCTGCGGGGTTCATGCTCTAGAGCTGTGTCGTGGAGGACACACGTGCAATAACAAGGATAAAGGAGCGGGGACATGAATGAACAGCTGCAAACCAGCCTGCACCTGGACAGCACCATGAGCTGTCCTGGCAGTTTAGCAGTAACCCGCTCCTGTTTCTTTCTTGGCTCTCATGTCAGCAAGGTCTGGGAGTGTTGTAGAAGTGAGACACAAAATACCCTTTTCCACAGACAGGGTCAAAGTAATAGGTTTTTCTGGTAAGAGGAGGGAACAATATTCAACAGTGTCTTTTGGGGGATGATACCTTAGCCAGTGATTCGTTGAGGAGAAAGGGACTACAGCTAGGCAGCAAAAAGGCAAAAAATGGGCAATGGAAGAGCTATCTGGCACTGCCTGATGCTCGTCAGGAAATGCAGCTTGCTGTGTGTGGTGCATGTGGACCTCGTGCGCTCCACTGCACCTGCAGCATGCAAGCCACCAGGCTTGCCTGTGCAAAGCAATATGCCTGCATTTTGCTGACAGAAACGGAAAGTTTTTTTGCTCTTCCTTATGGGATGCATTTGCTTGTTATGCTAGGGGAGCATGGAGTAACCTCGGCAGACAGACAGAATGACCGTGTATACCCTGGGGCAAGACACAGTGTTTGTTCTGACAAAATCCTATTTTATTCTGGTTTGTTTTGTGTTATAAAGGCCTCTGCAGTGCATGCTGGGGATTGAGTGGGCTGGGAGTGGGAAGTTGCAGACTGCTGGAGAGAGCAGTTTTTCAGGAACTTTTGTTGCTGTAAATGAAACCCATGGCCTGTCTGGTTGCCAGCTTCTTCTTCACAGTTAACAGAGAAGGTTGTCCAGAAACTGCCATAAAGGGCAATCCTTGATTTTTCTGTGGTAAGGGTGGTTTGAGAAGATTTACAAGCATTGTGAATTTAATTTTACAGGCGTCTGTGCATGCACTGCTCACCAAGAGTGCTCCCAACTGCTCTATGTCTGCTGCGTGGCACGGAGAGCACACGCTGCTCCAGCTCTTGTACCCTGGCCAAAATCCGCGTGATTTCAAGACTGTGCAGACTATCGCACTAGTGAGATACGTCTTGCTTATGTTAACCTCAGTGACAAAAGAGTTTAGTGTGGCGTGAATGGGGAGGTGCAAGGAAAATCAAGTGAGTGCTCTCATTGTGCATCACTTAGGATCTGGCATATGACTGGCAGCTGGGAATCCCACTTGGCTGTGACATGCACGGCAGCAGCATGTGCCGTGAAGGTGCAGGGGCTGGATGGAGCTGATGAAGTTGAGCCAGGCACGAAACCTTCACCTTACCTTCCACCAGTCCCTCTGGATGGGCCTAGACATCACATATTTCTCCATGCCTTTATGCCTAATGGTAGAACTACTAGCAGTGTTGGGGCAGTCAGATGCTGTGAGCAAGCGTTAAGAAAGTTACAGGCATATGTGAACCTTGCTGAAACTGGCAGTGAGTATTTGAGTTAGACAGTTGGGTAAAGAATGAATTTCTTAATAGTAATTATTAAAGTCAGTCTTCAACTTTCTGTGGAAGCACTTGTTGAAGTAGGGGCAGGTGCCAGTGTTGCTCTGTTTCACTCAACAGTTTAATCCAGTGATAACATTACCACTTGTGTTCTTCATGGACATTTGTTTAAAATATATGTGTTTTGTTTTTTGGGGGCTTTTTGCTGACATTCATTTCTTAATGTCTTTTCCTAATGTTAACTGCTGGTGTCACAGACATTGTACATTACTGGCATCAAAAGTATCCCATAGGTAGCAGAAGTGAGCTTGTTGTTTTTAAGGCGTGATACTAATAAATACAGAATGACACCAAAAGAGGGAGCCCTGAACGATACCGCTTCAGCTGAGCCCAACATTGGGTGTTGCACAGCTGTGGCTGGTGGTTCAGATTTGCACCGTGTTCCAGTGATAAACACCCTGACACTTGCAGCCACCCAGGTGAGCAGGTCAGTCTCACCGAGCACCGCCTGCCCAGCGGCAAGATAGCCTCTGGTGCCGTCTCCCTCTCTCACCCCTTGCCCCTGTCCTGAACGGTCTCCATGCATTGGAGGGCAATGGGGCATGTCTTGTATCTTCACAGGGTTGGCCCAAGTATCACTTCCCGTGGCTGGCACATAACCAATGCTGCCTGCCAAATCATGTATTTGTCCCAGATACTGCTCTCCTTGCCACCCCCCACCCCCCATCCCCCTTGCTCTGTCTATTGGATTGGACTCCAAATGTGAACAACCAGAAGCCTTATGTTTAAATAACTTTTTTTTCAATGGCTAGTTACCAAACACAGTGCTCTTAGCTATGAAATGTTTAACTTGCGCGGCTGTGCTGCAGAGAGAGAAATCTTTTGACTGCCCTTTCCCTAACTATCATCTTTCAAAAGTGTACATCCAAGAGATTTTAATTTCTTGCCTTTCTGTCTTTGGCAGATTTATTCTCATGCTGCACAGCTATTCTAAACACAAGCCTTTTAAAATGCTCTGCGAGGTTTTATTTTTGTTCATATCTGTTTTAGAAGTATTCCTAGGTCCATTTGTTCCAATCTGGCAGACAGTAAGTAGGATAAATTTCCCCTGACATCCCTGAATGTTTTGCTTGCTTTAGCAACTGTAGGGTTAGACTGCACTGTAGTGTGATGTTGGTGCAGCTTGAAATGAGACCTGATTTTAACAAAGGTGGCTGCACCTCCAAGATCCAAACTGAAGAGCATACTTTATGTTTTTAACTGATCTAAGAGCAGTGACATAAAAGATGTTTAAAAGGGCAACAGAGCTGTTCAGCTTTATCTCCTGCTGCTGCTGGGCTTTATGAAGCTGGTAATGTGGAGCTTGCCCTTTGCAAATATAATTTGGGATGCCCAAACTACTCAAATGTCCTCTGTGTTTTGTAAAGCCTTTGAGTGCTTTGTTTCAGTGCAGTTGTTTTCATGGACGTTGGCTGTTTTAAGTAATTTGGTTATGAACAGGCATGGTTACAGAAGTGCTAGCATTCACGCCCCATCAGAAGCTGCATTTCAGCACTTGCATTTCCACTCTAGCGAAATGGTTGAATTTGAAAAGGTGATTGCAGAGAGATCAGCTTGTCAATATTGTAGATGACGTAAGCAAAAACGTCACACAAGACTAAAAGTGACTAAAGGACACAAACGTCCTGCAAGACTAAGTGTGTTCATCTGTTGGGTGTGGGAGCATTTCTTTTTCTGTCACTACAGGAAAATGTGGGTCTGAAATTGCTTCCAACCTTTTGTCTAGGCAGGACAGGGGCATGTTGTGCCCCTGCAGGACAGTAAGTGGAATGTGCCCTTCCGTTTGGCACGCCAGCAAAGTCCCCACGTAGAGGGCTGCTTTGCGGCATTGCTGTTGGCTTTGTACATGTAATGGGACTCCGGCTGGAGGTGGCCAGCTTGCTCTGACCCTTCAACATAGTCTCAGTATACAAATGCTGTCGAAACCTTAGACTGAACTGGCAGCATCAGCAGGGTTAGGAAGCTGCACATAGCAGGGACACTGTCACTTTTTCAGTGATTTCAGTGATAACACTCGATCTGAACTCCCATCCTTCTCTTTGGTGCCAGCATGCACCTTTTACTTGCAACTGGGCAGGTGGAAGTGGAGGAGGGGGGAGAGGACAGGGACTGCCCTTCAAATATGGTGGATCTTCTTTTCTCCTGCCTTGCATGTGGCACAGTGGCTCTTGAGATGCATGCAGGTAAAGGTGAAAAGCTGTCAGTGCAAAGCAGGGGTGAAAATCAGCTCAGGGATTAGATGTGGTGTAAGGCAGGGGGGAATTGTCCCTCTGGCTTCTTTCTCGGGTTGCACCAGCACTGAGTATGGATATTTCAATTTGCAGCAGAATGGAAGGACATCTTGCCTTGGCAAAGTCAGAATAAGGGCTATCCAGAGAGAGGTACCAACAACATCACTGCTGAGTTTGGTGGTAGTAATTTTCACTGCTCCCCCCTCCAACTCCCTCTTACTGGTGACGGTTTGCAATTGGAAGAAGCCAGCCATGTTTGCAGGCACCTAAAGAATGGTGCAAGGCATTGATACCAGAATACACGATACAGATTTTTTTGGTTTGGGCTCGCCGTAATAGTAAGTAATCAGCAACTCTGTCTGGAGCTGCTCTTTCTGAGAGAAGAGGAGATGAAGCTGTCCAAGCACATTGCCAAAGAAGTCCTTTTGGAAAAATGTCAGCAGAAATTCAAGAAAGTTGGTCAGGGCAGTTCAATACACTTAGCCCCTGTATTAATGTCAGCATGTTCTTTTTCACCCTTTCTCCTTTTCCTTTGGTTTCTAATTTATAAATAAGAGCCTGTGTCAGTCCTTGGTGTAATTCCAAAATAGCCCTTCTAGGTTCTGCTTTATTCCTCCGAACAAGACATGTCCATGTACCTGCTGAATCTGCATGAACAGTTATGTGTAAGAGACCTGACTGGCTTCAAATGCAACTACGCTCCAGGACACAGTTGGATGAATGAGTATCTAATGTATGCATGTCCTTGCTGAAAATGTTTACAAAAATTAGATTAGTGATTACATATGTTAGAAAGCTCTGTGTTACCTAGACTGTGATCTTCAGTTACTGGCATGTTTTCCAGTGTTTGTAATTAGTTGCTAATAGGTTATTCATATCTGGAGAGAGTTAAAAGAAATTAGATATTGATTTCAGTGTCCCTGGAATGACTATAGAGTATGACACTTCAGCTAATATTTATGGGACAAAGGTTTCTTTTTCTCTTTTTTTTGAATGAGCAATGGCTGTATATTTTCTACTAACTCTATTCAAAGGCTGGAATAAATGCAGCCGCAAGGAAGAATTAGTTGGAAACACTGTCAAGTTGATATAGTAAAATATCTTCTGGTATCTTTGAAACCTACTGTGTTTTAAGAAATATTTTGGTTTATTGTCTGTCTTTTAATTGGCAAGAGAAGAGAAAGTCTGGAGTACCACAGATGGAAGGATTTGTATTTTTAATTTTTTTTTTCTGTTATCTTTGGAGAGACTAAGAAGTTTATCTGGATGCATTTCTTGAAGGAGGTTAGTGGTGTACTTTCGAGGTGTGTACCTTAAAATAAATTACTGTCCTGCTTGTAATTACTTTTATTCAGCTGGTTTTACTAGCATGCATTTTCTCCAGGGCCATTTCTCACTCTAATAATGAAATGAACCAGTATGAGCAGAAATGGGTAATTTTGGAAGGAATTTCCTCATCTATTTGGTGTAATAGAACCAGTACTAATGAGTCATAGCAAGAACAGACTTTAATGCAGATGTGCAATGCAACAATGTAGCAATATATGCAACAATATATTCATGTTTTTTCTTATACACCCCCTTCCATTTTACTGGTCCCATGATATATAGTCTTATTTTTATTTGCTCTGCCAAACATTCAGCAGTGTAAGTAGCATGTTGTTCTGAACTCCAGTTGTCCAATGGCTAGATTTCTGTTTTTGAATCTCCTAGAGAAGTAAGTGAGGGCTCTTGAGAGTCCTCTTCCAAAGTCTTCTTTTGTGTGCCAGCCGCCAGTGCCTCTATATGTAAAACATGAATATTCTGGGCTTTCTCTCTGTTTCTTAATCATGCACCATCTGTAAATCTCCGTGTTGTACATGCCAAATCTTGCACTGATGTTAATAAGAACTGTGCTTGCTTGAGAACGCAGATTTAGCTCTTTCGGCCAAAGCTTTGGAACTTGCCTGTCTAAAGCTTTGACAGGTTTTTAGACAATCAGGGTCAGATTTTATATGTGTTTACATGCCTACAGAGATCTCTGAAAATCCCACTCAGTGCTTGTCCATCCTTTTGATTACATAAATGCCTCTAAGAACCGGGGCCTGGGTTGGCTGAGCCAGCCAAGGTCAAAGGGGCCTTTTCCATGTACATATGTTTAAGCCTCTGTAGCTCCAGTCCCACTGAACTGAGACCTGCAGGCTTTCGAAATGCTGTGCAGAATGGCCTAGGTAGGCTGTGTCCCTGAGATCTCTGCGTCACACTGTGGCCCGCTCCCCACTTTCCCCGTCAAGAGCAACAGCAGGTCAGGCTGCTCGCCCTGTAGGGTTGCCACCAACTCCTCGCCTGTATGTAGGTACAGCATCATGAGGCTTCGACCTCTTTGGGCACTTTCAGGGAATCCATCTCAGTAATCTTAAAATGTAATCTGTTTTACACCTTGGTTTGAATTTTAGGATAATCTGAATTGATCAATTATATTATGTTAGAGGCACACAGCTAGAAATATTTCCAGGGATAATAGAAAAACTGGTACATAGTCAGGTGGAGCATTTCTAATTTTTGTATCCACTGGCTGTTGACTACAGGGTGTCACCCAGTATTTCTGACTGGCTTATATTTGAATGAAAGTCCTTGCTTTTACTGGCTCATCTCTAGGGCAGCTTTCATATTACTGCTTTTTCTACATCACGTCAAGGTCTTGTCTAGGAACTTTATTAGGGAGTCAGCTGCATGTGATCTGTTATGCACAGTTGGATACAAACCTGTTCATGGAATAATCTGCTGTCTTTATGTTTCTCGCATTTTTTTCAAGTCTGTTCTTTCTTGCAGCTCTTTTCTCCCAAGTTTTGGTTTTTTTGAAGATTTTAAAAAGAAACTGCAGGGCAGGACCTCAGTCTCATACCAATAGTTTAATGATAAGGATAATTGTTGATACTCACAGTACACAAAAGTGCACTGTAAAGACAGTTTTGGAATGTTTTTGCTTGCTGAGAATTAAGTCCTTAGAAAATCATTTAACATCCAAAACCATCTCTGTGTTAAAGAAAAAAAAGGGAAAACCTAAACCCTTAAATTCTAGTATAGAAAGTGGAATTTTATCCTCACACAGGAATGTTGAGTTGCTGTGATTGTTCTAATTTTCTACAGAAAACAACCCCTCTGTTTTTTGTAGATGGCTAATAATGTGGTTTCACTGGCACTATTTAGCCAAATAATGCATGTTTTCAATATTGCCGTAGTTGCACTATTCCAATTTCCCTTAGTTTAGAAAAGCCCTGAGTGAGAGAAATCCTACAAATAAAAAATACAAACTGAATCTGGCACAGTAAAGTCTTTCATTGACAGAAGCTGCTTGCATTTGCTTGTGAGGAATAGCATGGTATAGTTAAGTTGTCTGGGCTGGAACTGAAGGCATTGGTTTTCTACTAAGAAGATGGGAGAGTTTGGTCCTCATAACTTGTGTACAAGTCAACGGTAATATTCCTGTTTTCTTTTTAGTAAATTACATGCAGACTTTCTCTTAATACAGTTTCTAGGAAAATTAAAGACCAGGGAAAATCTCTTGCCTGCAGACTGTGTGTGCTTGATTCTTATTGTAATTCTAAAATTAGAGAGGGTACACACACTTCATTGTAAACTCAGGAAATTATATATTTTAAAGATTTTCCAAACATGTGGTGCAATTTCTCCATTAGAGAATGATTGTGAACTGCAAGCTGAGGCAAATGCTAGTGTATTTGATATAGTGCGGTTTTATATTCAGATCATCCTGAGAAATGGTGTGAAGATCCAATTTTGGAACAAATTTTAATAAACAACACAAAATAACCAAGCCATGATACATAGCCCCCTGGTAGCTAAGTAAAAGCTGGGCTTTTTTTGAACACTCAGCACTTCAAAATCTTACTGTTTATATACTTTTCAGAAATGATTTACCAGAAAATATGTTCTTTCTTTAAAAATGTCCTTTACTGAACACAGAGCTAGTAAAAGATGAGAGATGGCTAACATTGACTTGAGGCTACAGTAAAACTCCCTGCCACGTTTTACCGATTCCTAATGCACAGGCATCTTCTCAAGTACTCCTCCGAGCTGTCCCACTGGTTACATGGTATAGCAGTGTACGTTGGTGTCACCATCATATTTACCCTGATGTTGCTGTCATTGCTGCCGACAGTCTGATTGACAAAGCTCATGGAGGTGCTGTGAATACCAGGTCTTTACCCCGGCACTGTTTCAGCAGAGCTGTTTAACTCTTCAGGTGTTGGCTGGGTGCAGAGTTCCCGGTCACTGTAACTTCTGCCTCCTCGCCAGAGCAGCTTTTATCCCAGAGGCTCTGCTTCGAGTATTAGAGGTACCTGAGAGTCCCTGCTTGGTTATTGCAAGACCCAGTTCTGGCAAAAGCAAAGCAGGGACACGTTGCGTTTGCGCTGGAAAGCTGTGTTGCTGTTGATACCGCCCATAGCTTGCTCTGAGTGAGGATGCCAGCTCCCATTATGAAGTACAGCTTGCAGTCATTAAAAGTGGAGGTAGGAGTTTCTAGCACTTATAAGAGATGCTGGATTGAGAGAAATGGAGCAAGAGGTCTTACTCTCGCCTCCTGGAGGCTTGACCCCCTTACCACCCTTCAGCCCTGCTCTGAGGGCTACAGGGGTGGCTTTGGCTCTCATGAACAGTTGGAAATTCCTGGGGAAAATCTGAGCCTGGACCAGAAACCAAACAGCTTCAAAAAGGCTGTTTTCCAGAGCTGTAACACACGTCTATAACTGTGTTTGAGCACAGACTGTATATTTACACATGACTTACAAAAGCTCTGGAAAGAGCTGTAGAGAAAAACCCCTGAGCAGGCACTGCTATATGTGGAGTTACCCACTCGTGCTGAATTCCTCAGCAGATGTTGTTGGAGCCAGAGCATGGTAAATCACTTGTCCTGCTATTTTTTGTTTTGTTTTGGTTTTTTATATTAAATTTTGGTAGACAAAATGTGAACTCAAAGCAAGAGAATCTGGCTTACTACAGGGATGAAAGGACTGGTGGCTCAGCTAAAAAATGCCATCTATCAAAAATGACGATACAAGAATTATATGAGTGTAGAGGCACATTTGAATCAGTTCAGGCTCCCCAAAGAACAGAAATCAAAATTCAGGCTTCCAGGGAAATGGCTGCAGCGACAAGTCCAAACTCATAAAACAGATGTTTGGGCCTGGTTCAATGACCACTGAGCTCAATGAAGTCTTCACCTCGGTGGGTATTAGATCAAGCTCTCCTAAGCAAATTTGATGGTGGATAGTTTGGCTGCATCACAACAGCTGTTTCTTTCTGTGCAGCATTGGTCCTACCTGTATTCAAGGAATGAGCAGCAGTGCAGCAATAAAAATGTCAGAGCTGGAAACCTTCATTTTGACCTTTCTGTAGAAAGACACTTTATGAAAAGGATGGATTGGATGTGAAGGTGTGGAAAAGTTCAGTGTCAGACCCATTACAACCTCAAAGGAAGACAGAGCCAAATTCAAACAAGTGGTAGTTGCGCTGCTTTCCATGGGCTTATATCCAGGATGGATTTTGCCCTGCTCTTCATTCTTGCTACATCTTCTCCACTGTTGCTAGCAGAGAAAGCCATTAGTGCAACTGAAAATGTTTGCTCTCTCCATGTGTTTGCTCTGGAGAACTTTTCACCATTGTAGGAATGAATCCTGGCGTGAACAGTGTTTCTTGTAGGATGATGGAGCATTTATGTTTCTAAAAGCAGGATTTGAGCTGGTCCAGCTGGTGTATTTTTATTTTGAAAGTTCTATTTTATATAGAAGCATTCCTAACATATATGTGCGTTGGATCATATATATATTTGGTCATTTTAGCAACTGCAGCAGGCAGCATTCTGAAATGTAAATGTAAATTTGGTAGTAGCTCAAAGAGAGGTAAGGCAGGGCTAGATTCATCCTAGCTGCAGGAGGAGTCTGATGCTTTAGCAGTTCAGTAATGCAGGACCTGGCTTGTGGGTTCAGTTCAAGGATGTTTAAAACCAATTGTGTTTTCCCTCCATCAAAACTCTGCCATTTTTAAAAGTGCATTGAAAATTGTTATATGGGAGCAACCTTCTGAAAACTGGTTGGTGACATGATGAAGATTTGAAAGTTCAGTTCTACTCCTTTTCCCTCTCCAGGCTTGGAATTTAAGGTATAGCCAGAAATAAATCCACATATGTGCACTGAGCACACAGTTGTGTTCATTCAGTGATGCATATATATGCAAAAAAAACCCCAACAAGCCCCAAACAGTTTTGCAAGAAGTTGCTTATTCATTAGATTCTGACATGGAGATGCAACTTGGAGTGCTGAGGCAGAGACAGTGACTGTGCAGAGATGAGACAGGTGAGCTGGATTTCACCGGTGATGCAAGTGGCTACAAATGCTGCCCAGCATTGCATGTTGGTGAGGTGAAACACCGAATCTGAATGCAGCTCACAGAGTGTAAGTAGAGGGGGAAATTATTTCCACGTTAGGTCCCTGCAGTTCCCCTCAGCCTGTGTAACTAACCTGGGGCACACAATGGTCATCGGATAGTTCATCTAACAGTCTGTAAGTCTGCAAAACTGCTAGTGCTAAAATTTGCTTTCATTTGTCAGCCTGAAGAAACACAGCTTTCAAGCCAGGGTACAGAGTCCATCTCATCTCTCAGGTCTTCGCTGCAGACCAGTGAGAAAAATCTGCGTTAAGAAAATGAGTTATGTTTCACTGAGGGTTTGAGAGAAAGTTTCAGGGTTGCACTTGCTAAATACTGAATCGAACAAGCAGGATTTCTGTCTTTCATGTTTACTCTATTCAAGCACTATAACTATGTTTACACTATTCAGTGCTTTCAAAATCCTAAAATCTTTTCTGGATTCAGCTGTACACTGCTTAGTTGTAAGCAGTGTGGAGGGTTAATATTTTATAGGATTACCTTAGTGCTACAGACCTTCTGGGAAGAGCATGGCAGAATATGTCCTTTATGGGATATGCAAGGAAGACGCAAGGTAAAAAAAAATTAAGTGTAGCACTGCCAAGTGCTTTGACTTCTCTGGAGCTGGAGGTGCCCAGCAACTTTGCAGATACATTCATGAACTGTAGAAATCTCACTTTCCTTTCTGACATGTTCCTTGGAAGGAAGATCCTTCCTCAGCAAGAAGAAGCAGTCCCATGCATTTCTGTACTGTTGTCTGATGATCCTACTTACTGCAAATGAGGACAACCAAATCAGGCCTATATTCCTGAGGACTGCCATTCAGGACTGGGAAGCACCAGCACAGGGGTGGCTTGGTAGAGGATTCATGATAAGGAATTCATGTGTCTGAGTGGTTATCAAGAGAGTCACAGTGAGCTGGGGGGAATGGAGTGTGGAACAGGTCAGTCTGAGGAAGCTTAAATTGAGACATTGGCATCTGGATGAGAAGAGAGGTTTTTAGGTGACAAGATCCTGCTCAGATTGCTCAGATTTGCTGCACCATCTCTTCTGCTCTCTTTTCACTTGCTTCTCCTTTTGATGCTCTTTTGGTCTGTCTATGACCTTTCAGCCACACTGTGCAGGAGCAAGGCTCATGTAACTCCTGTTTAGTGGGTACTGAGGAAAAATACAAAAATAGGAGCAGTGGTGTTTGTAGCATTACATTTGGATTAAGGATTGAACGCCCATACTGTTCCTCAGTCCGTCCTGCTGTCAATGGATGGATCATTTTGTTTTGTGAATGAGGCAGGCTCTTGGGAGGCTTATAATCCTGTGGTAGTCTTCCATATGAAAAGGCAAGGAAACCCCCAAATGCTGTCCCAGCCAAATCCTTTTCTTTCTCAGCCAGCTGAAGGAGTTTCACCAGTAAACAGGTTTTGCTGCTTTACTCGGGCTTGCTGTGATGACAGCTGCAGTTGAAGGCGTGCCACACTTGGCAAGGAGAGCGTCTTCCCTGAAGACTAACCATCAGCAGAGGAGGAGCTGCGGTCTCATGGAGCAAGTGTGACAGACAACCATGAGATTTTTCTGAATGGAGAACAGCACTGCTTGCCCAGAAAAATGTGTGGGTATTTTTTCTTCTACACTTACCCTGCACCCCCATCTCAAGAAAGCGTTCTTGGTGCTGCTCATTGGTGATAGGAATGATAATTGTGGTTCATTGTGCGTGAAACCCTCACCTGCTTATTCAATAGCTGAGCTCCTACTGACTTCAGAAAGACCAAGATATAAGCACAGAATCTCTGAGACACACAAAAGGGAAGGCACTTGCTACACATAAATGATTGAATTGATATAAAATTTGGGATGAGCCTAGAATTGTGGAGGTAGCATGGAGGTTTTGTTTTGTTCCTACTGTACATCCCTAATTATTTCTAAATGAGTTCTTACAGAGCTAAAAACATGAACAAATAGTGTAAGCTCACATAATTTGGAAATAGTCAGTGATTTTGTTAAGGTGAGAGGTTGTTATTCCCTTGAAGACACCAGCTGGAGACTGTACGAAAGTGATAAGGAAACAGTGACAAATGAGCAGAGCTGGAGGAATTATTCTCTAGGTTAAGGATACATGACATTGCCAAACTATCTCACAGGCTTGCAGAACTTGCCAGAATTTGTGAGCCTTTCCTCTGTAATTTATACCCTTTTGTTTCCTAGAGAGACATTCAATTAAAAACATGTTTTCCTAACTAAAGGGAATGCATGTGCAGTTTGTATCAGAGATGGAGGTCTGTCCCTTTCCCCCATGGTAAAGTGGGACACCTAGTTGACTCATACCGTGCCTATAAGATGCCATTATTTTCTGCATACATTGTTTCTCTCCCTCTTTGCTCCTTTTTCGTAGTCTTTCTGTCAAGCAGAAAGTAAATTCAATATGAGTTGACATAGAAGTTTTGTACTCCTGAAGTCTAAAATTAGAGAAAATGCACTGACTTACTCCCAGCCCTTCCAGTTTGCTGGCCTGTTTTGAATGAGCGGTTGTCCATCCCAGTCCTTTGACAAGCTGATGACATCCTTAGCAATATCAGTGAAGAAATCAGAACACCGGGGCAAAGAGGCTGAGCTTTAACTTCGCTGTTAGTAGCAGCCCTCTCGTAGGAGATAGCAGGGAAGGTAATTGGCAGTGGCATGATTTTGGGTGCTCTGTTGCATGACTGGGGCCTCTGGCATTTGGAGAGCGTTATCTGGGGGAGGCAGCAGCTGCTGCTGAGTCTGCTTCAGCCCCTTGCTTTGGGAAGGAGAAATACTGCCTGCGATCCTGGATTGACGGCTAGCGGGGCCTGTGGGACTGCAGCAGGAACTTGTGGGGACCTCAGTACTGCTCTGCCTTCTCTGATTAATGGACACTTGGATTTCTGCTGTTGTTGACTTCAGTCCTTTAGCAATGTTAAGCATTTGGCTTAAGAAATGCTAATAATAAAAGAAGCCCTAATATTGTCCATTGGCTAAAATCTTGAATGAGGTAGATACTTACACCATGGTGGCCAAACCTTTAATTCACAGCGCTCTCAATCTGTTAGCTAGCAACTGTGTTTCCTTACTTGTAAGTATGAAAACAGAGATCCTTCAAAATGAAGGAGTGCTTCCCCCTCAGATGGTGATGGAGTAACAGCGCAGTAAGTTTGGCCAGGGCAGAGAGGCTGAAAACAAAGAGGATTTAAAACATTCTGAGCTTTTTTTGCTGATATGAGAAAGCAAAGCCCAACACACAAGGGTCTGGGACCTGTGAATGTAGGAGCTTGCTAAAACATTGCTTTTCCATAAATACACTTAAAAGTCAGGTTTCAGCTGTTGTAAGATTGGTTTGAAATCCATGCTATGTAAAATGAGTAAATGCAGGGGTTTTTACACCTGTCTTTTAATGTTTTAGGATTCAGGTTTTAGAGTTTTTATACAGCTGTGAGATTAGAAAGACTACTTTTTATTATTAACAAAAGTAATTTTTGCATCGTAGTCTTACTTGAGAATCTTGGGCTTTTAGAAAATTCTCAGTAGTATCAGCCTTGGTATCATGTCCCAAGAGTTGGTTAATGTAGCCATGGCTATACTGTTCCCTTGAACAAAAATCAGCATGGAAGTTCCTGAAATGCTAATAAATGTATGTTTGAAATTCTATTATCGCTACTGATTATGTGATGCAAGGTAGTCCGTGTCGACTTGTCTAAGGAGGGGAGGAAATCCATTGCTAACTGCCTGTGAGTCTGTGACAGTGCAGGATCCCAACAAGGTTTCTTGCCTTCTTTACAACAAAATGCACCTGTCACCTTCCTTGAGCTGTAGGTCCACCAAATGCACGTTCCAGTGTGCAGATGCTGCTGGAAGACATGTGCTTCTCACTGCACACCTTTGCTTCATCCCATTTTTTTGCATTCAGCTCCTTCACTGCATCCTCACCTCTGCTGCCTCCTTTCTGGGGGAGCCACATCACAGATTTCCCTGTTTGTCCTGAAGAACCTCCCACAAGGTCCTAACCAAAACTCCGCTGCAACACTCTCATGTGCAAGGAGGGAAAGGAGGAGAGGTAGTTGAGATAGCCAGGTCTTTGCTCACCACCAGTGTTCGTTCATTCTCTGCATGGGATAAAGGAAAGGGTTCAAGGTGGCCACAGCTACCGACTGCTCTTGCTCCTGGGACTTGCCTGGTGTCAGTGCTTCTTCTCTGGGTCATAACAAAGGACCTGTTCCTACTGCTGTACGTAAAATCAGGAAGAATTTTGTCTGCATGAAACTAGCTAGGCCAAGTCCTGTCCTAGAACATGGGATATTCTTTAGAGGTTGCTATTTTTCATTACCTTTTGGTCACCAAGTAGGTTTCCTATGGCAAACCTCTGGTTCTGGATACAGAAAATATTCCCTTTCCCAAATTAAGTGATGTTCCAGTTAATGCATTAATGGATTTCAAGGAATGGTTTTGCAACAATAACACTTTCTGGCATAGCATGTATTCTGTACACATTAGTCACTACAGCAATATGTTATAAATGAGGTCGTAAAAGCTAAACAAGTCATAATATCGAATTCTTAATTTAGGGTCCTGATAGCTGCAGTGAATTTCCAGCACCTAGACATGCTTCACCCTGCGTTAGATATTGCTAGGCTCTGAACTGCAGAAAAGTGCTGTGGAAGGTTAAGCCTTCACCATCTGTAATGCAGTTAAAATACCAGTGTTATTCACACTGAATCTATAGCATGTTTTTGCCAGCTACTGTATGATTTCAGAGTATACATGTTAGCAGGTTCTTAAGCATGAGTCATCTATTGAATCTTTCCAGTCTGAATGAATGACTTATATAATCTTTAAACTGTGATTTAGCAAACAAGAGTAGACTGTCAGCCAGCAGCATGCTGTCTGACTGAGCAGACAAGGTCCCTCCTCAGGAAACCAGGCAGATAGTGATGGATTTGCTGTGCTTTCTACAGGGTGAGTCCCTCCCTGCCAAAGTGCCATTGTCAGCTTCTGCTGCAGTTGGCGAACCAAAGACACATGGCTTCTGAATAACTGATGTCTTTGGATTTTCAGCCCTGCACAAACAATCCAGACCATGGCAGTTGACCTGATCTCATTTCCCTGTGCGGAAAATGGTTCTTCAGCCAAACTGGGCTTTCTGTCTTCCAAAGATACATCCCTGGTTGTGCAGCAACTGAGCAGCTCCATGCTTTCCCATCGGTTTGCACTGACGTAGCTTCTGACTATAGCCCTGACTGTAGCTCTCCCTCCTTTCCCTTGTTCGTTTTCCAGATGCCTCTTTGCCTTGTGTGAGTATGGTGTTACTCCTCACATCTTTTGGTGTTTCTTCTGTGGCGGGGTGCATTGTATGTCCATGTCTTCGAATACACCAGTCAGCAGAAATGTGGATGCCCTGGGGGTTTTGACCCCTGTCAAGATTGACAGTGTATCTTTAAGAGGTTTAAAACAAACAACCAAATATAACAAACAACTTTTAGATGTTTAAAAGCTGTATGTTTGAAAAGGGGAGCCTTCTCCAGTGCCTAAAAGGCTTGCAAGGTGGGGACCTACTGCATTTATTATACTGCACAGAGGCACTGGTCATGCAAGGAGCTTTGTGTTGCAGGTGATGCTGTGAGATCTGTACCATTGCTGGGGTTTCATGTGGGAAATAACAGAAGCTGGAATTTATTGTAGCAGTTGTTCTCTGTGCATGCACCCTGGCTTGAGCTACTGCAAAACCAAGCTTGAATCTTACACCATTTTTACTCTGTTTCCTAATGATGTGCTTCTTCCTGTTCATCCATTATCCAGGACTTCCCTCCATGTCATGCTTAATTTCAAAGACATTGGAAAAATACCTAGAAGTTTGCAAAAGATCTAGAAATTCCCGTGCTGGCTCCATTCTTGATGCCACCAGTGAGGCACAGCGCCTGGGTGGGGAGGAAAGACCCATGGCGAGCCTCATGGAGGGAATCGTAGGCAGTACTTGTCCATTCTGTTCCCAGTTCTGGTTTGCACAGGCCACCCTTTGCCTGGTGAACGAGCGTGGGTGGGCAGGGATATGCAGGCTGCAAAACCATTGAAACACAGCCTCCTCACCTCCTGGTGAGGTGAGAGCAAACATGGTTATATGCAGCTAGCTGGCAGGTGACTTTGAAGACCAAGTGAGTAGGCAGGTAGTAATTTGTGTTGATGTTAGGGAAAGCATTCTCCAGGGACCATTAGCCACCATGTAGCTGTCTTTTGAGCCATGGCACAGTTCATTTTGCATCTAAAAGTGCTTTTGTAGAAGAGGACAGGGAACAAAATGAGGTGTAACATTGGTGTGAATGCTGCATTTCAGTTCAGAAAAATGTAAAGGGCTTTTCTGCCTGTATGAAAATACAAGTGAGATGAGAACAACAGGAGCTCCAAGCCTTGCAGGTCATGTTCACAAAGCACAGGAGGGAGAAGGTTAGGGAGACCCTCCAAACAGGCCTGCAGAAATGAGCAGAAGTTCCCAGTTACTTTTAGCTGTCTGAGAAAGTCACCGGAGGTGAATGCTCTGTCATCAGAGAGACGCTCAGACTTTGCTATCATCTGACAGTGCTGCAGTTTCTTTGGCATCCCCTGATTACTTTAATGAAAAAAGTTCCACTTAGGTGATTAATAATTTAAAATATATATTTACCAAATTGAATTGTATTGAGATGCTATCCCTTGTTTGAAAAAGTGACCTCTAGCAGGTAACAGCTGGCGAGATAGGAACCATGGATATCGTTAGGGGAATATAAACGTACAGTTAATCTCTATTAATTTAGCTGAGCAGTAACCTTAAAACATTCTCAGCCCAGCCTGTGCCCAGCAACCATGAAATTTTGAGTTGTTTGAGCTCCTTTATTACTGATCTTCTCCAGCAACTCAAATAACCTTCATTTTTAAAAGTAAGGCTACAGTGTAAAGAAAGAGCGACTGTCCAGTTCTGTATTAGTTATACTGAGGACCCTGGGTGAGGGCTATGTGTCGGGGTCCATCTGTGAAGTGCTGACTTTCTAACAGACTTCTGGAGTCTGAGTTACCTGGACCTGTTGAAGTCAGCTAGAGCTTCACAGTTGACTTTGATCCATTTCAGCCACGGTCCTTGAGGATCTTTACAGTAGGGGGTAATAATTTCCCACCTCAGAAACAGACTACTGAGGGGTCCAGTATCCCAGTAGTGGGATCTGTGTGAAAACTGGTTTGTGCCATCTTTCTCAGTGTGATCATTGCTCTACGATTGTACAGACATTTGACTAACTGTATCTCATTTAGTTGTGGTAAAAAAAAAGAAGATTGTTATTGCAGTAGTTAAGTATTAAAATGCCTGGATAACAGGAAAATGGGCATTGACTGCAGCTTAAATCTGGAAGTGTGTGGAATACAGAACATTACAAGCAAGATAAAAGTTAAAAAATAATTATTAACAGCAAATGTTCCTGTGAATAACCTGCTACAGTTGATGATTTAGACAGATGATTTAGAGCAGATACGAGAGGCCCACAGACATATACAAACTGAGCATTCCCACTGCAACCTTAATTTTTTGTCAGGGCCCTAAGGGCACACATGGGCCTTAGTAGCTCTGCCCAGCCTGCCCTGGGACCCCCACCCACCCCCTGCCTATGGTCCAGGAGCCCCATTTCAGCTCAGCCTGGGTCTGTCAGTCCAGTGCCCAATGGCTGAGGCTGGGACTGTCCCAGCTGCCTGGCCCCCAGCCCCAGCAGTGCCTTGATGTTTGTCAAGCAGTGACCAAGCCCCACGCCATTAATTCCAGACATACCTTATAGCCATGCTTATATACCATCAGAAGCTTACTACTCAGATTGTTGAATATTGATACCAGATACCTTGGTAAACCACTCAGGAAAAAGAAAGCTACGGCCCAAGAACTTACCTGTAACCAATTTCAGTATTTTTAGCTGAGTTATGTTACAATTCCTTGCTCTTCTTTGTTTACTGAAAGAATGGTTAATCTTTAAATTTACTTTATTTTTTCCTTCTTTTCTATTCACTTAAATGAATGAAGCATCTCCTGCATCATGTTTCACTGTTTTTTTTATGGTGATAAAGAAATGCGGATCAGAGAAACAACTGCAAGGTCTCCTAGAAAGTCCTAGTGCTGAAGCTCTGAGAAGTTGAGGGCTTGTGGTCTTGTGTGGAATGAGATCTTGCCTGGAAAGTAGGAAAAGATGAACATGTGACAGGTTTTGTATTTTTATGTTTGACCTGAAATACTGTAGGATTCATGGCCTTGGCCCCAGAGGTCCGTGCCTTGTGCTGCAAATTTCTAAATAGCTGATGAAAATGCAAGTGTTTGTCTTGAACAGAATCATGATTTAGATCTGGGAAGATAGGCAATATGGTAAAAAAGCAAAAGGTTAACTCTCAGATCTTAAGGAAGGTTACGACTTAAACCTCGCAGGTCCCTTGAGCTTCTCGTAAGCCTTTGGACAACTGATCACTGTCAATATAGCACAGGGAAAGGTGAACTTGTTTGTTTTTTCCTTATATTGAAAACTAAAGTTTCTGGCCTTCATTTTGATGCCTCTCAAATTCAGTTGAAAAGAAGATATTTGATGCATTTGAGAAATGTGCATAAATGATGTAAAATGTCATAAAGTTTCAGGTGCAGCAGGAGTGTCTGAGTTGGTGCTTGATTGCCGCCCTGATGTTCAAGATAAATTGTATGTTTTAAGATATTATTTAATTTTCATTTCCTAAGTATGAAGACAATCACCATCTTTTGGGCTACATTTGCATTTTGTCAGAGATTTAAGCTTCAAATCATATTGCCACTGATACTGAACTGGCTTGTTTAAAAAGCTGTTTTATCTTATTTTAGTTGTGTATTGCAGGGATATTTCTTGCCTTGGTCTTAAAGGCAGATTTTTTGCAGGCAGAATGAGGAATGAGGCTGCTTAAAAGCAGGCACTGTTTTGAGAAACGTGCTTCACAGCACATACAATGACAGTGAAATGGGTTTAGCTGAGCTTACAAATGTTTCACTTGCCCATGCAAATGTGGTCTTGCTTTGGGAGTGCTGAAGAGAAGGGTTTTGCTCTCTGTTTGCAGGTGAGCAGCAAGCATGAACTTGGCAACACATGACCGTGAGTGTCAGGACCCTGTGATCTGAAACACGTCTTCAGCTGACTTCCCAGCGGCGAGGCGCTGTTGATCCTGTACCATGGAGGACTGCCTTCACACCTCCTCCGAAAACCTCTCCAAGCTGGTAAGCTGGGCCCACAGCCATGGGACCATCTGCAGCCTCATCCCCAACCTCAAGCACCTGCTCTCTGAGGGGGCCCACGGCAACCTGACAGCCATGTGGGGCTGTAGCGCTGGCCATGCCTACCACTGGCCCCTGGCCGCCACTTGCCGGGCCGGCTCCCAGGAGCGCGTCTGCTTCCAGGACAGCCGCAGCTTCAACTCGGACAGCCCCAGCATGCTGGGGGTGCCCTCGGAGGCACAGGCCAGCCCCCTGGAGCGCTACCCGGGCCGGCCGGGGAAGGCCAAGCTGGACTGCACCCGCACCCGTGACTCCTGTGACTTCTCCTACTGCAGTGAGCCATCGGAGCTGGGCGAGCCCGTGGAGGAGTACGAGGATGAGGCCACCCTCTTCGACATGGTCTGTGAGTCCTCTGTCAC
>NW_008825208.1:6462271-6479420 GCF_000699105.1 Pygoscelis adeliae
ACGTGTCCCGCTGCTGTAGGGACAGGGCTCTTTTAGGACAGGTTTTGAGGTCCATTTTGGGTGCAGTTGTGTCACGGGGGAGGGCGTGCAGCCACCTCGCTGTGTGCACGTGGCGGGGGGGACACGAAACCCAGCCGTGCACTCTTTCAATGAACCAGAAAGAAGTGGTCTCAGCCAGCGGAGCCTGGAGTTGGGGGTCAGGTGTTTCCTTCACCCTGTCAGAAGAGTGATGTTTGACATGGAGAGGCAAAGGAGGGCACAAAGAGAGTACCTGGAGAGAGGTTTGTGCTTCTATAAATCTTTATTAAATGTTTTCCCTGACCTGTAAATCAAAGCAGCCTGCAGAGACGAGGACAACCACAACCTTAACCATGAAATTGATAACAGTTAAACTTTAATCCAAGGGGAAAAAAAAAAATTTTTTCCCTGTTCTCAGTGGAAGTTCTCACATACCATGTCCTTCATTTTTTTCATCTCCCGCTGCTGCCAAAGCACCGAGAATTGGCACAAACAGATCAACATTATCAGATAAAGAGCATATTAAAACAGCGTACTTCTGCTGAAGGATTATCCCATGTGTAGAAAAACTCAGTGCTGGCTGTAGGTCTTCTGAAGGCGGAGGAAATCTCTTTCTTGAGCAGACTCGCCAGCTCCCTCAGGACCTGAGTGCAGACAGTGCTGGCTTTGCTCTTCCAGCTGGTGAGTGGTGCCATACCAGAAGGAGGCAAAGACAGGAGCAAGTTCTCCGTCTGCTCCCTTGCTGGTTCAGCCTAGGAGTGTCTGGTCAGACAGAGCAGAGCCAAACAGTGGAGGGGGAAAAAAAATTGCCTATATGCAGTCCCTGTGGCAGCTACTGTAAGCACTAAACACAATTACTTTAACAGCCTGGATGATACTTCAACCTGGACACCCTGAAACCTGATTGAATGCTAGTAAATCTATTCATTGGCAAGAGCCTGCAGATCTTGTTGCCAAATAACACAATGGGCGAAGTTAAATACCCAGTTTTGCTAAGTAAAACCCAGCTAAGCATTAGAAATTAGAAAGGATGATAATTGTCTTCTTTGGGACCCATTTCTGCATGGCTGCATCTTTGAGATGTTATTTTGCAGTAGTCCTGTCATGTAACATCCCATGTGGAAATTCCTTTACAAAACTCCAACTGGTTTAGAACTGATTGCTCAGCAAAATATGAGATATGGGATGCCTGATGTCAATCTGAATTGTGTGGTAAACCTAGTTATTCTGCATTCCTCAGTTTACAGCGTATCACTGCTGTATATACTAGAGCTGGTTTCTACCAACCTGTCCCTGCAACTTGCTCAGTCTCAAACTTGCAAGCTGGGACAGTGGAATACAAACCTAGGCAGAATTTGTCCATGTAGGTATGTGTTATCTGGGAGAGCGATTTGCTTTCAACAGATTCATTAAAAAACCCAAACCCTTTCAAACTGCTTTTGCCAGGTCCTCAGAAGCCAAACAAGGTCAGCAGTTGTTACTGCTTAGGGTTCAACCTTGCAAGAATGGACACAGCGCCACATTTTCACATTTATATAGTTTCCAGAGCGGGGTTGGTCCATGTCTAGTGTCTCACTGTGAGGACACAGTGGGATTGCATCTGGATTTACATTCACTGTGTAAATAAACCCTCAAAACCTCCTAGCGCTTCTCACATAGACAGCAATGTTATCTCAGTGTGCTGTCCAAATTCCAGTTCAGTCAGTTACATTCTCAGTGCTTAAATTTCTTGTGTTTTTCTCAAAAAATATTACACAGTTCCTCTCCTCACCCTGGTATAGTGTTGTAATATGCTGTTACTGTACTCAGAGGTAGCTGCATTTTAACTAGGGTAAAATGATTGACATACAACTAAAACTTGATACATCAGTAAAGTCTCCGATTTCCATAGAGCCTGCTCCTTTGGGGAAGAAGTGCTGGCATTAATAAATCTTAGAGTTGCAGAGAAGTGGGCAATGTTGGCAAGTGCATTTATTACAGATGTGTAGTTCTGCACAGCAGATTCTTGCAGATAAAATGTGGAGGTCTGATTAAAGACTAGAGTAGGGTGATTGCTCATGTACAGTGATTTCGTTAGGTTGTCTCTTAACAAAGAGCGATGTACTGGAAGTGGTGCATGATATATAGAATTTGAGCGATATTGAACTACAAGAGGATGTTTATCTATCCTGTGTAAAAATGTTTCTGTCCTAAACAGGCAGAAACAAGGATGAGTATAATTCTTATGTAAAAAAAAGGCAGGAAATAATTATACCAAGGAGCCTAGAGCTTTTGTTAGTTTATAGACTTGGTGGATGCTTGACAAACAAACAAAGGTACAGTTGAAAGTGAGCAGAGAATTTAAGTTCTGCCTTGTCCCCTACAAAGTGTTGCTTAATTTTAAAATAATACATGAAGCCTTGCTCCTGGTCCTGTTAGAACTGGTCATATGTTTATGAGGTCTTTGCAGGACTAAGTCCTTAAATGGTTAAGTTATGATTAAAGGGTGCAATCCAACCAGCAAGAAATACTACTTTGAGTTTTAGCTTAAGTCACATATCTTTGCATTTGTATCAGACACAGCTGATAGTTTCCATGCATGGTAATCTCCTAGGTCCTGAAAGTTTGAGTGAGATTTTCCGTGAAATCAAAAACATTGATGATACGTGTTAGCTTAGGCCAGCTTAAGCCACATTATACTTTTGGACTAGTTTCTCTTTCAAACGTTTCTCTTTTTTTTTCCTCTTTTACTCTTTTTAATTAAACCATGGCAACTCAATGTGTAAGCAGGGACTTTACAAAGGTATTTTTGCGTCTTAAAAGTGAAGTGACGTCCCAATAAAGGTTAGACACTGATTTCTGTTGGGTTCAGGTCTCCATCTAAGCATTGTGGAACATACTGAATTATACTGAATTATTTTTTTTAAACTTCAGCCCTAATAAGTGGACATTTATCTGTGAATTTTCAGATTGTTCTTTACCACTTTATTAGCAAAGTCTTCAAGAATATATGTAGGTATTATTTAGTCCTTTTTTTCTTGTGGAAAAAATGAGAGGACCTACAGCGGATAGGAGAGAGATTTTTGCCATGGTGGAGAGCAGGGAATTTCTGCAATTTCTACTTCCCAAACAGCCTCTTTTGTCTTTTGCTTTTGCTAATACTTGGTCATTTCTTATGCCCAAGAACGAGCAAGGGCAAGGTAGGTCATAACAGTGAAGATGGAAGGTGAGTGAGAAACGTGATGCTTTAGGTTGCAGTACATGCAGCCTAGAGAAATAAGTGACATTTGGATGTCTGAAATCATGAGTGGAAAAGATTTGGTGTTATTGCACAGGGGTATGGAGGAAGACTGCAGCTCAGAGGAGGATAGAGCTTATTGGGTGGGAAGGCAAGTTTTGATCCTCAGTGAGACAGGACTGACTTCATAAGCGGAATTGCTGAAGTATTTATGAAGAATACTAACTTTCCACCTGAAGACTGAGGATGAAGTTGTGCTTTGGATTAACAAGACAATGCAGCAAGACATCTCTGGTCCAACACTGTAAATACAGGAGCAAAGACTTCCATGAGGATACACTAAAAAGATGTCAAATCCATATGTACAAAATGTGCAGAACGAAAGAGTAGTGAGTAGACATGCAAAATAAAAGATCTTGTAAATGAAGTGACTAGGGTTGTTGCTTCTGTCAGAGATGTGGCAAACAATATTCTGTGGGTACAATCACAATGCCATCATGCATATCCATCGCTGAACTCGCCGGGCTGCTGGGTGATGTTTTACATGTACAGGTTTTTGCAGAGTTTGGAAGGAAAACAGGTTGTCCATAAGCACCACTGCTTTCTTAGTCAGCGTGCCACACGCTGTCCCTCTGCCATGGTTATCAAACAGTATCAGCAGTTGAACGCGTGCCGTGATGGATGGTGCCCTGGTCTGTGCTGAGGACTGTACTTAGCCTTGCTGACTCTGATGTCTCCACTCTGAGCTCCTCCCTGTGCTTTTCTTTCCTGTAGCTGGTATGTCGGGATCCCAGATCAGTGCCTGGTGATTTGGGCAGATCTAGTTCTGGTCCTGTGCTCTCATCACGGGAAGGTGCGAGCAGGGATTGCAGCCTTTCATGATTGGCACCTAAAGTGGGTTGACTCTCGCTCTGCTCACAGTGTGGACATCCCTGTCAGTTCTGGGTGTTCATATAGTGTCTCTATCTGAACATGACCGTTATAAAATGCAGTTCATCTGGGGGTTGTCTGATGTTGATATAGAGCTTTTAGGTGGAATATTTTTAAGTATTTTTCTGCAATCAAAGGAACTAGGACCTCTCCATTCACTCCCCCCCCTCTCTGCAATTGTGTGAGTTTAAATTAAGTGGGAGCTGAGATCCTCGTGTGATCATAAGACTCCTGGATTAGGAGCTGTTAGATGAGCATCAAAATGTTACAGGACTTAGAGGACAAAGAAGTCCCCCACAACTCATGAACTGCCAGTTTTGACTAGGTTTAGCTTAAACTCCTAAATCACTGTTTATATTGCAAGGAAAAGAAATGTGTGAGCTAGCACATTCCAAAAAAGTACAAACAAGAAAAAATAATGCCTTTTTTTAGAGGTATATAAAGCATCAACCATACATACAGAAAGGCCAAATTAATCCCTGCTGTAATTCTTCCAAGTCCAGTGGAACTGTGCCAAGAATGAATGTAACACAAGGCAAACAGTCATGTCAAAAGAAAGTTACAAAACTTTAAGCTCTTCCAAGAACACTCAAATAATTGCTGATTGGTCTCTGTATTTGTAATTTACATACAAAGATTGATGACTTTTGGCTAAAGTTACTGCTGACGCCTGCCTCTAGGGACATACGCTGCTGAATGTGGTCAAGCGAACAATTAAGGGGTGAGACAGTCCTGTCCTCTTTGTGTTGGACCAAGGAGTTCAGAGTCCACTGGTGACTCTTTCGGTCCCATAATTGACAGCTATTCTTGCTCTAGTAGCTGAACTAAAAATAATAAGTGCTGAGATACATAATTACAAAAAGCATAAAACTTTTTTTTTTTTTTAAGTTGCAAGGGCCTGGCTTATTTAGAAGAACAAAATTAGATCATTATAGTTTTAATCATCAGAAAAAGGAAGCTAGTGAGTTGATTAACCACCTCCTGCACTGCCACTGCCTTCTGATCTTGCAGCATGGATTTGCCAGCCCACTCTCACTCTTAATTATCTGTGTCCAAATGCTGTTAAATTATAAACTAATTTTATCCTAGGGCTTTATTCTAGAAGTTCTGCTAATGAGGCTGATATTACTTATCTTTACAATATTGTAAGGGACTTCTGTTTAAAAGCAGGACAGTATCATAAAAAGGACAAATTCAGTCTTGGCAAAGTAGTCATCTATTTCCTTCTATCATCTGGGTACACAGCATGACAATCAAATTTTTAAAAAATGAAACCATAGTACTAATAATTCTAATACAAGAGTATGTTTTATGAAGCTGTTCCTACAAGAAGCATTTATCAAGTTATTAATTCTTGCAGGAGGACACTGAAATGAAGACTCATCAAGTATTACAATATCTTTAGATTTTCACTGTACTTAAGAAATGTATTTATCACCATTTCAGGATTCCACATGTATTTTCTTTAGTGGAAATTTGTTCCAGACACAGAAGGCTCATGCCAGCCTCTTTGCAACCTTGAAGACCAGCAGTGGACTTGTCATGTAGAGGGCGATCTTCTTGCTGTCCTAAATATTAAGTAGCTATGCACACAAGAGATTAGGTTTCTGCTTTTCTTGATGTAAAGACTTGTTTCCATGTTCACCATGGACCTCCTCCAGGTGGAACTACCTGCAGTGTGCAGAGACATCTCCTGGCAGCAGCATTACTGGATATATATGTACATTTTGGAGGAAACCATTCATGAGTATTCACACTGAAAGCAGGTTGGTGTGGGAGATGTTTGGGGGTGGGCTTTGAGCTGTATTCCTGCAATAAAAGTTGCATAGGCCTAATGATCCTCTGTAACAGGTGAGGAATGGCAGTTTCCATGCAGTCTGTGGAAGTTGCTTGCCTGTAGCTAGGAGGGAGTTGAAGCTGTACCCTCAGAAAGATCTATTACAGCCAGACCCCAGCAGTTATTAAGGAGTAAGTCTGTAAAGCATGCCAAGTTCAGCTGCCAAACAGTCGGGAATATTCTCTGGGATTCTGAATAGAGGAATTGCATCACTAAGAATTATTGACACTTCATTTAAATATATATTTTTAGTTCGAAGTACCGTAGCACAAACAGTATTAAGTAAGATGGTGTCATATTGGAAGAGAAACTGCCCACTTCAATGAATGGTTGTGTTCTGGAGCATCACTGCTCATTTCAGCCTTAGAAATGTACCCTCTCCCCCATTACCCCAACATGAAAGGCAGAAAGGCAAGAAATAAAAAGTGCAAGTGAGAAGTAGAAAACAGTCATTCTTACAAGACCAACATGATCTAGGTGCTGGGCTCTCCCTTTCACTAAAGGCATCTTAAACAGACTACTGTTCTGTGCAAAGTGCTGTGTTTTGTGATACTGGTATAAAAAGGAAGAAAATAAGGCCTCTGCTGGTTCCAGCTGTCCTGAAAACATAAGGAAGCAACAAAGGAAACTGGACAAGTCTGTACTCGACTTCCCTTTATTTTTGGGAAATAGAAGATTATTTAACATGGTGTTTTCTTTGCGTGGTCTTTGCAATTGGTCTGTTAAATTTTGGAGCTATTTTCATCTTATGATATGTGAGTCTCTAAGTAAGAAAAGAGAGACAAGGCAGGATCAGATTGGGATCTGCAGAGGATATGCAGCACAGCAGCCAAGAGAGATGCTAACCCTGGAAAGCCCTTAGACATGCACTTTCCTTTTGCACTTTGGGTGGGGTGCTGGAACAGAAAGGGAATCCAGGACTTGGCATTTTAGGTCAGGATACTTTCTGAGAGTGTTTTTCCACTTTGGATGAGACTGGTACTTCAGTAGATATATCTACAGAAGAACTATTTCACGTATGTATTCAAGGTCTAAGCTTTTAATTCACATATGTATTCAAGGTCTAAGCTTTTAATAGCAGCAGTAAACCTTGGGAGGAACTGTTTTCACCTGTCTCCATGATGGGAGCATGCCATTTTTGCATAAGCTGTTCTGTGCAGCCAGCACACAGTGACTTCTCATTTCTCCCATTTTCCTCATACCTAAATTATTTCCCTCTTAGTGAGTCTTGTTCTGTCATGTCATCTTCTTTTTGTGCTTGCAGTGAACCTAGTACCTGCTTGAGCATGAAACAGATCAGTAAAAATTTCTGAGTGTTTTTTCTGTCTATCTAAGCAAGATAACAATTTTGAATACAGAAATTCTTGAATTTTTCCAGAAAACGGAAGCATGACGGTAGATATTTCATCATGGCTGGCACAGCACAGAGCAGTGCTTTGCTAAAACAACCAGACCCTGGAAGCACTGAAACATGCTGAAATCCATCTTTCTTTGATAAAGTATGCTTAAATGAAGCATATGCCCATGCTGTTTGCAGGAGGTGTTGAACCAGGCTATTAAATCAGAGCCGCAAGAAAGAGAAATTGAAACGCCTACTTTCCCTGATGAATCTTTCTTGCTGGGGCACTCCACTGACTGGTCACACAAAAGCTGGTTTTGGCGTTGGTTGTTCTGAACAGCTTGAATGTGGCTACTGGCCTGTGTGGGACGGGTGGGCAGAACTGTGTTTTCGTTTCCCAAATGAGTCCGCATTTGTCTGGATCCAAGCAGTGCTGCCCTGCAAAAATGGCAGGATGCTGCTGATCACATGAATGTTGTGTTAGAGGCAGCAGTGGTCCTGGGTGCCACCAAATCCTGCCCCCAGTGGGAGCCGGGAACAGGGCTTCCTGCATGCATGTCATGTAAAAAGTGGTGCTGAGGACCTTGCTAAGTCTGATGAAAGCTTTATGTTATGTGCTTAATTATACATTGACCATTAAGTGCATTGGCTGCATCTTCTAACATATACCTGTTGCTCCCATTAACTTTATTAAACATTAAGGGCACACGCACAGGGAGAAATACTGTATGTGTTCCTGTTGATTAAACTCAGGATATCTTTAGACCGGCAGCGACACTGTGGTCTGTTGTTGCTTTTCATTAACTAGGTCTTCATGATGAAAACATCACTTGAAACCATAGAACTATGGATTAATAATACTTAATCACTTGCTTGCTGATTTGTCCTTGGGGGGGCGGGGGAGAAAGAAAAAAGCTGGCCTTCTGTTTTGTTCAGAGAAGGAAAAACGGATTCTGAGCTATTCTGACCCAGGTCACATCACCCCAGTGCAGAAGCTGAATGTGCTGTATTACTGAATTATTTCAAGCAGGACATACCTGTACCCAGAGATCAAGCCTGTGAAAGATAAGGACGTTCATCTCTGACCTTTGAATAGCTTGCTTCAATTTTCTGTTTACACTCACCTCTCTCTTAACTGGGTATCTGCCTAATCTCTGCTTTAGTACTGTGGCTGGTCAAGGATAGCAGTATGAATGAGCCACAGAAGCATGGATGTTTTTGTAGGGGAATAATTTAATATTGTCTACAGCTTGGAGCACTCTTCTGATTGTGGTGAGCTCTGTCCTTCAGTCATGTGGATGTGCCAAGTTATGGGGATTTTTTTCTGTCATTAACTCTTGCAAAATGGAGCGCTGCCAGTTGTTTGGGACTTGTTCTCTCTTACTGACTATACATCCAAGAAAACAAATTAACAGACAGGAAAACTATTCTTGGCATTACAGTGCAGCATTCATACCTGCATGCTGATATATTACATTTCTTTTTTCTCTCTGTATAAAGAAGTGTCTTTTTGCCTCTGTTTCCTCTCCCCTGATTTCAGATGGACCTCAGAAAACTTACAGTTTGACAAATAACTTGTCCCATTTACTATTCACAGTTGTTAAATGCATCAGACTGTTTATTGTGCTAGTGCATAATAAAATAGCCATATTTATATCTATAACACATACATCCATAATTATATCCATTAAAATATACCCCATGTCACCTCTTACATGAATTAGTTGGTGTCAGCTTTGGTATGAACTCATTCAGTAGCAGAGGAACTGATTGTTTATATCTTATATAGAAGAACAAATTATTTTTATGGAAATAACAATACAATCCTGACAGGAAGATTTTGACAATGTAATTACAGAATATAAATACTAACAATATTCTGAGCAGCAAAAAGGTGTGTATGTGCGCGTATGCTTTCTGTGTGTACATAGGTAGAAAAAATGGAAACTGCTCAATTTATTTAAAGAGACTTTACTCAAGTAGAGCTGCAAAATGTGACTAAGTAGCTATTCAATTAAACTATGATAAAGTAAGTTTAAACATGTATTCAAGGACAGAAATAAAGGAGTTGTGCCATGAACAACAGCCTAGTTCCTGATGAATGCGCGTTCCTTATCTCTTTGTCTCCTCTCTGTGCAGAATTTCCAGCTGCTCCTGTGCCTCTCGGGACTCCTTGTCCTGGCAAATGCCTGGACATGCCGTGGCTAGTCTGGAACGAAGTGTGTGCACTTTGGTCAGTCAGGGTGTGTGAGCAGCTGCCTACCGGAGTATCTAACACCCGAGGTCTGTGGCCTTTCCGCAAGTTGGGATGTATTCACGTCTGTGCCCTCTGCACAGCTGTTGAGGGCATAGGGTCAACAGCTTGACCTGTCAACAGCAAAGGTCCAACCTTGTAGGACCTTTACATCTTTGAACTTCCCCCCTTTCCTAATATGGTGAGAGTCATGTTTGCGAAGGTGAAAGTGAAGTTCAAAGTTGTCATTTTTTCTTGAGTGCAAGGAGAGGACTCTCAGCGCAGGCTCAGAACACAAAAGCAGGCTAAAAAATCTGCCTTACGAACTGTTTCACTTTAAGTGTTGCACTTCATCCTCTCTGGAGAATTGCGTAAAGAGCTGGTCATTAAATTCTGCTCTCTGACCCAGTGAAGACAAAGGCAATATGTGCATTAAAAGTGTGCATTGAAACTAGTTAGGCAAGGTTGTAAATTGTGAGCTCTTCATAGAGTTTGTGCTCTTCATAGCTTGCTTCACTCATACTGGAGAATACACAGTGCAGAAAAGTAAAAGCAAATTGGTCTGGTTGGGCAAAATCACCAAGAGAAAATGTCAGAAATAAAACTGCAAACTCAATAACAAGGCAATTCAAGTACTTTGCTAAATTAAAGATGGGGGTGGGAGAAAAGGTACTGAAATGCAATTCTTTGGGATGCACGTGCTGCAATCTGTGTTATCAGAAGTAAATGGCACAAGCTCCCAACATATGTTTCCTATTACACCTGCAGTGGATAGTTCAGACGGAACAGAAAAGGGTACCTTTTGATTCACTACCAATGGCACTTGAATAAAATAGAGGGAGAAATGTCTGCAGTCTCTAATAAGCAATATATCAACGAAGTGCTGTCAGCCTATGTAGAGAGCTCCACAGCATGATTTATTACGTTAATTACAGTCATGTGGGCCTCACGCTCTTAAGCCTGAAACTGCTCACATTCTCAGCTTGATTTAAGAATATGCTTTGGCCAAGACTTAAAGTGCAGCTTATTATGATTAATGTAATAAAATATTTATTACATATTTCTTTTCTTTGTTTCACTGCTTGTTGCCCCAGTTAGACTGCCTCATTCTGAAACAGTGATATAAATTAGATTTCAGATGTTGAGGATCCTCATCTGTTTTTAGTCTCTCTTCAGTGTTGTTATTTTTTTCACATCCCTTTGTTCTGATTCTCCCTTCTCTCCCCCTTGTCTTTATTTCCCTCTGATATTTCCTAACTCTGCTTCTCAGCTGCTGTCTGGAGTGAATCAAAAGCAGGCAAACTTCATAGCCCTGGCTCATCCCTTCGAGACCTCTTGCATTGCTTTCTCAACTATGCTTATTAAAGTTAGCTCCTAAATGCAATGACATTAAAACGGGTGGTAGGCCGTAGCTGAGAACACGCTAAGCCTCTGGTGATGCGGAGTGGCATGTAAAGAGAAGAGTAAACTGTAAGGGGATACATGTTTGTGTCCTGTTTCTCATTCTTCTTCCACAGGGCTTGCAACTGCAGACAGGCACAAAATTCCACTGCGCCAGATTTTCCAAAATGCCGTATAAATTTGTACCTGTGATTTTGTGCAAACCAGCCCACTAGTTAAATTGTTGGCTGAGCAATTGGTGCTTGCAAGATCTGTTTACACATGTAAATCTGGCTTTCTCTGTATGAGCACGTAAAGGTGGAAACTGAAATCAGTACTTCGAGTTTTCTAAGTGGAGTTAGCCATAAATTGGTTGGAAATTATTAGAAAGATTATATGGCTGAATACAAAGATGCATGCTCAACCTAAAGCTGACATTTGCTTCACATTGTGGGTAGTGTTCTGCCACTTATGAACTCCAGCAGCACTCCCATTTCACCAATCTACCTGATATTTTAACCTGTGCTCTGAAAGAGGAGCAATTATGTGTTAGAAGTGAACATAGTTGAAGAAAGTTTAGTCAGTTATTTTGAAATGAAGGGGGTTTCACATTTTTTTAAAAGTTTTCTAATGTTTTTAGGTTTGCAGTATTGAAAACTCCAAGCATGGCTTTTATATCCTCCACCTCTATGAAGAGCTGGGTCCCTGGACCTCAGTCAATTATATAAGGGTCCAAAGAATTTGGTTTTATAAAGCTCCTGTAAAGGTAATAGCTAGCATGGAAATAAGAGAGGGATGAGGCAGGGGAGGTTGACCTGGAGCTGGTTCCAGGCTTGGTTATAATCCAGGTGAGTGACCTGGAACAGGACAGCTAAAATGGCAGACTCCAGTCTAGCTGTGAGCTGAGAACATCTTGCCTGGACATCCTAAGTACCAGATATATGGTTTCTCCAGTGCTCTTGCAAAATATCTTCTGCTTCTGCTGTTCTCCATGCTGTGCCCCAGGGAGTAGCTGTAGTGTCTTGCTGTGATGTGCTGCAGTGTTAGGCAAGCCTGGGAGAGCTGGACTTGGTATATTTGCTCCTGCCAAATGGAGGTGGGATCTGGGTAAACATGAACCAAGTAGCCCCACTGTCAAGATACAGAGGAAATGCATCCCATTTTGCATTGCAGCAATTCACAGAACAGCCTCAAAAGGAGATAGGAAACTATACAGTCTCATACCCCAGAAATACCACTGTAAGTGTTCAGTGGAAGAAGTGAAATGTGAGGTAAAACTAGCATGCAACACTTCTCTTTTCCACTAGCCCTGACAAAACCAAAACCAGACAACTAGATGGAGATCATACTTGAACAAATTAAAACATTTTTGATTTAGAAAATTCATTTTTAGAACCTTTGTGTTGAAATAGCTCAGATGTCACGTACAGTCAGGTAGAGAAGAAAGGAGCCTGGTAGAAATCCAAGTCCCCAGAGTGCTGCTGTTTTGCACCATTCGTTAGTGATTGCTAGTATCCACTGCACAAAAGGTTGATCCAGTCAGTCATAGGAGGACATAAATACTTAATCCCTTGTCACGGCTACAAATTTTCTGTCATCTGAGGATCATGCAGTAGTCCCATTAATGCTGATGTGAATTTTATTGTTGATTTTGCCAGCAGCCAAATTGCACCTCATATCTTTTCAGGCTGTTGTGGTGAGAAAGTGGTGAAAGTGAATGCAAACTGAAAACCAGCACTAGTACCTGAGCGAGCATCCATTTATCAGACCATTCCCTACCTTGCAAAAAATGTACAGATGACTAATTTATTTTAGTGACTCTCACTTCATGGCGATACCAATATATAAATATTCCCATGCTCATTTGCTTGGTATCTGTGTCCTTTTTTCTTTGATGGAATCTAAAGCTTTTTAATTTTAGAATAATAAAATATTTCACTGATAATTTTGTTGGAGGAGGTTACCCGAATAGAAGCATTTTTTTTTTCCAGAAAACACAACATCTTTCATAAATGGATTTTAATTAATAAATTTCTGTCATACTACAGATTTTACATGCTAATGAAAGCCTTTTCTGAAAATGTTAAACTACATAGACTTTGACTTAATGTAGTGAAAGTAGGGAACTTTAATTGTTAAACAGAATTTAGTAGCAACATCAGATGGGTAGGGCAGAAATTCAAGAAAAAGTGCAGGAGCACTTTCTTCTACTTTAGTAATCTGCAGCTAACAAGTTAATCCTTTGATCCTGCAGATCTCAGAAGCTGTTAGATGTCAAAACCTGATGAAAGTCTCCAGGCAGTCACAGGGTTTCCCTCCCTCTTTTGACTCTGACTCACCAAGCCTAAGCTTAAATAAGTATGATTATTATGGCACAGGAAGTGCACTTTATTTGCCCTTAGGACTTCCTAAAGAAATGGTTATTGTTAAATTACATTAAAACGTATGTATTTTTGACTTAAGCCTTTAACTACTGCGTGTGTGTAGGAGTTGCCCCAAGGAAGTTAGTCCGTACCAGACAATAAAAGTGTCAAAGATATCATTCTCCAAGTGTTCAGCACTCCCTGTCTTTTAATCTCAGTGTGTTTCTGTGAATGCTCAGAGGCACTTCTGCTGGGGAGACCTCCTGCTATTACCCTCACCCTTGCTCTTCAGCGTGAGACGGGAGAATGGCTTTCTCTTGGTTATTCCTGTGATACAGTGAAAACCAGCTGCCAGCTTTCTAAATTTTGTATGCAGAAAGAGGACTGATATTCGGGGATGCGGTGGTACGACGGTGGCATTCAGCTGCCCCTGACGGGAGCTGGAGCACTGCTTCCAGGAGGGCAGGTTTGTCAGCGGGTCCCCCAGCCTTTCCCCCCCATGACTTGACCATACCTCCCTTGCACAACAGCACGACCTCTGCCCACTGTGGCTGTTGACTTGAAAATATTGTTTGCCTGCAGATACCTTCTTGAAACAGGAGGGGACAGGAGAAAAGAAAGGTAGGAGCAGGCTGTGGTTTACATTAACTTTTATTGGGCTGCGTATGGCCCATAGGTTGGATATCGCTGCTTTTCAATAATTGCAGAGCAGGGGCAAGAGCCAACCTGCAAAGTGCTGGGGCGTGGAGGGAGAGCACTTAGCTCCAGCATGGAGATCCGTGGTGCCCTGTGTGCGGTTAACTAGGCTTTTTCACCTGAATGAAAGCATTTTGGTGGAAAGAGGTCTGCTGCAAAAGCATTTTCCTAGTCAGAACACAAATGGGGCAGAGAAGACTTTGGCTGCCGGTGTGATTATCACCAAAAAACCCACCTGACTTTTAATGTATTTCTTCTGAGATCTCACTGACTACCTTAAGCAGAGTTTAAGATTGTTTGCGATAATAGTTCAGGTTCATGACTCCCACTAACATTACAAACCCTCTCCGAACATCAACAGTCTGCATGTCTGTCGTGAAAGAAAGTGCCTTTCCCCCTGCCATACATAATTACAGAGGTTATGTCCTTTTCAGGGAGTTCGAGTGTGTGTATATGTGCGAGCTGAAATAAAAACAACCCTGAGTTTGACAACTCCACTGATAATGTTAAGTCTTGGCTGTGTTAAGATCAGATTGTGAAAAGATCAGAAGACAGCTGTTGCTCTGTGGGAGGGATCATCTCATGGTTGCAGGCTAGCCTGGGACACTCGGCTCCCACTAGGATGTCTGTTTAATCTCTGCCAGGTCACTTTATCTCTTTGGCTACTTTTAAACTGGGACATCTAAACTATTCAGCACTTTTTCAAACTCTTAGTTGGGAGTTTACCCCAGAACCCCCAGTAGGGTGGGTTTTACTAGTTTTTTCTGCCACATTCTGGTTTTCTTGGAAATGAAACTCCGATGTGGGATCAGATAGGAAACACAAGAGCTCCAACCAGGTCCTTTGTGCAGTGATGCAGCTGGGGGAGCAGGACCTCAGGAGATGCATCTCCAAGTCAATTTATTTTTTATGTTTCTGATCCTAGTCTGTAGAACAGGGGTAACAGCACTCCAAATGCTGCATTGTGACAAGGAAAAGGCATTAAGGATATCTTGACTTGGTAGATCAATGATGACAGTAATTTTTGGTTGGTTGGTTCAGGCCGTTTCACTAGCCAAGACAAATTAGTCCGTAACATGAGAGTATCTGTCTTCCTAGAGCCTAACAACACACACCTACAGAAGACTATAAGAAAGGTGCAAGCATATATGACACCTCCCCATTCTCCTGTCCTCCAGCAATTTGCAGCTCAGGGCCTTCCTGATACAGAGGTGTTTTCTTGTATTGAGGAGCGCTTTGTGATTTTCTGTGCTTTTAGCCAGTTTTGGAACCCATGCACACTGAAGAGTTGATGATACTGTGAGCAGTGGAGGCCCAAGAGCAAACAGGTTTATGCTTGCAGTTGTCAAGGAACTAATGTAGATCCCCACCTGTATTTTCCAGCAGGACCACAGAAAATAAAATAAAAAAAAAAGTAAGCCCTGGCCAAAAGAGCTTTTGGTCTCTACTCTGCAAGATGCAGCAAAGTGAGATCAAGCAAACATCTGGGAACTCTTACATTGGAAACACTTCTGTCTCAGGACAAGAGCATTCACTTCCAATACCCAGACCCAGAGATGAAGTCCTGTACCTCAACAGCTCTCCCAGCTTGTCATATCCCTACCATAACGTACACATTTTCAAAAATTCACTGTAATGGCAGTTGAGATGCCTTTTAGTCTTGAGTTCTTAATGATTGAATTACTTTTATGTAGCCTTTCTTTATCTGTCAGTCTGGGTGGATTTGTAAGGAACAAAATTACATTGCAACCAGCCTAATCTTCTCTGACAAGGTCGCAAGGCCATGTGGCTAGAGCAGAAGCAATCAATGCCAAATATCCAGACTGTGGTAAGGTCTTTAACTCTGTTTCTACTTATTTCCTGTAGGCAAAATAGAGATGTGTAGAGTATATGGGTTTGCTGTAAGTATTTTACAAGGGCCATTTGCAGACTGCACCCAGAGAATAATTCTTGTCAAAGGTTGTATGGAAAGGAATCAAGGTGTGCCTGGTCTTTGGCACTATTTTATTAGTGATCCAAATGGCATAATTGTACTGGGTCTGGCTAGGATGGAGTTAACTTTCTTCGTAGCCACCCATACCCTGCTGTGTTTCGGATTTGTGGCTAAAACAGTGTTAATGACACACCAATGTTTTGGCTGTTGATGAGCTGGACTTGCACAGTGTCAAGGCTTTCTCTTTTTCCCACTCTGTCCCCTCAGCAGCTAGGCCTAGGGTAGGCAAGAGGTTGGGAGGGGACACAACAGGGACAGCTGACCCAGACTAACCAAGGGGGTATTCTCTGCCCTTACGACATCATACTCAGCAATAAAAACTGAAGGGAGGGTTTTTTGGGGAGAGGTGGGCATTGCTTAGAGACTGTCTGGGCATTGGTCTACTTGCAGGAGGTGGTGAGTGATTGCCTTTGCATCACTTGTTGGTTGGGTTTCTTTTTCCTTTTTCCTTCAGTTATTAAACTGTCTTTGTCTTGACTCACGGGTTTTCTTGCCTTTGCTGTTTCTATTCTCTTCCCTGTCCCTCTGAGGTGGGGAGTGAGCAAGTGGCTGTGAGGTGCTTAGGTGCTGACCAGGGTCAACCACCACACTAATAGAGAATAAGATTATGAAATTAGCAGAAAACACAAAGTTTGGCAATATTAAAAACATGCCTGGATACAATTTATGTCTCCATGGTAGTTGGAGATGGATTATATCGTTTCTTTCAGCACTATGAAATCTCCTTGGTTAAATGAAGAAGTAAGACTTTAATGACAGGAAGAATTATGTCTCCTTCCTTAGCTATCCTAGGCTATAAAAAGCTGTCTTAGTTAAGTTAGGCTCAACTGCATCATCTGCTTTTGCTGTGGATGAAGAGCATAAGCAGATGATGACAGTGGCTCAGCCGACATCTGATGACTTTGGCTGTCTCAGACTCTGTCTGTTGGGTCTCACTGCCTCCCTGCATTCATCCCATGCTATGAGACATCCCTGTTATTTGAGCAGTTTCATAGGAAGAGAATAATCAACTATCAGTACAGGCTGGATTCATAGTCAAAATTGATGTAGCTCTCCTGATGTGGCTGGGGGGGAAAGGGACCCATTATCTTTAACATTTCCCACCCACCTTGTGGAGTAACACACCAGAGCACTGCAGGAATG
>NW_008825208.1:6479519-6482316 GCF_000699105.1 Pygoscelis adeliae
GGTTTCTGTTTTGCTCATGCAACTTCAAGGGATCTTTAATTCAGCGTGGGTTTTATAACTGTTAGCTGCAGATATGGCAATTTCCTTGCAGATTAAGGAAAGATGCCATAACATAAATGACTGACTGGGTGTCACTGCTGTGTTGTGACAGGCTGTCCTCTAAGAAGTAGTGATTGATGACATGTATAAAACTGAGCCGTTATATGTGCTGTTTGTATTGAAACAGTACTTAAAATGTGGGCTGTCAGTCAAAGCACTGATTACTTACACAGTGCTATAGTAAGTGGTGGTGGGTGCAGTGAACAAGGTACCAGAGTAAATGTTTGTTTCAGAGCTCCAAATGTTCGTTTCAGAGCTTGTCTCTTTATCTCCAGCCTGCATCTAGCCATAATAAAAGGATCTATCCTATACATCGACTAAAGCATTAGACTTCACTACAGGCTGCTAGGAGCTCTTTGATACTGACAACAATACTAAAACCAGTTTCTGAAAGAGGCTGGTGACCTTTTCTTTTTCCCCTTGAGCACGGTTAGAGCAAACCTCAGTGCTCTGTGGAAGCATTTTTCATGGCTGCAGAAGCCTCCAAAGGCCTCAGCTGCAGACCCCTGCCCCTCTGTGCTTTGCAGAGGGTTTGAGGACCCCTCTCAATAGGTTTCACTGAGTGCTGTTGGATGCAGCAGCTGCCTCGCAGTGAAGACACAGGACCTGGTCCCTGGGGATATAAACTCAGCCCTGTTTCTGGCCTGCTGGCAAGTCCTGGGGCAAGTCACTCCCAGTGCCTCTGTCTGCAGCTGTGGTATGGAGGTGGGATGAAGTCTTTTCAGAGTGACTCTGTAGATGGGTGGAAGGAGAAGCTGTCCAGCTGTGCACCGACATTTCTGTACCGCATGAAACTTTGCAGGTGGGCTAGGGGAGGAGATAGGGCCACCTTCCTTTCCCTGCTGCCTCCACTGTTAACAGGCTTGCAGGGCACAGCGGGCACGAGGAGCAAGCATCTGAACACATGCTGCA
The DNA here is from genome assembly GCF_000699105.1 of Pygoscelis adeliae. Classification (NCBI taxonomy): domain Eukaryota; kingdom Metazoa; phylum Chordata; class Aves; order Sphenisciformes; family Spheniscidae; genus Pygoscelis; species Pygoscelis adeliae. The sequence goes on from NW_008825208.1 coordinate 6,480,531, forward strand.
AAGCATGTGTGTGCTACATGGCCTGACATGAGCTTGGCCTGAATGACAGAGAGGCAGTGGGAACTTCACCTTGTCTCATACCACTTTGTGGTGTGTATGTTGGGTGGGAAACACCTATGGCACTGCTGAAAGGACACCAAAATTTATGGGGTTTGCAATGAGATAGAACAAAAAAGAACTTGCTTTTTTCCCCTTTTCTGCTTATTAAGTGGAAGAGAGAAAAAAGAATGTTCCATTCACAGTTACAGAGAACAGTCAAATCATTGAATTTTTTCTTCGTTGCATTTGCTGTTCATTTTCTAAAACCATTAAGGTTTGTCACATTCATAATGACAGTTCCACCTATGTCCTTGTAAGCTGCATCCTTGTACAGACAGATAGTTTGCATATGCCAGGAAAACAGTCCTTAAGTACATGCATCACTTACATGTAAAAAGCTTATCCTTTTCATGCTTATCTTACGATCAGCCCAAAAATCAGTTGTCAGTAACAACCATCCTAGCAGTAGTATCTGAATATTGTGGTTTGGTATGTCACTGATTGTAAGGACTTTTGAGTATAGCCTTATAGAGCAATATAAAGTTGTTTCCAGAATTTGATTTTTCTGCAAAATGAAAAGAAATGATCACAATTGTACTTCCACTGTCAAGGTACAAGCTTGATTATGTAGAGAGGCTGTATAATCACGTTTTTCTTCCATATCTTCTGATGTGAACATATTAACTATTTCTTTTATTCTTGTACATTTGTAAATTACACATTGCTCTGTAGTACTTTTACCTGCCGACTCCTTTGTTAGGATGTGCTGCATTATTTTGTACTGTACATTTCTGTCTATATTTATTTAGCTCTTTAAAAAACTGTCTGATTAAAGATAATTTTTACTGTCATAAATACGATGCTTTAGTTATTTTTTGTAGACAAGAATTGGAACCAGTACAACCTCTGGTTTCACAAATGAAGCAATTCAGAATGGGCTTATTACTCGGATTGGGCCCTGCATACAGCACTGGGATCCACAGAAAAACCTTCTACCTTGCATTTGTTCTAAAAAGCAGATTGCCTCTAATCCCACTGTTTTCCACAAATCTCTATGCACAAAACTGTGCCCCAGTGTCATGAGGAGCTCACTTGGGTTTTGTGCCATACTCTAGTACATCATTTGTGAAACTGAAGTTGGCTTTTCAGTCACATGACAGGTATGTAATGATGTTTTCCAGTGCTCTTTGTGAAATTGATTTTAATTTTTTTCCTTTTTTTCCTTTTTAAGGAAATTTGTTTTGGGGAAAAGTGCATCACACAAACTCACTGCTTCTGCTTTCTTTTGTCTTTCCCCTTCTCCCTCTTCCAGAGCAGGATGAGAGAGCGGCAGAGCTCAGCAGGGAGCAGAACGAGAAGACCATTCGCAGCACGCAGACAGCTCTCCGCAATTTCCGAGAGTTCCTCATCTCCAAGTACCCCTCTGAGACCCGGGAGATCTACGTCATCCCCTGCAAAGAGCTTGATGCCTACCTTGCTTCCTTCTTTGTGGACGCCAGACAAAAGGATGGGTCTGAATACGAGCCAAACAGTCTGGCCAACTATCAATGTGGGCTGGAGCGGTATCTCAAAGAGCACAGGTATGGATACAGTATTACGAGGGATAAGGAGTTCAAGAGGTCCCAGGAAGCTCTAAAGCAAAAACAGATAGAGCTGAGGTGTAAAGGAAAAGGAAACAAGCCACACAAATCCATGAAGCTCACCTTTGCTGATGAGCTTATCCTGCGCAAAAGAGGCTTGTTGAGCC
>NW_008825208.1:6482338-6498992 GCF_000699105.1 Pygoscelis adeliae
AAGGGCTGCTGAGCCTTGTCTGGCTAAACAACACTAAGGCATTTGGACACTGCACAGGTTTCCATGGGTCCACCCTCAAGTGGGGAGACATCCGGCTGCGGGTGACAGAGACTGGGTTGGAGTACCTGGAGTGGATGGGGCCGGACAACGGAGATGTCAACGCCAAGAGCAAGAGAGGCGGGACAGACTCCCGGGTGTACGCCACCCAGCACTCCCCACAGACCTGTCCCGTGCAAGACTACAAGGAGTATGCCCAGAGGCGGCCTCCAGCCATGCGCTACGAGGACGCGCCTTTTTACCTGTCCATCAAACCCGTTGTCAACTTGGCTGCGCTTCACTGGTACAATTGCCAAGCCCTGGGGAAAAACAAGCTTGCCAAGATGGTAAAGACGATGTGCGAGAAAGGCAACATCCCTGGCAGGAAGACCAACTTCAGTGTCTACCAGAGCTGTAGCACCCTCTCAGAAGCGCAGAGCAACCAGCTGGTGTTGATCTGCAATAACTTGAGCCAGCAGGCTGCCCAGTCCATGGCGAGCCACTCCAATACTGGCAACTTCATAGTGTCAGCATCCTATGACTCCTCCTCTGACACGGCTTGAAGCTTGAAAGAGGGATATCACCTGAACACTTTTTTCTTTTCCTTTTTGTTTCAAGCATTGAATTTGTGCCCAATAATACACATCAACTGTGATTGTACACTATTCCCCCATAGCCCTCTCTCCAGTGTTAATTCACTTTATAAAAATATATAAATATATAATATATTTTTCTTTTTACAAATAAGTCAATAGAAATAGTTTAGTATTACTAACACAGTATTTATAGTGTTGATACAAAAATGAAAGGTACTTATGGGTTATAATATAAATGCAGATTTTAAAAGGACAAAAATGGTTCTCAGGCAACAGAAGATAGACTGGAAATACCATTTTTAACATGTACACATCAGTGAGTGTATATCCCCAGGGAGGCTTACATAGCAATTTTATTTTAAAGCATTTTTTCAACTTTTTATTTTAACATGACCTCCCAGAGTGGAGGAGACAAACTTATCACTGGCTGCTGCTTCTTACCTGCTGGCTTATTCTTGATCAGCAAGACCAAGAAATAAGAGATACATCAATGTAAGTTCATGAAACCATGTACAATAATTTTTGTCTGTTTTTTATTTTGTTTCCAGAGGCTAATTTTTGCCAGATGGGAAAAAAATCCTGAAGTCAGCTAAAGGCTATTTTTAACTTTTGTTTTTGTTGATGATTTTCTGTGATCAAAATGTTGCTGGTCTTTAGACTAAAAAGTATTGTTTTCAACAATGTGCAAAAGTATAATGGCAAAACCACTGTCATACACATAATTTTAACTGTTTAAGCACGGGTTGTTAGTATTTTGTCACTGTGTATACCTAATGTAAAATCTACTGACTTAGACCCACTCTTTCAGTATTCTGGGGAATGCAACAGTGCAGAAAAATCCACAATCTCATCCCAAACTATACAGAAAAAATGCATCAAATATGTCTTAAGCCATCATTTGAAATCCACAAAAAAACAGCATAGAAAGTATAATGACAATTTCATATTTACTACAGAAAATGAAAAAGCTGGATAGTTTTAAGTGCTGGAAAACAAGTTTAAGTCAGCTACACATAATCTGTTTCCATTGGAGACAATGGAAAATGTGCATGTGAATCTGAAGGCGGAATTTGGTCCTTAAAGACGTGAAATAATGAGTGCTACTGTTCCAACATTTGACTTTGCAACATAATTGTTCTTCTTCTGTAAGTATGAAGAAAACACTAACAAATTCAGTATTTCAGTGAACAATTATAATTCTTGATCTTTAAAATTATGTACGGTACTTCTCAAGTAATTCAGTTTAGTTTATGTTCCACTAGGATATCCTAGAGCCGTGATGAGGCTTCAGACAAGTCCGCTGGGGTGATCTAATGCCCGCTAAAGTCAATGAAAGAGTCAACCTCAGCTGACTTCCCATGGGTGTTGGATCAAACTGTTACCAAGGGATTTTTTGGTTTTGTTTTGTCATTGTTGTTGTTGTTGTTTTTCTTTATGCTTGTTTGTCTTTATTCCTTCACATTCCTGCATATCCTTCATATTCTTTAGATCTGCAACTGTGCAGTGACTTTAATAATCACTAATTCCAAAGAAAGGGTGAAACAAAGGTAGTAGACACAAATAAAAATAACCCACCTGGCACCATTTAAAACCTGTTTTCTGTGTTGCTAGGATGAAATGTTCCTGTGTGTGAGGGAGGTGGAAGAATGCCTGCACCTCACAAGCCTTATTGAAGGTCTGTTTTGGGGATGGGCTAGGTAGCAGATGTGCCACTGGAAGGTCTAAGAGCAGAGATTTCCACTACAATAAACATCTGTCCTCCCACGAAGCTTCCTGCAGGTGTCACAGCCTGGCTCTGATCTCTTTGTGCCCCGCACATCGCAAGGCTGGTACAAAGTCTGGGTTTCCTGTGTACCGGCTGTGCCAGCGTCTTGCGTGCTGTGGCAGTGTAACCACCAAATCTGCAACCTCTGAGTTACTGGCCGCTGTCTCTCAGGGCTGTAGGGTAGGCAGTGGATTGGTGGGCAGAGGCGGTCATTCATACTGTAGAGCTGTGCTTTTGTGACTTGGCTTTAGGGCTTGAGACCAAATCATGACACTACTGACGTGAGTGCAAGCTGTGTCCATGACTTTCAGTGCCGTGGCAAATCTGACTTGTAGGTGAAGGAGAGGGAAGCCCAAAAAGTCTTTGGGTGCAGCCAGCAAGACGGCTGCCCAGCTTCCAGATGAGGGCAGCCATCTGATTGCTGCCAGCACAGCCTTGCCTTTTCACGGCAGTGCTTTTAATGTGATATAGTTAAAAATAGTTTTGCAAGGCTGACGCTGCTCCCTGTGGGATTTCTTTGCTGTTTCCCACTGAGGACTCAGGCAGCTGCTCTTAGTATGTGCTGGAACGTGGGGGGTCCCATGCCAAGGAGCTCCCTAGGGGTGCCAGGTGAGAGCTCAACCATGGAGCCAACCTCTAGGAAAGTCTTTGATCTCTGTTTCTCCCCCATTGGCATTCATCTCCGCACTTCCTAGTGGCAGCTATTGCAGATTCTGACCTACTTCCCCACCTTGCCTTTCCTGTGCTGCAACACAAGGCTGGGTATCAGCTGGCCTTTGTGCAGCAGCAGATCTTTGCTTCCCATGTCTCCTCCCCTGCCCAACTGCCCCTCTTTGCTGGGAAGAGCTGCCTTGAGCTTGTAGGGGAAAGGAAATAAGGCATCCCACGGTGTGGCAGTCTTGTGTCTCTCCTCAAGTGCCACAAGGCAGGAAACCAGACCTTATAACCGAATTCCTTCTCATACTATTATCAGGCTCAGAGCTTGGCAATGGTTCACATCTTCTGCAGGTATGCCTTAGGCATGTTGCTTCAGAGTGGGCTATTTTGTGTGGGCTAATTAGTGTGGTAATTCCACAATTCTTCTTGTCTCCAAGGAGGCAGATCACTGGCTGCAGATGTGCCGTGCTGTAAGCAGGTCTTTGAAGTGCTGCTTTGCATCAGTGCTGTAATTCAGCCCCAACACAGACCTTGGCTCCATCAGCAGGAGCCGAAAATGCTCAGAGAGACCAGAAGAAAGAAGATGGTCACTCTTGGGTTTTGAGCTGGGAGGTCATAAAAAGAATTTCCCATGACTTCTTGACTCCACATACTGTCTGAGTTGTTGTTTACCACAGTATTGTGGTAACGTCCAGCCTGTGTGCTGGGTGAGGCAACGTCTCTGATACCCTTGGCTTAGCAGGGCACATCAGCAACTTTTGGTTATCTGGTTGGGGGATAAGCTGTGGAGTATGTGTGCTTATTGTAATAGCCTCAATATTACAGGGGTGGGTTTGTTCTGCTTTGCAACATCTGTAGTAACTCCAGTGTCCAGTTGGTGCTGATGGCAGATTGCCTGGCAAATTCTGACGGGGCAGCCCCAGATAGACTACTTGTTGAAGTAGTTAAACACATATGGCCAGAATATGATACCCAAGTAGTATCATACTCCAAAAATAAATTTACTTGCTTTGAAGAGCATTTAGCACAACATATTACCCAGTCTTCTTTTGTGGACAGTTGCAAGGAATTGAGTGACCACAGCTTAATGAATTACCATTTGTATTAAGGCCCTGGAAGGGTCGTTAACCCACTGGGAGGGAGACTTCTGATTTAAACCACTGTCATGGTTTTGTCTCATGCTGGCGGGAGAGGAGATGTTCCAGTCGCTGTGGCTCAGCTGACAGGTGACAACTCAGTTGCTTGCAATTGTCTCCGAGTACTCCGACTGAGGGTGTCAAACCTCCTCCACCAGCAAGTTGCAAGCTCACCGCGATGGTGCGCAGCTTCCCTGGTGCTAAGACACAGCAGCGTGGCCAGGGGCTAGTGCTGCCAACTCTTAAAAGCCTTCCTCTCTGCCTGAGCAAAAGATTGGGGTCTCCTACTGTGTCTCTTGATACCGAGTACCTTTTACCATGAAATCAAAAGGGCAGCTGGCAAAACACCGTACTGCTCCTGTCCAGCACAGCCTGTAAGCTGGTGCTTGGGTGGGGTGGCTTACAGTGAGCTGGCTGTGCTCCTGACTACATTGTGCTCCGATGTAAAAGCTAAGCTTTTGCCCCACAGTGCAGGCTGTGATTTCCATAAGATGGGGGTAGCTGGCTCCAAAATGGGGCTTGCTTTTCTCCTTTCTTTTGCCCTTCCGTTTTTTCCTGCCACTCACCTTTCTTTGATCTGGTGTTAAGATGTCTCCAGTGAGTCATTTCAGCTCGCTAGCCCAGCAGAAAATGCAGCAGAAAAAGGGGGAAGTCAGATAATTTTCTGCCAGATTACTGAGTTGCATCTGCTCACAAATTGAGGTGCAGAGCCAGTGGAGAGAGAGGAAGGTGTTCCCCTGGCAGTATCACAGAGTCATTAGCCTGACTCAGCTACTGCAGCCTTGGAAACCCATCAAAAGGGTAATGCAGACTGAGACCCTTCTGAATCATTTGCAGACGTATTGGTTGCCTTCAGAACCATCTACCAGCTTTTGGGAGATTTGCTCAGTGCTACCAAGAACAAAATTTGGCCTTGAACTTAAGAAAGAGACAGAGTGCCAAAGCACAGGCCTGCACACAGTGCAAAGGAGTCTGCACCAATGTTAGCACAGGCTTTCCCACGTGGCCTTCTCATGACACCAAACCAAGAGTCAGACATGGGGATTATACATGGATGTCACGGGACTGATCTGGATGCAGCTGTGCACAATACATGCACTTGGATCTGTTCACGTGATTGCACATTTAGCTGGGCAGAGCTGTGGGCACTTGGACGGCTTAAGCTCTGTTTTATTAGTCGCTCATGCATGTATTTATGATATTCTGGGTTTGCACAATGTACATGTATTCATGCAGGTAGTTGGAACTGAAGTCTTTGACACCTGGGTGTTGCAAACTGCCTGTTTAATTTTCAAATATGTATTTATGCAACAAAATGTATTTTTAAGTGCAAGAGAATGAAATACTGTTGTGAACTATGTTGTAGACTAAATTACAAGGGATATCTAAAACAACAGCACATACCTTGTTCATTCGCATAGTGCAATAATTCCATGATAGCAGCATCCAGGCTATTGACATGTAGGACAATCTAACAATGCAAACAGTGTCCCTGTTGCACATTCTCCTTTGTGAAGAATATCAATGCTTTTGAGCTATTTTGTGGTTTTGTTTTTAGAAGCTGCTGTGCACTGGTATTCAGTCTACAGCGTAGCTGCCCTCTTAGAAAGCTGTTTAGAGAATGAGATGCAAGCAACATGTGTACTGCTGCGCGTGCTTGTCTCAGATGTTTGTGACAGGATCTTGTTTTGCTGTTCATGCAAGTGATGTGGGGTGGGAAGATGGGGATCACAAAAAGCAGGTGTTGTGTCACTCTAGAGCCTGGGCTGCCCTAAGGACTGAGACAGCCTTAAAGGAAACTGAGATTCCTGTTGCACTAGGTTTCCTCCCTGTCCCGCTCGTATTTCCCCCCTTCTCACCATGTCTGAGTACATCCCGTAAGTGCATTGACTGACCTGACTAGCGCATGTGGTGCATGGGCTGATCATTCCTCCTGACAATAAGCTGCAAGTGACTGTGATTGACTGATTGGTCTTTCCCATCCCTGACATCCCTGCTCCTCTCACCGTCCCTGATCCTCTAATATTCCTCTCTCCTGGCATCTGCGCTGTGGGGCAAGGGGACCGCTTTGTGCAGGGCGGCTCTTGCTTGAGAGCTCGCTCCCTGCCTGTCAAGTGACCTTGTGCTTTGGGGATAACGCGCTCAGGGCAGACCGCCTCATGTCGGGTACGCGGGGTTTGTGGGATACTGGACGCGAGCACTCTGGAGGCTCGCATCTCTCATTGCTGGAAGCATTCTCCCTCTGTCTTCTCTTCTGCTTTTTGTGAGAGAGCTTTCAAATCATGAAATGAGATTAAATTCACTCCTGTGTAGAGGACCAGGCCCACATCTGTGTGCTGTTTGGCCTTCCGCTGACATACTTAAAATAGGACTGAGACAACTGGTCCTCAACAGTATGTAACTCTTGGGCTCACTCCGTCACAAGCTCATGAAACCAGTTCATCTCACGTGGTGTGAGCAACAGGGCATTGGGACCCCCATGACTCCCTGAACTCCCAGAGGCGGGGCGAATGTGTGGGAAGGAGGAGAGCTTACAGGACACACAAATGTGGTTTGATTTGCCTGAAATGAGCCAATTCATGCCTCTGGGTTAGGGTAGAGAAGGGCTCAGCTGTTCACTATGAAGCGTGGTGGGAAGTGGGTCGACACTTCTTAATAAGGGTTCTTTGCTAAATGTCAGTGTGAAGAGACGGCTGCATTGCCCAAGGTGAGTTGCTGTCCTTGTTCTTAAGAGAGAGGATGTATTTTCTTTTCTTTCTGTGCTTTCACGTGTGTGCTGAATCTGCACTCTCAGTGCTGAGGAGGAGTGTGAAGAGAAGGCAGTCCAACATAAAGTATGGCTATATTCCTAGCTGAAAAACTTGAACCATACTTTCTGGTGATGGTCCCCATGTGCTGAGTGTGCCTTGGTGGTTGGGGACAATACCGCATCAGCTCGTGTCTCCTGGCACATCTGTTGGCTCTGTGCAAGAGCCAGCATGGGTGTCGTTGTACCACTCTCCAAAAACCGAGAGCTCGGGGGTAGCTTGTCAAGGACACCCCTATCAGCCAGGTGTCTGCGAGCCAGGAAGGGGGAAGGCTGTAAGCACAATTAAATGATGGTGCTTTCCCCATGGACAGTGTATGACGGACATGTGGGGCTGCACTGTACCTCCTCAAGGGTTTTGGAAAACTAAGGGCCACCAGGGACATCACTGCTCCACCTCTTCCACAGCAGCATAACTTCAGCCGGCGATGGAGTTGCCCTTCTGAGGACAAGTGAGGTTTCTCTGAGCCCCCGGCGAGTTGCATGGTTGCACTGCTACCAGCTCCACTCGTGCAAACCAGGTGCCAGCCTGTTCCTCCCCACTGTGCTGTCTCTGGCTGAGGCCCCGCGAAGCTCTGCGAAGTTGTCCTCCAGCACCTCAACCCTTCCTGGAAGCAGCAGAGAGGCATTTACAGCAGTAAAATGCTGGAAAGTTAAAGGCCTCACAGCTTAGAGATGCCTGTGAGCTTGTTGAAAAGTTTGACAGTAGCCATTCACTGGATCATGTTCAAAGCAGTGGTGATGTCTAAAGCTTTAATACCTAATCTGATGGGGGAAAAATTGGTTTGGCACGCAATTTGCTCGTTACATGAACTGATGGGTTTTAAAATAGTCTCTAGAGTCTCGGTCTCAAGTGAGGAATTTATTTCCTCTATTTTCTCACTGGATTGGTTAACTTTAGTTGGTAATGCACACAAAATCCTATTTGTTTTATTACACAAATGCCATTAAATGAGCTGTCTGTGCATTGGAAATGGACTTACTGTTTCGAAGGGATTAGGATGCTTTTGCCTAATCTTTTATTCTTGTGCTCAGTATTGATTACACAGCAGTCACTAGTATCTGAAAAAATAGTATCTTTTCAGATTTCAGTTTGATCTTTTGTAATTAATAGAAAATTCGTTCACAGTGTTTAAGGTTGGTGAGGTAGGTGCTATCACTGAAATTCAGTGGGATGGACTTTCAGTGGGAATGAGAAGAGGTGTTTAGCTCTTTCACAATGCTTCAGAAATTCGCCTTCACGTTTTTTGGTTACTACTGTTTTATACAGTCCATAAATGTCACGAAAATGACGAAACAGCCAAGTGAGGGGAAAAGAATCAAGAAAATGCAAAATGTTTTGGACAAAAATATTGTATTATTCTTACACTAGAAAACTAAACTTTTAAAATCAATTTTACAGATACTATCTTTGCCACTTCAGCTGTTATTTTTGTGAACAAAGATGACTCTCTAACAGTCCTCATGCCTAGAATTTGATCTGCTTTCTGAAGGCTGTAATCTTGCTGAGACTGTCCTCCTTAACATTATAGCATGTTCTTGGCTGGCCTAAATCACGTATAGCCTTAAGTAGTCCGTGGTCTGCCCCACATCACTCCTTCCCTTCTACTGTCATGCATTTAATACACTTACTATATGTCAAATTTCCAGCCTGAAAACAAGCCAATGGAGGAGACACACTTCAGCCTCTGTATCTTCAGCAGTGGATGAAAAGTATAGATCCAGAAGGCAAGGCAATAGTAACTGGCTTCAAACTGATTTTGGTAACTTTTTTCTGGGAAGACAAATCTTCTCCTGGTGACTCTGAGGCTGAAGGTGCACTGAACGATGACTGCAGTGTAAATCGCTTTGTGGAGGCCTTTGTTTTCTGCATGGTGCTTATGGTTCAGACCTTACAAGATTAGCCTTCTGCAGGAGCTTTCTCTGTGAGAGGCTTGCAAGACTGGGTTTGTCTGCACAAGGCTGGGTGTGTGGATGTGAAATGCAGGTGCAGAAACACCCAGAGCATTCAGGGATGTGCAGGCAAAACGTGACATGAAACGTCTTAATGGAGTCTGAAAGCTGTCAGGGGAAGAAAAGGTGAGAACCTGATTTTCCTCCCGTTTACGGCAGTGCCTGCAAGCCAGGCGGTGCTGCTGCCGGAGAGGATTTGGTGCCAGTTCTGCAGAGCACTGTGAGAAATGCATGCCCGTGCCACCTGCTTCCACCCAGCTCGGGCTGTTAACTGCACTTAGCTGTAAGCGCATGACTAGCCCCACTGGAACAAATGGGTCTGAAGCGTGCAGGAAAGGACATCACTTGGCCATAGTTGCATAGTCGGTGCTTGTTTTTTGCCTGTGTGACCCATCTATCTCAGGGTCATCTTGAGACCTGTCAGGGTAGACCAAATTTTTCAAGACTGGAGGAAAAAGAAGTGGCAGAAGTGTGATGAAGGTAGTGGAAAGGCAGTGGGAAAGCCTGGCAAACACAGTGGAAGCTTTTGTCTTTTTTCCTAAAGAAGGCAAGCATAATCCTTATCCTTTAATATCCTACTTTGTTTTACACTGGAATTAGAAAATCTTTTCCATTTGTTTTAATTACCTGCTGGCTTTAACTCTGCCTTTGAAAAGCATTTTTCCTATGACAACCCTTGGTTTCATGGTGAGCAGTGCTAGGGAGAAACAGCTAAAGTAAGGCTTTTATCTTTCCCTGCATGCAATGTTTAATCTTTCTAATCTTTTAATGTGAATGTGTTTTCTCCCATTGTGTAAATTGACAAGATTAGCACTGTTTCTCCCAAAACAGCAGTTGAAAAACATATTTTGCTTAAATGTAACCAAATTTCCACCTAACAATGTGAATTCTCCTAAGTGACCAATTCATTCTCAGAGTTAAACCTTTCTCTAAGGCTAACTTCCACTCACTGACCTTAATTACAACTCAACTTTTTTAAGAACAGTTTGTAAAAAATTAGATTTTGTTAATTTGTTTTGTTTTATAAGAAAAAGATTCACTGTCTTGCCAAATAATAATAATAATATAATAATTCTATGCATTGTGTGATTCAGTGATGTTGCTGTTGAAATTTTGCATGTTTTCTAGATGTTCTGACATTTGTACGTTTATGTGGTACTTGTAAAAATGCTAACCATTGCTGCTATAATCACCACTGTTGTAGGTAACTGAAAACTACTACAAAGCTGTGCCAGTTAGCAGGTTTTTTTGTGCATCATGGTAAAATGCATTCTGCTGTTCATTTCCTATTTTAAGCTAGTATTTAGTGCTTTCTGTAGACGGAATCAATATGTTGTGGTAGACGGGAGGTGCCAAACTTCTAATATCTTGTTCTGCACAGATGATCACTTACCAGCTTGAAGCTTAAAAAAAAAAGTAAAAAGAAAAAAAGAAAACCTTGAACTCTCCATCTTTCTTTAAAGTGTCTTCTCATTAATTTTCATTTGGTAAAAAAAAAACCCAAAACTTTAATAGAGCTGAAAAGAAGCCATCTTCCCCAGCTACACCTCCTGCAGCGGCAGTCTGCCACCTGTGAATGTGAGGGGTACGAGGCAATGCGTAGCACCCAAATGTTCCTGTTGGTAATGGATCCACTGATTAGCCAAGCCTGTTCAAGTCATTGCGGAGCATGCTAAAATGCTGTTTAATGAAAGCAGTCCTCTGATTACCATAAGAAACTGTTAGCTCTCATAGCAGTTGTGTGCCTGCTCTTGTAAACAAGTGTCAGCCTGGTCAAACGGTGGATTCCAGTCCCTGTTCCGCCTCCGCTGAAGCCACACATGGCTGCCAAATGAGACTTGGATGAAATTCAAGCCCAAGATTTTTGGTCTCGTTCTTTCCAACTGCTTTCATGGCAGACAAGCCCTGTTTATCAAAATTCTGACACTGCATTTTCAGTTCCTTTTCCACCCTCTGCTTAGAATCTGGCAGTATAGCAAATACGCACACACATACACATTCATTTTGATTTTGGTAAGATTTTAACAGGCTGAAATCATACCATACTCTAATCACACAACAGAAACAGGCAGGAGGGAAATGTGAGACGTTCATCTGTCTAGTGCATTTCCCAGCCACCAGGCATAGTCAACTGTACCTAGGCTGGTCTTTAAAATAGTATTTTGTGTGGAAAAAAGAAGAGACTAACCCTCGGTTTTCTGTCTCTACTGAGAGATGAAAGCCTGTTACACGTCTTGAGAAGACTTTTCAAATCAAAAAACCAAGCTGCCAGAAAAACTGTGTGTTTGGGAAAATAAGAGTGCATTGAATTAATTCTTACAGGTATTGCCCTAAAGCCATCTTTGTTCCCCAGCAAGACAATTTACAGCCCTTGTGATGTAAAATACTTCCAAAAAAGAAGTTTATGCCAAAATTTTCAATGTAGCTGCTCCTTTTTGTGATACTCAGGACATTTACAAAAAGCAATATTAAAGGATGCAGCCCAGAACACACTGAAAATCACCCCATGTAGCAGGCGCAAGCCAGTCCCCTACAAATTTATGAGTTTGAAAACCCCAGCTGAAGATCTAAACCTTCCACAAGTGATTAGGATGCTTAGAAGCCTTTTGCAGCACCTCAGTTCCCATCTCTCGGAGGGAATAGGGCTCTCTTCAGAAATGTTTGGCCCTTTTATTGTCCTTTAAAAATTGGTAGCTTCTTCAGGCTCCTTCTACCAGATCAGAAGCCAGCTGAGACCAGTTGCAATGTGTTTCTCCGTTGTTTTGCTTATCTAGTAGCCATTTACACATGAACGCTTGCTTCCACTAGTGTAAGTGAAGAGTTTTGACTCCGCAGAACTCCTGCCTATGTGGCTCTAATACTAAACATGCAAGGCAGTGATACATGGTCTTATCTCCTGCATTTCTTCTATTTATACCTAGATCTGAGTCTCCATGGTCCGACCAATTACACTAATTGTCTTACCAATTGGTCTTCCTAGCTGCTTCTATGTGTTGGCCCAACTTGCAAAAAAAATGCATCAGCTTCCTGCAGCACAGCAGCTGTTTTTTCCCCATCTTCTTCTCTTCTATTGTGAAGCTAGATATATCTGCACTATCTTCAGCTTAGATTTGAATCAGGAAAGCGATCAATATCCTTTATTTAGCACTTTGCACGCTGGAAATGCAGTTATGGTTCTACAGGTGCAGACCTGGCATTAGGATTTAGCCTGCTGCCTGTGGTGTGTCAGAGTCTGTAGTGGCATTTGTTTGCTTTTCACCATGGTTCACTGGTTTCAAGACACGAACTGGCTGATACTAATGGTGTGCTGGTTTAGATACCACCTTCCAATCACTGTGATGATACCTTCAGTGTACATGTTGTCAGTCCTGTAATTGCGCTTGTAATTGCATTTTTTCTGAAGTGCATTATATTGCAGGACAAACTCTCTTTTTCTTTTTCTTTTTTTTTAAGAAAAAAACTATAGCTTAGGCTGTGCTGCTGAAAGGAGCCAGGAGAGAATTATCCATCCAAACCCCAGTGGAATTTGGGGACTTAGCTTTTTTTAGACCCCTTTGCAAGTCCCAGCTGTAATCAGCTATTTAAGGCAGAGATCTTAGCATGAGCAGTGCTACATATATACCACTCAAAATACAGTTTTCTGTACACAGGGCACCTTCTTACACAGATCTCTTACCCCGGCATGTGGGAGATTATATATACAATGGTTTATTAGGGAGAAGTAATGTTTTGATGCATTTTAATTCATTAAGCGCTGCAAATCTAGAATATCTGAGGAGAAGGGAGAGATTACTGGACCATTTTCTGAAAAAGTGAGCAAAATTGTCAACTACAGTCCATTTTCAGAGCTACCTGTTCAACCCCATTGTCCTCAAATTACCTTCTTTCTGGAGCTGCACAGCGACCTGGGAAAAACGAGCGAAAAGGCTTCGCTGCTGTAAATGAGGAAAGATTTCATAACCTACTTTGAGCCCCAGATCCCCAACTGGGTTTCCAGGGCTGGTAATCTTTTTACTCATCAGCTGGATAAGTTTTGACCCATGTGGATGCCATCTTGCTATTTCTGCAGTGTATTTTTAAGAAGCAAACTGCATTCAAACCCCTTCAGGGTAAGGACCTTCACAGGTGAAGACCAATATGGTCAACAAAGTTGCCTGTCACTTGTGCCAGTTGACAACTGGTTTTTTGTTGTGTCTCTTTTTTTTTTTTCCCTACTGCAAGGCACACTGTTCTTTAATTGGGGTGGAGTATGTCGTACTGCTGTCTGCCACACTTCAGTCAGAAGTCTCCTTGAAAAATACTCTTTTGGTGTTTGAGTACAAAAGTGCCCTCAGTAAGAAGAAAGTAAAGCCAAGAGGTCTTTTTTTTTTTTTTTAAATGGTGTCTGAGTTTCATCCCTTGCTCAGTTGTCAGATAATTAGGCTTTTGAAAAGAATGGATTCAGTTGTGTGCTAGTTGGAGTATGACATTCACTTTTACTGATCTGCAAATTCCAGAGATATTCTGATCTTTATTGCACTTCAGCTCCATTTTTATTCCCTTATGATAATCTTTAAGAAGTCTAGTTCTGCTGCGTTAGAGATTGATTTCACTGTCCGTACAATGTTTGCTACTATTGTAGTGTGACTTTTTATTTTCATTTTTGAAAATTTGTATTGGTACAGCCTTAAACTTACAAAATTAAAGACTGTTTAAAAAATAATCAAGACAGTCATTGATGTCTGTGATAAGTGCATGCTTTATTCACAGTATTTTGTCTGTAATTAGGTGTAGCAACCAAGTCTCATGTATTTAATAAACTGTTTTCTGCAAAGTTGACTGCTTTCTTTAATCAAGTGAGAACAATTTTCTTGGCATTTTGAAGCACGTTGTATAAAAAAAGAACAGCTTTCTCTCATGCTTTTCAAGTATGAGTACCAGCGTAGCTGGGAAGTTCCCATGGACCTGTGATGCATTTCGATTAGCAGAGTGCAAGTAGGCTGACCAAGAATTAGTTGCTGTCATACCCACTTTAACTTCTGGGGTTGTGTTTCAGGAAAACATTTAAACAATTGCTTAAGTCCTTCCCAGCTCAGGAATGTACTTAGAAGCAAGCTCGACTTGAACCATGTGCTTATTTAATCTCACTTCAGTAGGACTGAAAGCCTACGTCCTGAGAGCCTTTTTGGATTAAAGACATTTTCCTGAACCTGATCTGATTACATCAATTCCAAGGCACAGTTTGGCTTGAAATTATTTATTTTGCACTTAGAATTTCAGCTGTAAGGTCTGCTCTCCACATAGTTTTGTTTTAATGTTCATCTAGCATAGAATTACACGTGCATCCGAGGATATGCATCTTTTAAGACAGTTGCTTGTCAGGTCTGAATGTTCTCTGTTCAAGAAGTTTTAAAATTAAAAGACCAGAAAACTAAAGCTAATAGAGCCCCTATAGTGTGAAAGAGAAACATCCCAAGTGGAAAAATCCCTTGAGAGTGCCAACAAAATTTCACTGAGCTGCTGTTCATGGAATGACAACTGTGTTGGAGAAGGTCAGAGTGACTCAGGTTCTGCCAAAGGAACATGAGAAAAAGGAAAAAGCCAAATCCCTCAGGGAACTGCCATCTAGGGAACAGCAATGTGTTTATGTTGGTGTTAGGACATCAGTGCAGGACAGTAAGAGCTAAGTGACTCTGGGTGAGGGATGGAGGAACATGATTTCTTTCAAAGATTTCTTTACTGAAAGAGTGGTTAAACATTGGAAGAGGCTGCCCAGGGAAGTGGTTGAGTCACCATCCCTGGAGGTATTTAAAAGACGGGTAGATGAGGCGCTTAGGGACATGGTTTATTGGGCATGGTGGTGTTGGGTTGACGGTTGGACTCGATGATCTTAGAGGTCTTTTCCAACCTTAATGATTCTATGATTCTGTGATTTTCACCAGGTATTCTGGGACTGCATTTCTGTCACCTGGCAAATTCTGCTAAATAAATCCCCTTCTTGCTGCTTGGTGCTAGCGGTGGGACTGTGTGTTGTTGCTCAGCACAACAGCATGTAAAAGACATCGTGTCAAAGGTCCTGCCGTGGTCCCAGTGACACGTGGAAAGAAAAAACAGAGGCTTTCGGATGAAGAGACAGAGAAATGAGGTATGGACAGATGATGGCCAGGGGCTACCAGGTGCTTTCACTGTCTGTTGCAAATGCACAGTAAACCTGTTGGATTAAACTCTATAGCTTGAATTAAGCTGTCTTCATGAAGGTTGAAGTTAATGTGCTTTGCTTTGGTCTAAAAGTGAGTATGCAGGTGATGGTTAGTGGTTCATGTGGTTAATGCAGGATCAGCTAAGCAAATTGGTAAAGTTTGGTAAATCAGCTGCTTTCACTTTTCCCTTTGTACACTGATTTAACACAAATTGCCACTTTAAGAACCGCCATGCTTCCACAGCCCGTGGGATGGCTGCGTGTCCTCTCCTCCTCCTCTCATACCCAAGGATAACGAGCAGCAGCGTGCACACCTTGTGTGCAGTCTTGCAGTGTTCAGGCCTTCTGGGCAGCTGTGCAAACAGCACTGAGGAGTTTGGCTTGGGCAATCTGGAGTGCTTCCCCGGGATGATCTCACAAACGTGATGAAGTCTCCTGGTTGCAGCTGAATATATCTGAACATTGTGCTCAAGACATTGCTTAAGAATATCATGACGGCAACTGATGCGGAAGTTGCTTGGGGACATTATGGCATGTTGCTTCTTCAGATAGACTTGGAGATGGCAAAGCAGGGTCTGCAACTTGCTGTTGGTTTACCTTGTAACACACACCAGCGACAAAGAGAAATTGGCAGCTATCCCTGGGAAGATCCGCAAGACTTCTTTTTAGAGTAGCCTGATGCCTTACTATGTTACAACCTTCATTATTGATAGCATTGATTAGCTCTCAAAGAGAATAAGTAGAAAGAAAAAAAAATAAGATGGCTACGTATAAGAAGATACGGCTATTTGTATATGGACACTTTGTTCTAAGGGCCAAATTCCTACAGGTAGCCGGGAGAAAACGCACACGCAAGACTGGCAGCACATGAGACATGCTTATTATTTCTCCTCTGAAAGCTGTGAGGAAACAATACCTGGAAGAGCTTGAAGACAAGATCTTGTGTGTAGCACGATTATTCACCTCAGAGCTCCACATGTACTTGCAAGTACAACATTTTTAGTTATTGTTGTCCCCATGCAAAATGGCAAACAGAACAGGACTGGAGAAAAACCTGCTTCGAATGTATACCCAGGGAAAGACAGGCAGAAGCACTGAGTGTTGAGGAGATAGGATGCTGCTAGCCATGGCGCCATTAACCCCATAGTACAAGATGATGCCATTCATCTGCATTTGGAGGGAGATCTCTGTGTGTCTGGACTTTGGTGAGGGACACTCAGAAATGTTCTTGGAGGCTCAGGGTGGCCAGATGTTCTCATGTGCAGAAGGTTGCCTGGGGAAACTGTTGAACAGACAAGCATTGCCCATCCTACAAAAGACAGCTAAGCTGTATCCTTTGCAATGCCATCTGCTATGGGGATGGCCTTCCACATCATCTGTGTCCTTGAGCCTCCGGGGTCTGGAGCCCCTTCTGGAAGAGGGGTTACACGGTTGTAAAACGTGGTCATCAAACTCCTCAGCAGACCAGAAATCGATCAGGCCGTGTCGGTGCTGTATCAGACACGTGGTGCCTGCAAGTCAGCAGGA
>NW_008825208.1:6499009-6502347 GCF_000699105.1 Pygoscelis adeliae
CAGGAAGTACAGGAATGTCTCCCTGCTCACATTGTGAGAGCCAGGTGGCCTCTAAAATCCCTGCTCTTTCTGGACAACAGTGGTATCTGCCAGGAGCCTGTGATACGTGTCAGCATCTTCGCAGCATGGGCTAGCACAAAAATGAGTAAAGACTAGTTAAATATGGGTAGAATCTGGAGGTTTTAGGAACATCCAGGTATGGCAGAGATCTTTACCTTCTCTATTTAGGATAGATGGGTGGGGATTAGCGTGCTTGCTTCCATAGAGGGAGGATGAATACAGTCTCCCGGCTTTTCTGATGTAGTGCCACTGAGACAGTGACTTGCTAATTTGCAGCATGAACAGCAACAGGCGCTGTGTGAGGAACTGCCTTTGCTTTAGGGGAAGAATGCAGAGACATAAAGAGAAATCAGATCTGAGACCTCACCAGTTTTGATGGCATCTTACTAGCTTGTCTGGCAACCCTCCTCTTCTTCCCTCACCAAATACACACAGAGTACAACTCCTGGCCTCAGCATGGAGCAGAGCATTAGGTGTCTAGACATTTACCATGTGCCTTTCAATGTAAAAGGTCTGGCATGGAGCACCTACAAACCATCAGATAATAGCACGGTTGTCTGCATAGATGTAGGGTGTGTACGTGTTTTGGCAAGCAATGACAAATAGAACTGGATTTTTCCTGCACAATGTATCATCTCAGTGATGGAAGTTTGGCAAGAGGGCTTGTGCCTGCGCAGATGGCTGTTTTGTGTGATTTGCAGGGTTTCTGCCACGAGCGTGGCATCAGGTGAACTGAACACAAAGATGACTTTTTCAAAGGAACCATCACTACTGAGGTGTTCAAGTGCTGCATATTCACATCCTAGCCCGCATCCCCTGAAATGTTGTTTGAAAATAAGCCCTCAGGTAACCTCCAGGGAGAGGGAGGCAAAAGGCTTATTAGGGGTGAGGGAGCAGGACTCTGAGATTTAGGTGCAAGATCTCCTCTATGTTTGTTTGTTACTCATGCTGTACCTACAGTGGTACTGAGTCAGGCCTTGCTTGCTTTCACAGGCAGCCTGAGAGTTAACGCACATAAAAATGCAGTCTTGCGGGATTTGATCCAGAACCTGCAAGTGTTGATGTGAGTATAACCCAGAGCACCGGTGTTTGCAAGGCTCTTCTGGAAATGGGATGTGTATTCCTGGCTGCTTAATGCTTTTCCAAATCCTGTCTGACAGGTCCCAGTGAGAACTCCTGTCCACGGTCGGTAAGGGTGTAGGTTTTCTTAGTGTCTTTTGGTGGTGTCCCAACACCTCTATCAAGCACTCCCCAAGGTGTTCAGACATTATTTAAAACTCTTACAGCATCACCCAGCTGCTGACAGGTGATGATGGGCAAAGAGCTTTGTGGTTTGGTATGCAGCTGCTGAAGCCAGCGATGAAGGCAGGATGGGAATACCCCTGTCTTTAAACAGGGCCTGTGCACTGGTGCGCTTTTGAACCGAGATCCCAGCCTTTTCTAGGACTCCTCCACACTGTCTGAGAATGAAAGAGATAAACTGTTTTCTCCCGGACAAAAGAAAGCAAATATTCATTATGCTGATAAAAAAAAAAGAGAAGCAAGGATGATCTATTTCCTGCAGGAGTGGAAAATTGGGTAATTCTTGTTCCAGCCTTCTGATGATACAACAGCCTTGAAGATGGTAGCTGATACATGCCTGTCATCACAACGCCATTATTTTATTTCATTTTTATTTTGCTATGCTAGGACTCCTTTGCTGCAAGTATTAGAGCTGCACGCTGTCGCAGTAGCCATCATTTTCTGATCTGGCTACACTTTCAAGCCTTAGAGCAACTCATGCCAATTTTTGTAGTTTCTGAGTTTATGAGGACAAGGTGTCTCATGGGAAGAGAAGGTAAAAGTAATACAGACTTTAATGGGCATCACTGTGCATAAGGTATGAAACATCCCTGAATGGCCATCTGTGTATCCTGTTCTGCTGCAGCACTGGACTTGCTGTCCCAGTTCAGGACTGAAGTAGCACTAGTAACAAGCTGTTACTGTTAGCGCTATAAAGTACCAGAGCTCAGCTCAAACCAGATATCCCAATTTTGAAAATCGGGAATTTGGAGAAATCAAGAACTACGACTTAATTTCCCAGCACAGGATAAACCCTGCCTTGGGAAGCCAGAATCAATCTAAGTCTCTCTCTTCTGTTGTGGTTTGATAAAGTGCCTGAGTGATACTGTGATTCAGGAAATGTCCACCATAATTTTCAAACCGAGGCCTGTCAGAAGTTAATTAATCCCTGTAGGATTAATTGCAGTATATGAACTTCAGTGAGGCTGGTGCTGTTATATCTTCCAGGGCAACTGGCATTGTATGGTTAGGCTCTTGATTTTAGTAGGCTGTTTCCCAAAGTGCTCTTGGTGCTCTCAGAAGTTGTCCTCAGGTGAGCCAGCAGCGTGAGGAGGTGGCAGCTCATGAGATGACGATTTCAGAAGCAGAGTAGCAAGCAGCTTGTGGGGAAATGTGGTGTGGGAGTGAATGTTACCACTCCATGGGCTGGGCAAACAAACGTCCTGGGAGGTGCGAGGATTTATGGAGAACTGACCTAAGATTTGCTTATTGGTAGGGGGCAAACAGTGCCTGAACAGTCATTGCGAGAGGGTTGTAGCAAGGCCTGAGGGCAAACCCTTGTCGAGGAGACTGCTGGCAACTGAACAGCTTGTCATTTCCATGAGCATCCCGGCCTTTCTTTAGCAGAGTTGTCCGCCTAATCACTCACTGCGCAGAGCTCGTGAAGCCAGTGACCAGAGGAACTTCCACCCAAGTTCATGCCACCTGAAGTTGTCACAACACCCCCATTCTGCAGCACCATCCCTGGGCTAGCAGGAGAGCAAGGCAGCTGCCAGGCACCACAGGCAGTGGTCATCAGCACAGACAGAGGAGGATCATTTGCAATGAGCAAAGTTTGTAAACACAGCTCAGTTTAGAAAAAATACTTGCAGCCTACCTTTCCAATGGAAAGGAGTCCTATTTTTGTCCACTGGCTAGTTGCAGTGTGCAGAAGGAAGAGAAGGTCCTTTAAGTTTGTGAGACCTCTGCCCCGGGACGGGCTTGCATGGCAATGTGTGTTTTTCAGATGTGCCCTCTGCGTAGCATGCTTATTTCCAGCAATCTTTCTGGGAGTCTTCAGGAGGAGGCTCTGGGCTGTCAGGGGTCTGCAGACCACAGACTGAGGACTCCTGTTTTAGAAGTGTCCAGAGCTCAGAGGACTGGACAACACGCTTACACTGTTAGCCTGTGCATGGTGCATCTGTTCAGCTTCCCACCTTATTTTGCTTGCAGTGGGT
>NW_008825208.1:6502397-6509566 GCF_000699105.1 Pygoscelis adeliae
TTAACAGCAAAAGCTGCAAGGAAAGAAACCTCTTTTTAAAATCACCTCTTCCTAGTGTGCAGATTTACACCTCTGGGCTGCAGTGATGGTCAGCTGCGGCTGCAGGACTGAAGGTTAGAAGGAGAAATCCAACATCTCTCTCCTCTTGAGTACCACCTCTTCCCTTTTCCTGCTGCGCTGAGGTGGTTGCCGTGGGGATCCCTAGCTCAGTGCATGGATGTTCAGAGCAACCTTTTGCAGCTAACATGCATTGGGCTGCAAAATCCATTAGCTTCAGCCCTGTACAAAGTAGACAAAGTATAGTGGATATAATAAAATTATAGTGGTATCATAAAAATGTATTACTCTTTCATAAAGGATATTAAGTGTCTGAACATCTATAAAAAGGTTCTCCATCAATCCTCTACTTTCAGTTCCTGCCTGTGGGGCTGAGGCTCTCCTTTTATGAAATGCACACTGCCTGTCTTCACTTAACTCAGGGTATTCATCAAGATGCACCTGCCTTTGGTCCACTGAAGCAACAGGGACAGATTCTGTTGTGCCTAACAGGGAGTAGAAAGTGGGTGTAAGTGGAAAATCCTACTTGGTTAGCGTTGCCTGTCCAGCTTGCACAGGCACCCATGATGGTGTGACACACTGGCGGCACAGAGTCAGGCTGTACAGGAATAGGACAAGTTTTTCCCCTGCTCCTGAGTCAACTAACAAAGGAAAAACCGTTGCCTTTGTCATCCACCCACTGTTTCTGCAGCAAGGTAAAAGATGCTGTGTTACTCCCTCTCTATTACTGGCCCTGTGAGGCAGTACATTTTCAGCTTTGCGGCAACCATAGGGTGACTTCAGGTTGGTGCCCCTCCTGCCGCATCTGAGTTTTCAGCGCACAAAGCCATAGGAAATCGTCAGGGAAGTGCTGTGTCTCATCTTTCCTAAATTCCTCACATTTTGTGAAAAACACCAAGTTGCTCTTAGCCAGAAATGGTGGCAGCATGTCACTAGGACAAGCTATTTTTATCCCCTTTCTTTATTTGTTTTCTAGCGTATTCAACTAAGCTCAGCAAGTTTCCCGTCTTTAATTTTGGTGACGACCTCAAGTACCTGTGTATCAATGCTGTGAGCCCCAACACCACCAAGGCCACCCTCTATGCTCTCAACGTGTGGAGATACTGGTGCATGACCAAAGGACTCGGAGATTACATGGACATCACTAAGGTCAGAAAACTTAGCAAAATACTGTTCTTTCAGTGGTGAGAGCCAGCCCCCCCGGTCAAATTAAGTTATCATGAAGTTTGAAAACAGAGGGGATTTCAGCCTTCTTTACGTCCTTGTGGTCTTGGGGACCTTCCAAGTTTCTTTTAATAAAGCTGTAACCTTTTCTAATTCACACCCTGTTGCCTTTATGGTTGAGCCAGTAGCTTGGAAACCCAGGGTGATACTAAAGATTTCCATGTACGTAACACTTGCACACAACCTTGGCCTCACGCTGCCATGTGACAAGATTCCCTGCTGTTACCATAAGGACATACTGTTTGCATGATTTTTGCTCCCAGAGCTAGCCAATGCAATTCAGAGCATTTGAGGACTTTTCTTCAAAAATGAACTCCCAGCAAAATCAGTGTACACACCAAAAATAAGGACTGTGGCTAAGGGCCAAAGTACAAAAAGCCCCACTCACATTTTTATAACTAAGTTTCTCTGTTAGGTTGATCTAAGACATTGGCAGGCCAAAGCAGCCTGACTGGCAGCCTGACTGCAATACTGACATCTCATGGCCAAAAGAAGAAGCTGCTGCTGCTTCTCCTTTTTGTCCTCCTTCTTCTCCTCCTCTTCCTCCTTCTCTTTCTCTTCCTCCTCCTCCTTCTCCGCCTGAAAGGTTTCCATAGGTACCACGTTACTGCAAAAGTACAGAGTATTACACCCAAGTGGTAGGTCACACATTTGCACACAGTCACACCTCACTTCTAAATAGCCAGGAATGTGGCTCCTTTCTCAGGAATCTGGATTTCTACAGCTGGTGCAAAAGTGGTGCCAGCCAGTGAGATGGATCTGGTCTGCCTGAGCATCCTTACACCATGGGGTTTCATTGCATCTCTTTTGCTTAGATAAACATGTAGCCTCTTCCCAAGACTCTAAGGCTGCCCAAAAACAAACTTCTGGGGAAGCGTGGAAGCTGCTGCAGGTCTCTTCAGACAGAGCATGGAGAAGCCCTAAACGTGTCTTCCCCACCTGCGACGTATTTCCTTCCCATAAGTACCTTGACACATCTTTCCCCTTCATGTTGTTCCAGATCCCAGCAGTGAAGCTCAATGAACTCCTGGAGGACTTTTACATCACCGTGAAGAAAACAGATGGGTCTGACTTTCTAGCCACGTCCCTCCACGCTATCCGACGAGGCCTGGACCGGATCCTCAAGAATGCTGGTGCTGGTTTCTCCATCACCAGCAGCACCTTCAGCTCTTCCACCAGAAAGCTCAAGGAGAAGCTCAAGGTTCTGAGCAAGGCTGGGATGTCTGGTGCCCGCTCTCGCAACATTGTCTACTTCTCCCTTTCTGATGAGGAAGAGATGTGGAGGATGGGATGCCTGGGAGATGACAGCCCCGTAGCCCTGCTGTCCACGGTGGTGAAATACAACAGCCAGCACCTGAACATGCGAACCTTACAGGAGCACGTGGACTTAATGTTTGGCGACATTGAATTGCTCAAAGACTCTCAGAACAGGCCGTTTTTTGCCAGAACAGATAGCATGAAGCAAGAAAGCAGGGTGAATGCGAACAGAGCGTGTTACGGCCAGATCTACCACGAGCACTCGAAAGGGCACAAGCTCTGCCCATACTGCCTCCTCTACAAGTACATGTTCGTACACCGGCCCCCGACGCAGATGGAGGCCAAGTCTCCCTTCTACCTGACGCCCCGGAAGGAGGTCAGCGGCATGGGGAACATCTGGTACAAGGAGCAGAGGATGGGGCTCCGCTCCCTCAGGGGTGTCGTCCCCAAGCTGGCGAAGAAAGTGAAGCTGGAGCACTGTGAAAATTTTACTTTTGTCTCCTTCACTCAGGCTTCCAGGAAGTTTGAAGTTTGCCCCTCTTAACTCCTACCAGTAATTCTGTCCTCTGTCCGCTCTTACCAGCCAGCGTCCCAAGAAAGTGCTTTGCCCAATAGCTTTAGTGTGATGTGAACAGGGTGAGCTGCTTTCAAACAAGAGCAAAAAATGGAAGGACAGGACATTAAATTCTTCCTGAGGAGGACTGCACATTGTGTGGTCCCATTTTGGGGACGAATACAGCCTTGTTCTGAAAAGCAGGGGGGCAATGGTCTCCTTCACCACTGCCAGGTCTTCCAAGTGAAGAGGCAGTAAAGAGCTTTTTCCTCATCGGAGGCAGCAATGCGTGCATCGTGGATTTTCCTGCTTAGCAAGCATAGCTAGGAGAAAGGAGACTAAGTTTTGGGGACCAAGAACTCCTGAAGCAGAAGTGCCTATGCTTTCTTTCAGAGCTACTGTACAAAAGACTCTCTTGTGAACGATATTTTTTGATGGTTCACAGTTTTCTCCACTTGTTTGGTGTATTGTAAATATAGATATTTTTCAATACCTGGTCATTTACACTGGATCTGTAGGTACTCCTAGAAACTACTATTGGCTTTACCAAATAACAAACAAATAGATGAAATTAATTACAGCATCCCCAAAGGACAGCATTTTCAGTCAGTCATTTATAAATGGTGACCACCTAACTCAACAATCAGCAGTTCGGGGCTGTCCAGGTTTTGAGACATCTTAAAGGGGGCTTATATCAGAAGTCAAATGCTCAGCATCTTTTGAAAATTAAAGCACTCTAAGGTGTCTCAAGTCTGGTGTCCAAATGATGTAATTTTCAAAAATCAGTGGTCAGTTGTAAAAATAATTGCCTTAAACTTCTACAGCTACAGCTTGGTCCACTTTCTGTTGAGAGGAAAACTTCATTTCAGCTGGAGCTGTGGCAAGCCTGTAAGTCACAAAAAAGAAAACCTGGAAGACCTAAAACAGAGTTGGGGACATGCAATTTGATGATGTGCAATCTGCTTCGATTCTAATGGAAAGGTACCTCTGGTTTTCTTCCACCGGGTTGCAGGGCTGTGAGAGGATTGATGAGGTTTACCGAGCCCACTATACAGTCATTAATTTTCTATTACTGTATAACACGTTGAAATCACAGCTTCAGTCCAATAGGTACATGATTGCAAAGATAAATAATGACATATAATTGTACTTTTTTTTGAAAGATAGCTTCTCCCTCCCCCAAAGTGCTTGAATTCTCTTTTTTTTTAAATATTAGTTTGATTTGTAGGATCTCTATGTTGTAAAATATAGTATTGTTCCTGTCTTTTAAATGCTTTTGCACGGCATTATTTTAATTTTAAGAAAGTAATTCGCTGGATATTGAAACACAACTTTAGCAGGGGAAACATCTGCTAGGAAAAGCTGCTACCTACAACCCCCACAGGCTGTGGACTTTGTTTCCCACTGTCAGGGCGTTTTTTTAAGAGTCTGATCCTGGGAAGCCTTGGCAGCCTTTGCTGGAGGAGGCAGAGGATGTTCAGGATTTCCAGACAAGCTCATGTGATGGAAGTAGGATCTTCTGCCTAAACAGGGTTTCAGGTGTGCATCGTGGGCATTGCTGCCAGAGGAAAAATGCTATTTGTCATCATTTTCTTTTGTTTCATGGGTGATGGTAAAGGGCATTCCCCATTAAAAAATACCATTCTGAGTCCTGCAGAGCAAATAGCCAGTTAAGACAGAGGAAAAGCAGAAGCTGGGCTGGGATAGGGTTTATTTGTCTTTGAAAGGAGAAGAAGCTGTTCTAACACAAACCATTTTGAAACCTGAGTGCATCCAGAAAATCAGACTCTTTGTTTGGTAACTAGGGGAACCTGTTCTTCAGAGGTGCTGACCTGCTGGAGCTCCTCCTGCAGTCACTGCCACCGAGCAGTTCCCAGGCTGGGACCTTCTGGTGGCTGTTGCCAGTAAAAGCAGTCATGATGAAGTTTCCTTAGGCACAAATAGGAGGTACAAAAGCCCAGTGGCTGTTCCTCTAATCTCTAGAAGTTTTTAGCTGTTAATTTCTTTGCTCAGTTGATGTGGCTCTATTTGGTGGGTCAGGAATGCTCTGTGGTGGGGTCCACAGTCCTGGCCGTGTGGAGGGTTTCCTAGAGAAGACCTATGTGTATCCCCTGCCCATATGCCCAGGGGAAACCTGGCCTTGCAGGAGAGGTGGGCACTTGCCTGGGTTCAGACCTCTGCAAAAAGAACAACTTGTTCAATATATTAGCAGAGGGAACACATAGAGCAGTAGGACTGGTTGCTTCAAGGCGTGGTGATAGGGACTGCTGTGGTTTCTCTCAACAATTGCAAGCTTCTCCCTGTTCCCCCAACAGCGTCAAGGCACTAGGAGTAACTAACAAGTGACTAAACAGCACTCCTCTGCCCATGTGTGTGTTGTTTCTAAGAGTCAATAAATATCCAAGGAAAGCATTTAGCTCATGTTCAATATCCCAAGCGGAAGGATAGTTCCTTTTCCATGTTTTGCAAAGGACTGACTATTCTATATATGAAAACTGAGTAAATTCCCAGGGTTGGTAGGAATCATACAATTCAGACTGATTTTGAGTTACCCTGTTTATTGTCCTGTTCTCGTTCTCCTGCAGTAGCATCTGATACCATAGAGGAAATACCCACAGTGCATCAGAGTACTATGAGGGTTTTTTTTTAATAGTGACATAAAGTGAGTGAAAAAGAGGAAAAAAAAATGTTACTGAGTGCTTTTGTGAAGAAGAGTTGGTCCTGATTTTGTCTCACAGTATGTCTTAACTCCTTTGTCTGATGTCCTTGAGTTTGACAATTTGATGTCTCTTTTCTCACTTACAAGCAGTGTTTGTTCTGAAATAAAAGCAGTATCACCTTTGTAAACTGTGGAACCATTACGAACTGAACTGTTACAGAAATTACTTGGATGTGGGGAAGAACATGTGGTGTTTAACTGTCAATTTTTGTCACAAGGAATATTTGCCTATTAGCCAAACTTCTTCTTCAGTACGGATGGTTGTTTTTTTTCTGGCAGCTCCTCAAATCCATAATCCTGAAACCTATGTTTTATCTAACAATATTTAACTCATTTGACTTCTTTGGCTCAGTATATAATTTTCTGTATTTCAGCAGTGGTTAATTATCTGGAGGAGGCAATTTTCCTCGTGAAGCAATTCCTATCAAAAGGCGAAAGGACAAGGCCAAAAGAGGTGTGATATGACTTGCCAAAGGCCACAACACGGGTCAGTAGCAGGGTATGGTCAAAGTCTCAACCACATCCACTCGGGGCACCCCTCATCTGCAAGGCCATTATTGATAAATGCAGCTCCGCTGGGAGTCCTGTAGGAGCCGGCACTCAAGAATCACCTAGCCAAAAAGAAAATCACGATACGTCAAGAGCGGCACTTCCCCTTTTTGACTATTAGCAAATAATCGAATGCTGCCAAGGACAAAGAAACACCCCCTTTGCACCTCTGGCATGGCTCCATTTCCAGCCAAAGCAGGTATCGTCTGTTCTGTGCCCAAACACCCAAATTCCAGGCAGATGGGGTTGATAGCAGCCTTGTGCTTCTGCGGTGCACTGGAGAGCTAGGCCATGAGTTTTCAGTTTCCAGCCATGTCTCACGCGCTGGGCTGTGCTCTGTCCGTGTTGAGAAGCTAGCTCTTGCACACTTCCAGCCAGGCATACGTTATTCAGTGAGTGTTTCTTGCACTCAACAACTTCCTTTAAAGTACCTCTCGTATTGCAGAATCAGAGCACTTAGCAAATCCTGACTTTATGAGTTTTTGTGGGCCATGGAGGTTACGCAGGTGTTACCGTAAGTCGGCAGATGAAGAACTCTCCAAGACTCAATCTGGAGTTTTAGAAAGCAGGCATTCTTTATTGCGGTGCCGGGTGCAAGGTGGAATTTCCACAAATCAAGCACACCTATGGCTAGATCACCGTTATGTTTATATGCAAGAATTACAAGGTAGTACACTCCCAGTTACAATGATTGGTTAGTGATTTACATATAATATCCGCTGTGTCATTCTCTTCAGTTACTACACTTGCGCAGGGGAAGGGTCTTCACCTGGGCAAGGGTCATCTTGACCTGTGGGTGTGTTTTTTAGT
>NW_008825208.1:6509613-6517199 GCF_000699105.1 Pygoscelis adeliae
CTCGTTGCGGTCTAGAGAATTAAGACTAAGGCTAACATGGTCCAGTGAATAACACAGCAACCCATACATAACGCTAACATAAAGACTAGTACGCTAACAAAAACTACATTACGCTAACATAAAGATTAACTTATTCACTATCAAACACAAAATATAGAAAGGTTCAATAAAAACTTATGATAATCTTCAACACTGGCACAGCATTATTCCTTATTCTGGGTTCTAAGGTAGGTAGGATTACGGTTCATTCAGAATTTGCTGTTAATTGCAGGGATTTTATTTTGCATTCCCTCCCCACGCACCCTAGACCAAACACACCTATGATGTGAGGCATACGCTCACCCTGGCAGGCTACAGAATTATGCCCGAGATTATCAAAATACTGCCTAGCTGAGTGACTAGCACGATAAGACTTCATGGCTTATGATTTTGAGGCCTTTGAGGCTTTTCTGCAGTGTGTCGGGTTGGGCGGCCATGATTGCCAGTTGCTTTGGAAGACCTTGGCACAGCTGAGAATGACCACCATTGGCATGGGTGAAAGGGGACACACATACACCTCTCCTTATCAGGGTGGGGCTGTGCACTTAAGCACGTTATAGCAGACAGACCTGATGTTTTAGTTTTAACATTCTTTGTCATCAGGATGGATGATTAATACAATCCTCCTACAATCTTGTGTGCTGGTGAGGGAGGCAGACATTCCTGTTAAACAGAACAGAGAGGTAAGTAGACTCAGAGTGTGTGTTTGTATCTTCACTTTGAAATGTGTCCTCCTGACAGTTGAACTTACAAGGGCACGGAGCCGGCAGAGCATCTGGCATGATGCATTCAGTCCACCTGGTTTAAGTTGAAATTAGGTGATGTTTCAATTTTGCTCCAAGAAAATGTTTTTCTCAAGCCAATGTAAGAAATACATTTAATTCAATTAAGTAAAGCGTTCCATTCTTTGGCAGACTTTCAGTTACTCAGAACATTGATTTCAGACCTTATCTGCTCAATACTATTTAGTAAGTCACTAAGCTTTCCTGAAAAACAAAACAAAACAATACCAATCCCACCACATACCGCAGCCCTGAGCCAGGCCATGCCGAATTACACCTGTGCATAGGCAGAGTCCAAAGAACCTTGCATTTGTAACACACCCACGTTTCCTATGGACTCGAAGATGAATGAGAAGGGAAAATAGTATTGTTACCATAAGTCAGCAGATGAAGAACTCTCTAAGACTCAATCTGGAGTTTTAGAAAGCAGGCATTCTTTATTGCGGCGCCGGGTGCAAGGTGGAATTTCCACAAATCAAGCACACCTATGGCTAGATCACCGTTACATTTATACACAAGAATTACAAGGTAGTACACTCCCAGTTATAATGATTGGTTAGTGATTTACATATAATTATAATATCTGCTGTGTCATTCTCTTCTATTACTATGCTTGCACAGGGGAAGGGTCTTCACCTGGGCAAGGGTCTTCTTGACCTGTGGGTGTGTTTTTTAGTATTATAATGAAGGCAGTTCACTTCAGGTTACCTTAAAAATAAGTTTTGTTGCCAAGTTGGCCAGCTAGATATCTACTTTTCCAGGTTGTCAAATAACTCATCCTATATACAATAGAACCCAGGTGCTCTATACAATAGAACCCAGGTGCGCTGGTTATGGTCTAGAGGGTCCAGAGAATAGGAACTTCTATAAAGTTCCATAAAAACTAATATTAAAATCAAGATGTTCTTATAGTTGATTATTTCACAACCAAACATAGAAAGATTCAGTAAAACTTAAGATAATCTTCAACAGTAACAGTTTAAAATGTATCATTTACTTTAAAAAAAAAGTCATGCACTGTGCTTTTTTTCGACTCCATTTGTTGTCTCTTTGCCAATCTGATGACTTGGCGGGGGGTGGGGGCAATGTAAAGGAGTTGAATGCTTTGGGTGGCAAGGCTGTGGTCCGTTTTGCTGGACTGGAAGTCTCTAACTGCCATGGTGGCCCAGGGGTAATTGGGATTTTTGCTACAGACAGGCTATTCACTACACAGAGTGAGAAGGAATCACTCCTATTGAAGACAGACACTGCAGCGTCCGCAGGGCATGTCTGGCTCATCCCATGACCTGCAGTGAGCACCCTTATGCAAGGGAGAGACAGAACGTGAACTAATCAGGACTGCAGATCACCAGGTCAAAATTAGGGGAGCGAAGGGAGGCAGAGAGCTGCAAATCCTACGCTCACATCTCCGTGAAGGAGTCTAAGGCACAGGAAAATATTACCTAGAAAAAACTCTGCTTGGAACAACACTCAGGCCAGGAAACAGGGAAATACCTCCCAGCCTCAACCAGCAGCCCCAAGTCCAGATGCGGAAGGGTCTGAATGATGAAGAAGAGCCACAATCAAATATGATATGCTAATTATTGAATATTTTTCTGCTCTGAAGGAAAGCCTTCCCTTGAACTCTACACCTCCCTGAATAATTTGTTCCCTGCTAGAAACAAGAGCTCTCATTATTGGTGCTAATGCTAGGGTGAGAAAAGCAACTGGGCAACTGTGGAAGAAGAGGCGGGTGAACAGACAATTTATCAAGAAGTGCAGAGAGAAAACATGGCATTAAGGAAGAGATGTGGATGCAGGAAGCAGAGCAGAGAACCACAGACCATGCCCAGTGGTCCCATTCCCAGGGGTTCCAGGAGTGAATGGAGGGTAGTCAGAGCAGCCCTTCCCAGAGACACCAAGTGAACAGGGGATGGAGAAAGCCCTACAGCTGCAGAGAAGGTCCCTGCCAGGTGGCTGAGGGCCTTTAGTCATCCTCAGACAGCTGCAGCATGGCCAGTCCCTGGGTGAGCCACCCATTCCTTAGGGTCCTGCCAAGACACTTCAGGACCTACCTGAAGGGGCCTGACCTGACTTCTGTAGTATGGTGGATTGCTTTTGCTGAGCTCACTGATGAGGTTTGTGGGAAAATGGAGCCTGTCTGAGGAAAAACAGTGAGAGGAGGTGTGATCAAGTCATGTCATGCCGGAGTGAGGGAAGTGAGGTTGAGCCACGGTGGTTATTCTCAAAATAGAGCTTCTCATACCTAGTTAAAACATAATCCCAAAGGAAACCATATCAGTCATTGATCTCTCAGGAGCTTGGAGGAGTCTATCCCGGATCTGCCAGCCAAGGTCATAGGTGTGGTGGTAGTTGAAGGACAAGCTGTTGTGCATGATCTTGCTTGAAGAATTCCCATAGACAATTCTGGAGTATTTTCTGTCCTTTTGGGTTCTTTCTGCCTTCTGCTGCTGCTGGTGTGGAAGGAGAGTCTAGCTGGAAACAGTCCTGCACAATGTGGCTGGACCTTTTTAATCTGAGGCTTTTGAATGAAGCTGCTGCTTTTTAAAACTTACTTGCAATTTGTCAGTGTGTGTTGGGAGCAGCTCTGGGTGAGGCCCAGCCAGTTGGTATGAGTCCATGGGGCGGATTTCTGCTCTGCTTGAAAGCTTAACCCTTGACTGTGCCCTATGAGGGTCTCTCACTTGGCTAGCAAAAACTCACCCAAGACCTCCAGCATCTTGCTGAGATCCTCCTTGCTCTGTGTAGGGAGGACAGGACCTCACCCGATTTTCTGCAGTCTGTCTGTGCTGCTGCAAAGTAGCGTCTTTCCCAAGGGCGAGATAGTCACCAAGTTGGCTCAAAGACCCTCCTTAATAACAGCAGGGCCTGTTGGTCTGCTCCAGCACCTTCTGCTTTTTAGGGTTACCATCTGCATCGCTGAGGTGCAACTGCAGCCACAAACAGGGAGAGCAGCTGTGGGGTGGGGAGGAGATTTCTGGGAATGAGGGTGGAGGAAGATGCTAACAGAGACTGGCGGGAACACCATGACATTTGAGTGGCTCCTCTGGTATTACATGTTGGCTATTTAAAATGTGTACAAACTGAGAGGCCTGCTCATGACTGCTTTTCAAAGCAGCGGCATTTTCTGGGGGGGCACTTGCCTGTGCTTTGGGTAGTTAAAGGAGCACACCTTTGTTTTAAACACTTGCAGATACTATAAAACAAAGCCGTGAAGCCTGGGATAGTAGATCTGAGGGGCAGGATTGCTGTTTACGTGAGCGGGGGTTCACTGTGAAGTTGAACGATGCCATGTTGATTACTCTGCTGTTCATTCGAATACAGCAGAGTGGCTGGGACAGTGTCCCTGCAGGGACAATCTGTTGTGCCTGGCATAATTTTGACACAACACACAAGCTGAGTCGACCTGGGGTCAGAGCTTGGAGGAATATGCCACTCCTTTTTCCTTTCCTACTTGGGCACCTTGTTTTTTCCATGAAGGATACACCTGAACTTACAAACAGGCATTCATGTAGCACATGAACAGCTATTGACCAGCTGTAAGTCACATCTGAGCAAAGCTTAAAAGAAAATAGGGGACAAACAGGAGATGACAAACCTGTGTGCTGAAGCTGGCATCAGCTTCAGAAGCAAGCTCTTGCTTGTCAGAAGCAATCCCATCTTGTCAGAAGCAAGGATTTACTAGAAAGAAGCGGTCCAAGATGCAACTCAAGTCTTCACTCTTCAGATCTAAGTCCTTTTGACAGTGGCACTGAAAGCTGTGCAAGGAGCCGTCCTGCACATGTTTGTTGGGTGCACCATGTCTCTGAGCCAGACTTTTTTGCTCCCTAGTGTTTCCCATCAGCCCTGGCCCCAGGGGAGAGCCACCCTCTGCTGTTCAGCGACCGCTTGGCACGAAAGCACTCTCAGGGCTCCTGAGCACCCTAGCGAGGGCTGGCCCTGTCCTGAAGCTGCAGAGCCCCTCTAGGGAGCAACCCTGCTCCTGCAAGGAAGAACATTCCCTTGCCCTGAGGCTACCATGGGCTGGGGGTCCTTTGCACTCTTTTCCCCTTTGAGGAAAGCAATCAAATCCTTAATTTCCCACCTCTGCCACACAGGGACACTGCTGCCTGGTTTTCCTTGGTGGGAGTCCCTCTGCGTAATGAGTGTTTGATTCGCCTCCCATCATGGCCTTGTGTCTGGTATCTTCCTTATTGAGGCAGTGTCGTTTTTATGGCCTGATGGGACCCTGGAGCATCTTGATTGACTTTGGCCATACCTATTCCTTCATATCTGTGCAAGTCATGGTGACAGTGCATCTCTCCCCACCAGTGCTGGCATACTTATTTTTGGATGAAACGTAATGGGCTGCCAAGTCGGACGCTGCCCTGTGCTCTAGTGACATGAAGTCCATGTCAAGGCGTTGTAGCCTTTCTCGTCAGGCACTTGATTATTTTCTGACTGTTTGCCACCAGCCTGTTACAGAGGTTAATGGGGTCTAATGGTGACCTCTGTGAAGACAGTCATTACTGCAGACTGCTGCAATACTAAATGAAGGCCAGCCTGAGATACGAATGTGTTCACTGTATCACACCATATGAAAACTTGCCTGGCTACTAGGTGTCATTTATTTAGTTATTATGTCTAGAGACACAGCAGTTGTGAGGAAAGCCAAATGACAGGACAAGCACATATTTTTTTACACACTTCTGGAGGAGATTCACTTTTCCCATACCAATAGCATTGGCTTTTACACTTGATACGGTTTGTACTTTTGATGTTAACTTGCTTTAATAAAAATCTTGAAATGTCCCTTGCCTTAGACTTCTATAAAAATCCTGTAACAGCAAAATTATTTTTATAGCTTCAACACTGCCTTCTTGTGCTCTTTGTAATACTTCTCTGTAACACATGAAGAATCACTGCCTTGGAGTCTTTAGGCTGAATCACATTGAGAAGTAAGACTTCCTCTTTGTAGTGCTGGTCCTAGGGGACAGTTCACATAGCTAGATTCAATTTCTGAGAGGTCTCACATTTGACCTATGCTCTGGAAGGTAATGTCTTCACCTACAGCCTGTTTCAGCCCTGGTGGGGCTTTAGCTGCTGGGCTTTTTTCTGAGCCTTTCTGAGCGCTGGAACAATGTGATATTTCATGATCGCTCACTGACTGAGACACTTGCAGGAGATCTGAATGTGCTTCATCCAGCTCCAAGAGCTGTATGAAAGAAGCCTGTGGTCCATATGGAGAGCTTTGACATCAGAGACATTGTCCCCAAAGCCGCAGCAGTAGAGGCCTGGTTTTAGCCACCTCCTGTGATACGTGTGCCTCGTGGTATCTGCAGGGGAACAGTCAGTTCAGCACTTAGGCATTCTGGCAGGACTGGGACTTCTGCTTGTGGACTGCTAAGGACCAAACTGAAACCACGGACCTAGGCCTGCAGTAGGTAATAACCCAGTGAACAAATGCAAATGCACTCCTCCTTCCCTCCCCTGCTGTAGACTGGGACAACTAGTGACAGCAAAGAATACCCCACACCATCCACGGTGCTAATGCTCCACGGCAAATCCTGAGCACTGTGCATGTGGTGAAGAGAGAGAAGACCTGTACAGGTTTAAGTTCGTAAAGGGCTCAGAGGAAGCCCATTTAGATCATATGGGTACAGGCTGCGGAGCAAGGAAAGCCCTGCGCTTGGGAGGGAAAAGTGTACATTTTTGCCTTAAGCCATTTTGAATTCCAGCTGCACTGCGTGCACTTGCCTTCCTGCCAGGTGCCAACACTCAGCAGTGGGGCTCTTGGCCTGTTTTTGGTGTGATTCAGAGCTCTGTAGGCAGGTCTGAAGAAACTACCATACATCACTACAGGACTCATCTTTCCCTGGGGTAGGTCCCAATGCTTTGAATGGAAACATGCCCTACAACTCACACTGAGGATTTCATTCCCCAGTGCTGCATGAAGCAGCAGTGTGGGATTACGTCTCCAGAAAATACAGCACACAGTGCTGTTGCTGCTTGTAAGCGCTGTTCAAAAAAAGCAGGATGTTGAAGACCAGAAGGGTAGCAGGGATAAATGCTGTGAGCAGCTAAAGTGCCTCCTGCCTTGACACCTAGGCTTTGAATGATTTGACTGTGTCTTGAGGAATGGTCTGGGGCCACTCTTGGGCAAGTGAGCGTACTGCTAAGCTTCTTTGGAAACCGGTATCTCAAGTCAAATATGAGGTGTCCAAAAGCATCATTAGTCAGAGCCAAAACCACTTCAAAACAGTTTCTTGAGATATGAAAAAAATACGCCATCTTTGGAGGCTTTTGCAGTCTTGCTCTTCTACAGTTGTGTCCCCTACAGAAATGCTCTCAGCTCTCTTCCAGTGAAATTCCCCTTTCTACCTTTTTATCTAGGTTGTTTTTAAGTGTAGATGATTGGTCCTCAGAAAGGGATATTAAAAAATATTGGGGGAAAAAAGGAAATAATAAAAAAATAAAAGCTGTTTGAGGTGATTTACCCCACTGTTCAAATGTGCTCCAGGGCAGTTTGTGATGAGAGAACGGCAGGGAGAGAAGCTTAAAGGTGTGTGATAAACAGCAGAGCTATGCGTGTTAAGTGAATATATCACTACTGCAGTGATGTAAACATTTGTAGAGCACTGTATGTGTTCTGCTTTACAATTAATATAGAAAGCATGACTAAAAGCTCATCCTGCCACAGACATTAGAGAACCTATCAACTGTAAAAACATGCACGTGTTTCTACAATGCAAGATGGGGGGACATGCAGTAATGAGGATACTGGGG
>NW_008825208.1:6517233-6539368 GCF_000699105.1 Pygoscelis adeliae
GGTAATGAGGGTACGGGGGGGGGGGGGGGGGTGTTCTTTCTTTTTGAGGTACCTTACCACTGAGATCTGCCAGGCCCAGGGAACGGGCACAATCCGATGAGACACTGGGCATCCTCGGCACATACTGAAAAGAAGAGAAGGCAGTTGATGGGCCATTGGTATATGGAGGTTTGGGTTCTCACATGTACTCTGCCAACACATAACTAGATGACCTCAGCAAGGCACTTCCCCTTTCTGTGACTCAGTTTATGTTTCTGTTTAGCAAGGAAAAAACCAGCTACTGCTTGATAACGTTCTTCCACAAACCTGGGGACAGAACGATGTCAAAGGTGTGCTCTGCACTTGGAACAAACACTCTGATTGCAAGGAGTGCTCTACTGCGAGACTAGATGTTCCCACCTTTCCCCTGCCACGTCAGAATAAAGCAGAGCACCATGGCATAATTGTCGATCATCATCTGACTACTAATGAGAGTAACCTTTCAACTGATTTACCTGCAACTGGAATCCCTAAGTCACCAAAGGATGATTCCTCCCTCATCCGAGTTTTGAATTCTTTCCACTTCCAAATCCAGACACTGAACACAAAAGAATTAAAGACACAATTCCCACCCGTTATGTGAAATACCAACATTATGAGATACGGGAAAGCTAACATCTGCTGGTAAATAATGCATTATATGTCAGACTGGTAAGAACCACAGCAGTGATTCAGTGTTTTGCTTTGTTCCTTGTCAAAACGGTCTCAGTTTCGAAAAGCTGGCATATTTATGGGGAACTGCAAGGTGCATTTTGTAACTCACTGTGAATATTATTTACAGGGATATTTTTGAAATGAATTTGGCTGTCAGATAGAAGGCTGTATAATTTACACTATACTGTGTATGTTAGGAAATCCCATAGACATATTGCCTTCTGCCACTTGAAACCAGTATTGTAGGAAATAGCCTACAGGAAAGAAGAAGAGATAGAGTCGGGGAGGGGGAAGGAAGCCAGGCATTGGCTTTCACTGCTCTAAGTATCAAAAGGAAGAGATCTATAATGATGTATCTACCTGGAATGCACAATGCATACTGAACACACATCGTAGAATTGGGAGGCAGTGAATTGTTGTCTGATAGAGATTTGTGTCCTGCGAGCGAGGGAAAAGCCCTGTATTAATTCCATTTGGGTGTGAACTACTGAGAGGAGATGTAGCCTCCTCATCTCATTTCAGTTTGGCATTATGCTTTTCAAGATCATGCACAAAAATACTCACTAGCACAGGATAGGCATTTTCCTGATCCACCTTCTCAACCTCCCTCTTTGGAACTGATCCTGTTGAGATAGACAATAAATATTCACTGGCTTGGAGCAAAACTGGTCTTGTTACCTTGTGGGTGAGGCTCTCACCTGGCCTGTGGAAAGCCCCGGGTCAGGTCCTTGTTCCAATGATTATTTCACCATTTATCCAACGGGAAGGAGCTCTGTCAGAGGAGACCGAGAGCACACTGCCTTTGTAAGCATGAATCCAGGCACTCTCCCGTAGTATGGAGGTCAGGTTCATACTCCAGGCCTGGATGGAGCGGCACACAGACCGCTCCTGGGTGCTGAACTTTTACCTCTGGCATTTCTTGTTGCTTTCTCAGATGGTCTGAGAAGGACCAGCACAGAATAAGAATATTCTGAAGTCCCAAGAGCTTCCTTGGAAAGGGAGAAGTATTCCTCACGCAACTAATAATCATTTTGCATTTAAAGTGACATTTGCCCTTCCCGGTAGAGAGCTGGAGTTTGAGGCTGTCTCTGGGAAACAAACAGGGACAGCGATCTCTCCAGGGCTAAAAGGATGGAGGTGCTCCCACATGCACAAGGCAAACCTACGTTGGAAAACAGCACTGGCATCTCACCTTGCAGCCCCTACGCCCACAAGAGAAACCTTCGTCCAGTCACCGCTCACACGCTTTGCCCCCTTTTTCTGACCCTTACAAGCCAGTGGCAAAAGTAAGTTTCTGTGAGCGCTGTGCCAATGGCCTTCCACTGGGTCAGAGCCTGGGGATGAGGCAGACCGCCCGCAGGAGGGCTGCACGTGCTCTCTGTGGGTAAGGGCAGGGAAGGCTTACCTCCCCTTGCCTTAACCCGTCCCCCAGAGAGCTCTGGGCTGAGATGGCTTGATGTGAGCTTTATCAGGTGGTGTTGGTGCTTGCCTAATCTGAAGTTCACCAAAATCAGGCAGCATCCCTCACTCATGTCACCAGGCTTGGGCTCAGGCTGGAATCGACCAGTATTTCTTTTGACTTGGCTTGCCAAGCTCTAGGCAATCAAATGTCACTCTCCAATAATAACAGAACTGTTTAAGTGCTGCAAAAGACAACTTCCTCATCAATGAATCTGAGTGCATTAGGGTGATGCTGACCTACTTTCTCAACAGTGTCATGAACGTTTCCGCAGCTGAACGCACTCTCAGAGTTCCCAAAAGTAACATTCTGACCCCAGTCTTGCTTGCATCTGTCAAGAAATGCAATTACATCTTGTTTAGGACTGAAATAGAGCTTCATTAAAGCACATTTACTATGGTATAACAAGGTAGCTGAGGTAAGGGATATTGCAAGGAAGGGAGTGGAGTTGGAGGAGTAACACAACATAACTGAGAGAGA
This sequence comes from Pygoscelis adeliae, assembly GCF_000699105.1. Classification (NCBI taxonomy): domain Eukaryota; kingdom Metazoa; phylum Chordata; class Aves; order Sphenisciformes; family Spheniscidae; genus Pygoscelis; species Pygoscelis adeliae. Next base: position 6,519,866 of record NW_008825208.1, read on the forward strand.
TGAATGTGTGTGGCAGAGGAATAAATGGTAGCACTGACAGGTGTTACCCTAGAACGTCTTAAGAAAATGCTGAAAAGACTTCCAAAGGACTAATAGGGTATAATAAGCAGGTCAGCTAGAATCACAGACCGCATTAGCATGGAAAGGCTGAAAAGTAATAATCACAGCAACAAGAACCACCATGTTCCCCATCTGCTTTAGGGCTCAGTTGCTGTACTGAGGTGTCTTCAGCCATGTGTTGAGGCAAGCAGTTTGCTGACTAAGACCTGGAGAATATCGGGATGGAGTACTGAGCTGAGGTTTTGGATAAGCAATCATTTATTAGATTTGAGACTTCCCACTCTTAGATGGCTGAATATCACCTGCTACCCTTAACATATGCGAACAGGCTGCATCGTCAGAAAGCTCTGCCGAGTGGTGCTGGCATCGTGCTCTCTCCTGATGTACTGCAGCACCACTGCTAAAAGCCCCATGCGGGGATCAGGACGTCATACTGGCAGGTTTCTCTGAAACCATGTCTCTGAGTTTATCATTGGAATAAGATACAAAGTAGCATGGGGGATATTACTATAAATGGGAATAATTTTTTTGCAATTGCCCTAGGAACGCTCAACTGAAAGGAAGACCAGTAACAGAGGTTGCAACAGCAGTATTTGCCACTACAAATGACTTCCTGTGCTTAGCGGTGTCTTATGTCAGGACTCCACTGTGCCGAGTGATGAACAAACACATCGATGAAAGATGGTCTATCCAAAACAACACGATAACCAGGCTCGTTTGCTGACAGAGCAAACTGACTGGTCCAAGATACTAAATGTGAAAGTGATTAGGCCTGAATCTGCGCGCACGTGTGTGTGAGTCTGGGACTTACATCCAGGCTCAGCTCAGGGGGTAACTTAGCCTTTGAAAACCTCGAAGTCCAGGGAAGCAGGCTGTACTCGGGATGGAGTACCTTCAAGCCAAGCCAGCACAATACACCTTCGTTTGGATGAGACAGAAACCGCCTGGTTCTTAGAAGAGCTACCAGGGTTGCTGGCACTGCAGCATGCACATCAGCCAGTTGTGTTCACAGGTCAATGCACGGCCATTTTGCTTTCCTTCGACTAACAAGCCATCTCCTAGGGCAGAGTTTGAAAACACATTACTCTTGGTGTGTCTCGTCTTGGCAGGCTGTAATGATCCATGGCTGCAAACATGCAGTTCCCCCTGACCCCCGTCCCAGCTGTCAGCCAGCTGTGCATAGCTCTTGCTCGCAGAGAAACATGGAGACGGCAGCTTTGGCTTGGGCCCACACCTGGCCATTCCCACTTCCACAAGTGGCCACCTACTGACAGATAAAGTCTACAGTCATCCAGGCAGACGCAGGCTCTAATGTACTTATACTTAGGGCATGAAATGATGGCTAAAACCCAGCATAATGGGCAAGTTTATCTGGTCACTGTTGCAAAGAAGGAACAGTGTTGCAAAGAACACACTCGCCTTTGCTTCCAAACACCGAGTATAATACTGCTGTCTTTTTATCACCATCCTTACTACCCAAAATTTCAAACATAAAAGGCCCAAACTCTGCCCTACTTTGTTGTCTTCAGCATTTGAAAAAACCCCCAAACACTTAGCTATTCATGAAAGCAAAGACAAATGAGAAACCAAAGAGCTCAGCATCTTCTAGGAGAGGAAGATGAACCAGCTGCTGGTGCGGGACAGAGCGCGATAGTCTCCAGATGATGCCTCACAGCAGGTCACTAATCAGGAGCTAATCCTGACAACTCCACAGGCTTTCTGTGTACCTGCAGGCATTGCAAGCCCTTTGCATTTTTCTCCATCTGCAAAACTGAAGATAACAGTAACTTAGTTTGCCTCATGTGAGGATCCAGGTAATGCACTGAAAAAGCCTCTGAAGATGTAAAAATGTCCATAAATCTACATATATTTTTTACAATGAGACATTTTTCCCTACTGAAGGAAACTCACACTCTACCAATCAGTAATACACATATGCTAATGGACAGTGCAACGTATGTGAATAGTGAAGGTGGCATGCAAGCTTGTGATTTGCACATTTAAATGAACCGGTACCACTCTTGGGTCCAAAATAAGGTAGATTTTGAACAACTTCCAGCCACAGTCTACAAAACCTGCATGCCAGAAGTAGCATCCACTGACATCAAAGTATCCAGATTAGAGGCCTTCATGAGAGCAAGTTGAGAACTGTGCCACCACCTTCCATAATTCAATGCCTGAATGAACCTGGCGGAGTGGAGTAACTGAGGAGAAAAGCCGTTTCCTCACCAGTAGTTAAGCATCGTTTTTCATAATGTCCCTCTGCACTAATCAAATTTTCTCCACTTAGGGCATTTAACTTCTCTTCTTCCCTGAAAAACCTGTATTCAAGGAAGGAGTGTAAAAATGGTTTCCCCAGGGAGGTATGTCACTTGATTCCTTCTGTCAAGACCAAGAACCAGGAAACAAGGACAAGGTGTTATCTTTGTTGTAAAAAGTCTGGGGCAAGCTCTGTGGTTCCAACAAATGCAGAAACTCACAGCAGCAAGCTTTTAACCCAACAGTACGTGAAACCCACTTCACCCACTAGTCTTCAAAGTTACTGTTAACTTCAGAAAGCTCCATACAGTGTATTTTAGTCCAAAAAGGATTCCCTACAGCCTCCAAAAGTGTTTCAGACACACTGATTACCAGACTTTCCAGACACAAGGGTGTTACTAGCAGATGCTATAGGATTTTTCCCGTGGGTTAACAAAACATAAATCAGGCATGTAAAACTCTGGATGGGAAGACTCTTCCAGCTGGGTGCAGACAATCCTTCCCTCTCTCTCTGTCTCCTCCTTCAGAGGCATCTGTGCACACAGACCACCCAGCAGAGAGCTGCCTCCTCTTAGCTTTTCCCTTAGGATTTGTGTGTCTTTTTGGTTACCACCTGTTCCCTAGGACGTGGGAATCAGCTTGTTTCAGCTGAAGTCCATAGCACATTGCACTGACCCTGCCCTTCAAGAAAACCTACTATTTGAGCTGGTTTGACAGAAGGAATCATAAGTGCCATGATTTTGACCAATAGGAATCATCCAGCTGCTTTCTCAGGCATCCTCCTGATTTTGAATATACATTTAAGCAGACACAAGGTGAAAGAGTATCACTTGCATAAGACAGCTATTCTTAGCAATGCTTCTTCCTGGTGAATACACCAAGCCCTGTTTTAACTATCATAATGCTCAGGAGGATGCCTTGAGATAGTCACTGCCTGCTCGCGCGTCTGTGACTGCATGCCACACTAGTCTAGGCTCACCGTCCTCCTTCAGCCCTCGTGCTCTGTCCCTGAAACACCACGAACGCAGTAAGTCAAGCCACAGAAAGTTGTGCACTCCAAGACACAGTCCTCTGCATTTCCTTCCACCAGTTCAAGCTCATGTTCCCCGTTACCTGGTTGATAATTGATACCTTCCTCTTCTTTCTAAAGGTGGGAAAAGCCTGGCCTCTTAATGTGTTTCTACAAGGTCAGGGTCAGAGCACTGACCCCTCTGCTGGGCAGCAAGATTGATAGATGACCTCCAGCCTTTAAGTGACGCAGGTGGTCCAATAAAAGACTAGAGCCATCCAAAGCGTTTACCTCAGACGGGACTCCTCAGCATGAACAAAGTGGGACCCAGCTGCGTTCATAGGGCTTGCAAATTACAGCTGGCTTGTGCTGTGCTGACTGCACATGAAGGCAGAAATCGCATTTAGCTATTTTAACTGATTGAACACACCAAAGCAACTAGGAAGTTCCTGGCAAGTCGCATGAGGGGGTGTAATTTCTTTCCAATAACGAGTTTCATGGGGTATTCTGTGTTCTGACATGAAGTGCAAATATAATGTCAGGTGCTATTGATTAGTTTCATACCAGTGCTTTTAAGAGATCAGTAGAGTGAAAATAGTAAGAAAAAAGGGAGTTTCCTACCTGTAGTGGTAGGAAACCACGTGTGGTTCTACAGGTCAGCCTTCTTGTGTTAAAACAGCATTTTCCAGAGCCTATAATGGTGGGGATACTGCGAGTGACTTTGGAAAATAAGGGTGTGGAGAGAAAACTTGTCTAGTGGAAGAAAAAGACCACAGAGCTAAGAAGAAAGAAGCTGTGGTTCAGTTCTTTCAGTGCTTCAGTTCAAGATCTTTGACTTCTTTACCTCATCTGTTCTTGACAGATTATGACTCTGCCATCACTTAGAAAGTCTGACCTCACTGTGTGTTAGCCCACCTCTCATCTATCTGATCTGTTTAGTGTAACACCTACCCAGTACTGTGACCTGCTCTCACGCCACCATCTAGCTCTGACATGGACTCTACACCAACTACCTGTGTTGAGTGGAAAGGCCGATTACTACTGTAGCAAATGAAATAAAATTACTCGAGTGATTATGCATGTTAAGATACTTTTAGGTACGCAGGCCAGCACTAGATTACAAGCCTTCTGCTTTTATGTGATCGAGTTAATGGTTACTGCCAGAAGCAAGACATCCAGACACTCCCTGATTCGGGTGTATTCTAACTAATAATGACTTGAATTTGAACATGCAATTCCAACAGGAGAAAAAATTTTGCTGAAATTACTGTACAGGGATAGATTAATGGTTTTAATACTGATTAATAGCGGAAAAGAAAAAGTAAGAGTGGCAAGACAAATTGATGCATCTGACACTAATTGCTAGAGTCTGTCGTTTCTAAGATAGAAGCTTCCGTATACAACATTTGTATCTTTGACAGCTAATTATACCTACATGTATCACCAAGTCCCTCACGATTACACAGAACAATTTGAGGCATTATAACTTAAAAATATTACAACAGCTGTGCCAATTTTTCCCCCTCTTTCAAATACCTCCACCTTTGGGCCCAGGCCCTGGTTTTCCAAAAGCAGATCTTTTGATACCCGAGACGAAAACACCACAGCCAGCAAGTTTAACTCTTTCAGTGGAGCAACTACAGCTTTCCAAAGGAGAAGGATCTTTACAGTTTCACTGCCTGGATCATATGCAGTCTGTGCAGGAACAGTGAGATTCTATCATTCAATTTGTTAGCACAGAGGGTTTCTTTCTATAGAGAAAGCAGACATTCTTTTGCCACTTTTCTCAAGGAAAAAAAAGAGCTCCTTTAATGTTAAAATGCCTAGCCTACTTTTTAAATTCAACTGAACTCTAAAATCCAAACTTCCTGCTATATCTGCTTTACCTTCTTTGTCTTTGTATGCTTCCAAGCTTGGATTGATTCATAGCTGCCTCTTCTACACACAGATTTGCAGATCTTTTTCTTCAAAGCATCTAAGATACTCAGTTCACACTGCCGAATAATGAGTAGTCAGGACAGCTTCATGATGAAGTTACTCTTGGTAATTAAAAAGAAAAAGCTACACAGAGCCAACCGCTGAAAACAGAAATGACAGTACTCTTTTCTCCATTGCCCACAAAACCCATCATCGTTCCCATGACTCACCACATCAGACCCCTCAAAAAAGCACACGATATGAATAGTTCACGTTACAACTGCACATCTTTAAGCTCTATCGGGCCTCCTCCACAAGATTCTCCTTCTTGAAAATGTTTCAGTATGCGACAGCTTCTGCAAGGGTCTGTACTCAGCTGAGGTATATGAAAGCGGTGGCATTTTCCTCATACCTGCACTGATCTCCTGGCCCTCACTCTGTTTTCTTACTCATGAAGAATGGAATTGTTAACGGTGCTTACAGTTCAGTAACGCTTACTGGGTTCAGGCAATCCCCTGCAGATGGAAACAGGATACCCTAAATGTCACTAAGGAAATCTGTAGACTACAATCCTGGAAACCTCATGGGACAGCTAAGTTTCTGCAAAAGACAGAGCTGCCTCAAATGGGCACCAATTCAACAGATGCTTTCCGATTTCTGGTTCTCACTTAAGTTCTCTTATTCTTTTTGTTCTCTTGTTCTAAAACTTGCCTCCATAGGTAAAGCAATCAATGTACTAGTATAATGGTATTAGTAAAGCTGTGGAGATATAAGAACATCTATGTAAGGACTGTTTTTCACTCTAAGTTACTTTATCCTGGTAGCATGATCACAATTCCAAAATAATTTACCTTAAGATCAACAGATTTCCTTTCAGCATGGAGCTGGAATTGGTTACCACAGATAAAAACAGGAAGGAAAAAAGCAAACAAAATGAAACACACTAAGCATTGAAAAAGGTATGACTAGAAAAATATGACCTTTTAGACTGAATTGTCCTTGCAGACAACACCTTCCATCTGAAATGTCCAGAGAAGTTAAAAGACTTCTTTTATTTTGTCTGTTAAAAGACTGTTTGAAACAATTGCTTTTTCCCCACTTTAATTCATTTTCATATTTCACAAAACAAAGTAAGAGGCAGGCACACTATATCTAAGGACTTGAGACCAGATGATATTACAACAGTAAATAGTACACTAGCAATGTTCCTGCATACAGGGAAAAAAAAAAAACCAACCCAAGACTGACTGATGCATTTAATAAATTCAGGTCTATTTTGATGGACAAAAGTAACTTTTGTCTTTCATTAAAGTCAAATATAGTACCTGTACACAATAATAAGAAACAAAAATGCTGACAGAGCGTGCATCTCTTGATGATTCTGGTTTGGACATTTATTTAAAGGAAGCACAGAAACAGGGAAGAGCAAGCGCTATGCACTTCACACACCAAGGAATTCTTATGTCTGACTTTTATCTGACAGAGGAACAGAAAAACAGGATAAAAATTGCTGTTCAACAACATTGCTTTTTTATCATTAGAGCTCACACTCCTGAAAGGCAACCACAAAAATCCAGAAAAAAGTAGATTTTAAGATAAGTAGAGAAATTAAAAGGTCGGTCAGTTCCTGCTATGGACAAAAATCAGACCTTGCAGTTCTGAGAAACAACATTCCTCATTCTGCCTCAAGTCGAGGTAAGACAGGAAGAATAAGATTTCCAAATGCAGAGTCTTGAGTTATGAAGTATCCTGAGGAATGTGCGTGTGCGTGCTGGAAAGAGAAAAACATTTGTTAAAGCATAACTCCCTGCAGCACTGATATAATTCAAGACTTTACAGCTTCAGCAGCATTAATTATTTATTTCTCCCAGTCTGCTCCTCAACTCTGGTAGTCAAATTCAAAACCAGCATTTTAGATCAGCCACATCTGAACAGGGCCCATCAAGGGAGTTAACTCGGCCATTCCCTGTTGCTCCTTTTTCCAGCAAGTCCCATGGAGGTGGGGAGAGTGGTAATGAACTCCTGACGGCTCTCCTCTGCCTAGACCCCATACTTCCACTTCCATCTGTAACCAACTTACAGGTCTTGGTATGTGACAGCTGCCACATATGACTGGCAGAAGTGTGCATCAGTAGCGTCACGCAACCTGAGGCTGCATGTACAGATGACATGTGACCAGACACACTCCTGGACAACGTGGGACACCAGCCTTCTGCTCATGTGATGTACATACGCTTGTTCACCCGAGGAGGGCAGCTGCTGCTTATGGCTCTGGACAACCCTTGTAAAATCACACGTAGCCCTTCCCAGTTCAAAGACTGGACTCCAGTAAGCTAGACAGCCTGCATATTCCTTCCTTCCACCACCAGGGAAAAGCCCTAGAGGATATAAAATTTAGCCTGAGCCAGCAGTGTGCCCTTGCAGCGATAAATGCTACCAGCACAGTTGGCTGCATCAGCAGCAGCAGAGCCAGCACGCCAAGGGAAGCTACCCATGAGGCTGCATTTGTGACACTGTGTTTGGTTTGAGATACAAACTGGAGGGAGTCCAACAGAGACCCAAAGAGACAGCTGGGGGCTGGGCTGGAGCTCTCAACGTCCAAGGTGATGTGAGAGGACTCAGCTTCTTGTAAGAAGAAAAAGCTGAGGGGAGATCTTATGCTCTTTTCAGATACCCAGTGATGGGATATAGAGAAGACAGAGCCAGACTCAGAGCCAAGAAAGGTTGTGAGAAGTCCATCCCTGGAGAGCTTCAAAACTTGATTGGACCATGCCCTGAACAACATGATGTAGCACTGCTGTTAGTCATCCTTTGAGCAGGGCACTGGACTAGAAACCTCCAGAGGATCCTTCCAGCCTGCCATGTTCTGTGATCAACACAGGACACCAGCCAGAGCTCACTTCTGCTCCTATTCATTTTAGGAGAACCAATATGGGGCCTTTACTGGGTAACAGAAACACAACAAGGCATAGGATACGTGAACAGGGTTGCTAGTTTGCATCTCAATGTTTTTCCCATTCTTGTGCTCACTGATAAATCCTGCTGTCTAGAGCGCCAGAAAGGCAGGTGCCCGTATACTGGCCTTCCTGCTCAATTTCCAATTTCAACACCAAAATCAGCCTCACTGACATGAGCAAAATAGCAGCAAATAGAAGACTGTAAATGTACAAATAATTTTTCCAAATCTTTCACCCCTGTCACTCGTAACTGCAGGGTATTTACTTGGCATCTACTCTGATTCAACCAAGGAAAGCCATGTGGCTAGTTCTCCCTACGTTCCATGAGACATTCAGAAGTATGGTGAAACTGACTCTTGACTGAGGTGTACAAAACAGCTATGATGACACTGTAGGCTACATTCTTACAACCATATCGAGGGAGAATGAGCTGGTAGATTTAAGTGTTCATCATAACAGAAGAAACTTCATTTGTGATCAATACAGAAATGTATGAAACCTAACCTCTAAAAGGGGCTTTTCATTCTCCCTAGGTGCAGGACTGCTCTCTGAAGGGATGCACATCTAACACAGAGCCAAGCTAAACTCTACCTGACTGTATCAGCTTACCTGCAGTGCAGCCTTCTGCTGTGCTGCGATGTGCTGTTGCTCAGCATGATCACGGAAATCTTTGTTCAGTGGTGATCTTGCAAGTGCAATGCTGCAAAAAAGAACAAGATGGTATGATACGTAACACAGAAAAAATGGTGTCCTTGCCATTCTAGCCATAGATTCCATGACTTCCACAGCTCATGATTTATTTGACTCATGGCTTGACAATTGTTAACTATTGTTTGGAATTACTATTTGCTAACATAAGAGAGAAAAGCAAAGTGGAGTCACCACAGCCATATCATTTGACCCAGCATAAACAACTGATACCAAACTAAACCCAGAAGACCCACAGTCCTGAAGCCTGCCGTGGATTTCGCTCATGGATGGAGTCCCACTGAAGTCAGTCGAACCACTAGGGTGCAACGTCAAACAATGTCAGCAATTTTTAAAACAACAGCTTTGTGTTTTCACCATTAATTACTCAGTCACTCAGTGACTGTCCTGAACAACTGTGATAAACAGAAGCACTAACAAGAGCTCTGCAGTCTGCAGTATAAGACCAGTTCTTCAGCAGGTGGGTGGCAGATCACTGCTTGTGGTAAAGGAGCTTCCTATTGACGTAACTGAAACAATGATCCTCTGAGGATAGCTTAGAGTACCTAAAATTGATTTTGCTTATCTATCGCCAAGCAGCATATATTAGGTTTCAAATTAAAATCTCTAAATAGGTTTTCCTGGCTTTTGTATCTTAAGACTTGTCCACCTTGTTAACCAAAAAAGAATAAATAAAAAGCAGACTTTTTTTCCCCCCAATTCTATATAAGTAACATGATCAGCTGTCCTCCAGATGAAATCAATGAGGACTGCCATTAGAGCTGTATCACAACATAATTCACAACTACCTCTGAAATTGGCTCTGGAGACTGGTGCTGAAAGCCCAGGTCTCCTCAGCCATAGAGACAAAATTATTAAGGACAACAAGGGATCCAAGCAAACTCATCAACTGACCTTTCCCAGCAGCTTCAATGTCAACAGCTGATTTAGTAAATCATTTTTTCTAAAGCAGCCATGCTCCTGAAAAGACCTTTAGCCAAATCCACACCTAAATGCATAATGAAAGCTAAGTAACGATCCTCTGAACAGATTTTATGACAAATATTAAGATAAGCTTCACTGCTGGAGAAGAGTACTACTGTTTATTTAAAACATAATATTTTCAGTTATTTTGAAGGTATTTATTTTGCCTTTAATTCTGTACCCTCTAACTATTCAGTATGATTTCTGTGGATAATCTTAAGGCTTCATTATAAGCCAACACTTTTCAAGAGAGGTCTTCTGTTCTTGGATAGAGGATTCCCATATGCCAAGGCCAGAAATCAATTAACTCATTTACCCTTACGCTGGCCATGCCACTATTGTGCTTCAGGTACATCACGCTTTTTTCTGTCAAGTTTGCAGAATTTCTGTGGTCTCACTTCTGACAACTCTGTGGTCCAAAACCTTTGCCACAACATCCCCGCCACAGAACTGTCAGCTTCTCAAAAATCACACATCAGCCCATCGTGCCAAAGCAGAGAGTTTGACTGCTGCTTTGTAGGTCCCCCCCCCATCCCCACCTTCAAAATTAGTAAATTCTAGTTCTGCTCATTAGCATGTAGTGTTATTTTTCCTTAAAGAAAAAAGAAAGCAAACAAGCACTCCCTGAACCTCTGCCAGACTTGCAATGAAGTATGGGAATACTGTATCCAGGAGTCAGGGGTTGTACATAACAGTGTATTTCTATTTTCTTCTCTAATCAATAATTTTGCTTGAATAGTAACTGTATACAGAGTCACTCAGAGATCTAACTCAGGCTATTTCAAATATTCTGCACGCTTTTTGACAGTATGAAGGAATTAAAGGTGACCTAGACTCTCCTTGAAAAAAGACACAGGCAACACTCAGACCGTATTCAGAGTATTTGACTCTTGTACAGATACTGCATGTAACACACTGTGTCTAGAATATGGCACTGCACTCACTTCATGCTAACCCAAAAGTTCAACTATCTCAATTTCTCCACATAAACCAGTGTGTGATTTTCTAGTTACTGATTCATGGCAAAAATCTAATCTTTTTGTCTTAAATGGGAGAAATCCCAGAGACAGCTCCCAAACTCAGGTTAGATTATTACACCTTATGGTGTAGAATCATGCTTACAACGCAGTGCCTTTTACAAGATCTGCAGTAACATAAACTGGCTTTGTCTTGCACACAGGGAGTTTCAAGGATAACTCACTCCCAGCTATAACTGTTCTTCTCTAAACACAGTACCCTGAACCTAATGGTCTGCTACTTCCATTCTTTAGAGCATTTTAGCTTAATAATTAAATGCCTTCTCAGTGCCTGCTACCTGATTCTTCTTTAAGGTTGGCTTTAATACAGTTAAGTAAGCCTATCTGCTTCTCCCCTTCTCAAATGGAAATTATGTAAGCCAGAATTCAGGGTCTGTAAACAGTTTTAAATACTAGTATGTTCCTAAAGTGCAAGGTCTCTCTGACCGGTTATTGAGGATGGTCAGAAAACGCTTCTGGTAAGTGTTTATGTAAGTTTACAGCTCACTTGCTATTTTTTTTTTCCTTTGATGTAATCAGTGATGTCCAAACAGGTCTAAGAACATAAAATACCTGGCTCCAGGGTGATTTGTGGAAGACTGGTTTTGCATAAGTAACTTTCTCTTCTCCTTGTCTAGTTCTGCCAGGATTGCAACCCTATTTTTATTCTGGAAACCTGGTGGGAACGACAGAAAAATATTAGAGAGATTTACTTGATTTCTATGGCCCAACTCTAACCTTGTGCAATTAAAAGTCTCTATACAATATGACATTATGATGAATACACTAATCTTCAAAGCTTTGCACCCATCTGAAAGGCTATTAATAAATAGGTTTCATTTTTCCTTTTCTCATTTTACAACATGAAATAGCTTCCTTAAGCTATCATACATATTAATACATTTTAAACTACAGAATTCTGTCTCAAGTTAGATCCTACCCCTTCCCAAGCCAGCTCTGGAGCTATGAACAAGGTACATGATCAAATACTTCCCTTTCAAAAAAAAAGTGAACTTACCAGGTTCTAGATTTAAAATGCAGTCACTGAACATACAAGTCAATAATAATGGAGTAACATACTCATGGGGCCTAATTTCTCATGCCAGTGAACTCAAAACTATAACACAAGTTTTACATATGTAACAGGTAAGAATGAGACAACCACTAAGCTTGCACATGTGCTTATATAAAAAAATTACCACCTTTTATTCAATCTATGCAGAAAGGTTTTGGTTTTAATATAGTGATGTCCTTACATATACACACTACCCTTACTCTGAGTATGACCACAGTGGAGTATGACCACAATGCTGGAATAGAGAAACAAAATTAAACTGTCTGGGCACACTACGAGAACGCAGCCTTTATTTGCTCTGTACATCATTCTCCCAAAGGGACCTTGTATACTAGAGAAGGAGTCTGGAAGTAGAGTGACTGAGGGAATTTAGAAAATGCCTAAAATACCAGCTATTTGTGTATTCTCAAAGTTGCGTTCTAAATGAAAATGTGGCAAAACTGCTGCACTTACAGAGGACTCTCATATGGTAAGGGATCTTATCACAGCTACCAAATAAACCAGATACACAAGTCCCTGCTGTTGCCCAGAATGCCCGTACAGCACAGTTGAGGACAACGGCTACAGAGCTGACTCTTATAGGCCTCTATGCCACTAAGGACACTCCTCATGTCAAGAATATACACTTTTTTTAATCTCTAATTTGCTGCTATTCTATAAATATCAAGCCACTACACTGTCATAAAAAAAGATGTAAAAGTCAAGTTACGTCCTTTATTTCCTCCGTACAAAAAGTCAGTATTACTCCCATTGGAAACTGCTGTGTGTTGTGCCCCTAACCCCGTCCTGAGTGCTGTTTTAGTAACACCACTAAAAAACGGTAGCCCACAAGCTGTTAGGAAGGCTAGACATGGTAACTCTTAAGGGGAGCATTAGAATGTCAAAGTAAAAGGATTTCAAATTTATTTTCAGTAGCTGCACTCAAAAGTTCATTCTTGTTGAGAGATTGTCTGTTGCTGCTCAATTACATAATCCAATATTCCCTTCATTAGCATGGCTCAATGAAGGAGACAATTATCAGGTAGAAACCTTCAACTCTAAATAATAATTTGCATCTGTACTGCTTTGCTATCAAACCCTCACCTTTTTCTTTTACTATGCCTAACATACGCACCCCTGAGCCTCAGAGTTCTCCAAAGGAGCAGTCGTTTGATTACATTTTACTGTGGTTTTATGCAAGATCACCCATAATCATCTTTACATTTGTTAACAGATTTTTAAATTAAATTTAATTAATTGCTATTTTCCCGTCTGTTAATCTCCTTCCCACATGGCATTAGTTACACTTAAACTCTGTTTTTTAAGTGTATTGATTCAGGTCTTCGATGTTTCTCTGCTCTTTAGGTATTGTACACCATCTTTTTTTGAACACCCTGCATTTGCAATGAGTTTGAAACATTAAAACACAGATGAATGTGTGCTCCAAGAGATAAAAAGGCTGAGAGATCTTGCTAACAAGCTAAGATTCAACATTTCTGAGTTGCAGGTAGCCCAGACTTTATTTTCTTGTAAATTCTAGAGACAATGCTGTAATAGGATGACTGAAGTACCTCTAAGAGGGTCTGAGCTAAACTGATCATGTCTGTATGCTCATTCTACACCGTTTTCAGCCAAAAAGCTTAATACTTGACATATTACTCAGCAGCCTTCTGCTAGTGCTTGTTTATTCCGAACTGCGTAAATCTAAACGCATGCTTGGAATTCAGACAATATGGTGACTGAGGCAAGAAAAAGGAGACCACTTTTTAATATAAGTTGCTGTCAGCTAAAAATAAAGACTAGATATTCTTACATTTATCATGAAGCAGATGGTATGATTCAGAAAGGCTTGAGACATGCAAGAATAAAATTTTAAACGTTGTTTTTAAACTGTGATCAAACTGTGCAAGATTATCACTGTCTTCTATTTTAGTACAAGTCTTGCTAGAGTATCTTATGGCAGAAACTCTAGAGGGATTCAAAAGAAACCCAAGTATTTTTTCTTCCTTTTCTTATCCCTCTACTAAGAGAGGATTTTTTTTTTTTTTTGGGGGGGGGGGGGGGGGAGCATTTTTTTTCTCTAGAATTCAGACAGTGCCCATCAGCAACCTGCTGTACTGAAAAAGTAATTTGTTTAAGAGAATTTGTTAACGGTAAGTAGAAAAAAGCCTACTTGAGAAAATGGAGGAGGATATCCAACACATACATGTTAGTGCTCCTCAGCTGAGCGATGTGAAGTTCCTACAGGTATTTTAAACTTTTTTAAAAAGCAAAGTAAAACCTGTTCATTTGAAAGTTAACAATGGAGAGAGCAGGTAAGGGGGGTTTTTTTTTTTTTTTGGGGGGGGGGGGGAGTAGCAGTATTTTGCTCTAGAATTCAGACAGTGCCCATCAGCAACCTGCTGTACTGAAAAAGTAATTTGTTTAAGAGAATTTGTTAACGGTAAGTAGAAAAAAGCCTACTTGAGAAAATGGAGGAGGATATCCAACACATACATGTTAGTGCTCCTCAGCTGAGCGATGTGAAGTTCCTACAGGTATTTTAAACTTTTTTAAAAAGCAAAGTAAAACCTGTTCATTTGAAAGTTAACAATGGAGAGAGCAAGACATGAGAAATCCATTTTAGAGAGAAAATCTGGCATCCTTACAAAATAATCCATTGCATCTGGCAATACATAAGCGAGACTTCCGTTTAGATTCTTCCCTGCCCAGGACCCCAAAGTGCTTCCACAAAGACCAACTTGAAACAGCTACAGAAGTTTCCTACTTCAATTATAAAGAAAGTAAATTTTCATCTGTAAATTTGATATGTCTGTTCTGCTTTCAAGTACTAAAAATGCAGACATGCAAAAAAAAAAGCCATCCTTAGTATAGACTGGATTCTTACCTGTGAAAGGAAGTGTAGATTTTTCAAACACAGCAACTTCTTAATAAAGCTTTAAGTTTAGACTTCCCTTAACTGGGCTGAGTTGCACTACTATTTTGAGTTCAAACAGTTCATGAGTATTGCAATTTATCAATATTCTCTGCTTTGCAGACACAAGAATCCTGACACAAAATGACCCTTTCAAGGCAGCTAAATAGATTAATGGCAGTGTCAAATGTCACACTGAGCACCTGGATCCTCAGATTACTCTCTAAGGTAGCAGATTCAGGACATTTAAAATTTAAACCTGTTCTTTCTGACACCTCTATTTCTGACATCAAGCATGGTATTAATGTGCTCTGTGGAGGAGCTAAAAGTTTACTTGCACCGATGTTTTGCATATGAAAGGTAGAAAATTAGGGAAAGTTGAAGCCTTGCTGAGCGATACTGGTAGCTTTAATAGCTCACAGCAAACTTCGCTCTTTAACCTAATCCTAACACCTAATCCTACCACCCTACCTCACTGATATCTATGTCCGTGAGATCTACTAGTTAACTCTGCATGGCAAGAAACAGTATTACCTTTATCTACTTCAAAGTTCTTGCTTTTCATTTCTTATCTTTTCCCTGATCGAATTCACAGTATGTTTAAGTTTTTTCTAATATGCATTATTTATCATTTGTCCACAGATGTGTAATGGCATGAAAGAGTCCTCTGACACTTTGTGTTCAGGATACACTTCTACCTGGAAAAATGGTTTCAAAGCTGGATGTCTATTCCAAGGTCTATACATGTGTCACTGCACACTGTTCTGCCTGCTCAATTCAGAAAGCAATTTCTTTACTGAAGTGCATGCTTTCTAGCCTTCATGAAGCGAGGCAGCAACCTCTTAAAAAGCAGACTCTAAAGACCTTATCAAACATGCAACGCTTGGGAAAAAGGATGGAGTAACTGTATTTTGATTTCCTCTTCTGCTTATGACTACTGGCATGGCAAAACATCATCTAATAGTCTGCTGTACATCAATTCTTTTCAGTAACAATTTACATTCGGATATGCTTTCATATATGTTGTGTGACAATGAAACAAAAGGCATATTGGTAATTCAGTAAATTAACTTGAATTACTAGAAGATATATATTAATATATTTTGTCTGTCCCTCCAGAAAACAGCTACATGCATAGCTGAATGTAAGTCATTGACTGCTTTATGGCCACAAAGTTCTCCAGGGAAGAGACAGGCTACAGCCCTCAAGTGCTATGCTTGCACACAGATCAGACTGAGACGCAGAGCAGCAAAGTTTGCAGATGATGACATAATTCAATGCAGAACAGCAGGCTCTTCCTTTTTAACATAGACTTGGTGAACAGAATGCGAAATCTAGCTGGTCAGACTGTGTTACATGAATGTGCTCACGCACCTTTAGGCCAAAAGGATAAAACAACCGCCAGGACAGAAAGAGACCTTGTAGAATTGCTACAGCCTGAAGCTTAGAATTCTGTACGTATTCAAGAGCTTGGTTCTTCCAATGTACCAGAACTTTTCTTTTCTGAAAGGTTCAGCCCTGTCTGTCGCAGGACCTGTATTTCTTCCACCTGTGGGGACCTAAAAGGAGAGTTCCTTCTCGAGCAGTCACATTTCTCCCATCTCAGAGGCCTTCCTCTAGGAGAACTCACACATGGAGTCTTTAATTTAGTAACATGCAAGGTATGCTCCGGCCTTGCTGTGCACAAGCACAAGCATTACAAGAGCAGCCTTATTAATGCATGTTGTGTAAGTACTGTAAAGTATTGCTGCAGAAGCAGTGTATTACCAAGCACCTGAAAGTATTTTCTGTAATTTAGAAGCTGATTCCCCCCCCACACACACACCAAAATGTACCAGTCTGGTCTATGAGCTCATCTTGTGGACAATACACAGCATGTTAAAAGCTTTTCCATTTCTTCTAAATGCTGTAATCAATCTCGTGCAATCAGTTCCATGTGGTACTAACAGCCTGAAGTAAGGCTTTCGTTCAATTCTATTTGGCTTTGCTGCACTCGTAGGCAGCTCCTTATCTTTCAAATTCTAACCAAGAGTGCTTTCCTAAGAGTCCAATGAATTAAAGGAAGTCCAGTCCACAAAATCTTAACCTTTGTAGTCCGAGTCTGCAATTAACAGAAAACTCAATTAGCTCCTAGGAAAATACTCGGTAGTGATTAAAGGGAAAGAAACAACTCGGTACAAAAAATTATGAGCACAGTCTACCTGTTGGAAGGCTAATGTTTAATTCATCCTTACAGTTCTGTCTGAGTAAGCGCTACCATTCATAACCCTTTCAGTGAGTGTTTCAGTAAATCCCTATTCCTTTTGTTCAAGAAGAGGGAAATGAGAGAATGAATTGCTTGAACGGTACCAATACGTGTGCCATGCAGCAAGCTGAAAATGCAGTATTTGTCTCAAGCACTTTCACTAGCAGACTGCATCTGGCCAAGAGAAAGATCTAGAGGCCTTAAACTGTTGCTCGTATTTACCTGTTCCTTTCTAATTTTCCTAGGTGTATTATTCATAGGCTCATTTGGGTGATTAAACTTGGTAGTGTTTCTTGCCTGCTTAGTGCAAATAGTTTTCGTATGATAATTAAACAGTTCCTTTCAGGCTGCTCTAAAGGGTATCTCAAAGTATAAAAGCAGATTCCAAGGCTCTATTACATTATAAGCCTCTAGAATTTGGAGGGAAGCAAAGGCATTCTGGCACTGAAATCTCATCCTACTTCTCAGTAAATTCACATAAGAAAAAGTAGCTTTTAACTCTCTACGACAACATTGTATTCCTTTCAATGATGCTGACTTGGTATTCATAGAATAAAGCAAGATTTACCACTGCGTACCAAAAACTTCCCAGAGTTGAAATTTGCAGACAGACAACTATCTGCAATCTGCAGTACTCCTCTCTCAACACTTTACAGAAGCTCGATGAGCATGACAAAAACTACCTTCTTTTCGTCAAGTAGCCGGTATAATCTGTCCTTTGGACCAACACATTTCTTCTGTACTTGTTTTGAAAGCAGAGGGCTGTTGTGGGGGGAAGGGGAGGAAACCACACAAGTGATCTGGTACTCCTTCAAAGTATCAGCACTTCAGAATTAGTTACACCCAGCTTTGCGGGACTGCTTTCCTGGATAAGGACACTCACACGCAGATGTGCATGAAGAAGTATCCGGTTGCTGGGAAACTGAACTCTGCGTTCATTTCTCATAAACAGTAAGTGAAGAGCCATACCCGAGAAGCTTCTTTCTCCTCAGCAATTCCGGTAGAAAAGACAAGCCTCAGAGTTCCACTAAGATTTCCGGAAAGCACCTCTAGAGGGCGATTTAAGACCCCTCCTCCATTTACCGTGTGACACACCCCCAAGACCCTCAGCTCCCGCTAATGCACGTGCCTCGGCTAGACAGATGGACCATTTCCACATCTTGAACGATTTTACGCATGCAATTCAGATCCGTCATCATGCAAAGAAACATTTCATCCGAGTTAGCATTACGATTTTATTTGGCTTTTCCTCCCAGGCTTGGCCACTTGCTATCTATCTTTGACAGCTATTACTGCCTGGGTCTTGCTGCTCCCCCCACGACATGGAATATAGGACTTTTGGCTGTTCCCTGACGCTGAGGGCAAGAGCTGCAAGTCATGTTCAATGCTAAGCGTTTTAAGTGTCTGAAATATGCTTCAGGAAATAACCACAGCACCACAGGCATGATAGGTACTTCATCACCTGAGCATAAAGGAGTGAACAGTAATTCAGAGCTCCCCAGCCATCAGCGGTCTTTTTCAACCATTTAACGTGTGCGTGTTCTCCCAGAAGTCTTGCTCACATTCTGCTACTTTCAGCCCCACCTTCCTGCCTCTCTTCCCCTTTTTGCTCTTTCCATGAAGTAAACTTACGGTTTTGGTGACTTCACTGACATTTTGCACAGAGTCTTTCCCCTTGCAATACCGAGATTAAAACCTACCTTGTCCTGAAGGATTTGCTGCCATCCTTCAATTTTCAGCCCTAGCTTTATTCAGCTGCAGTTCAAATCTTTTAACCCCACAAATATCTGCAAAACAGGCACAAGATAAGATAAACATATTCCTTTTAAAGAAAAGCTTGGATTTCATTCTGTTACGGATTTCATCAATGTGGCAACTGTTACAAAGCGTAAGCCAAATACAGCATGTGTACTGCTTAAAATATGTAATACTATTTATATTGTTCCGATTGAAATTTTTAGCTTGAAACAGCAACAGTTGCGATCAATCCTTTTTCAGATTCTAGTCACTTAAGAATAACCTTTAGAGTCACCCTGGAGTCATACGCGCTTTTTTGTAACATAACTTCTTCCTGACAAAGCATGTCGGACTACACTTAAGAGTCACGCTAAAGCATTATACTCCTTAAATGCTAAAGCCCCAAAAGACCTCAATTTAGGCTCTTAACTCAGGAAAACTGATTATTTGAGGAAAGAAAATCTAAATCCCAGCTACGAGGCCTGCTGAAAGTTACCATCCTCACAGCTGTGGCAAAACAAAAAGGGATGCCCGCTCCTCAGCCGTACGTCACCTCGGGCCACCACCAGCTTCCCTCTCCATCAAGGTGCTGGGCTGCCGGGCGCAGCGGCGAGGGGCTCCAGCCGAGCGGCGCGGAGGGGCGGGGCGGGAGCGCCGAATCCTG
>NW_008825208.1:6540436-6549160 GCF_000699105.1 Pygoscelis adeliae
GGGGCGGAGTCTGGCTGAAGGGGCCGGGGGAGCGGGGCTAGCGCACGGCGAGGCTCGGTGAGGCCCCGGCGAGCGTTCAGTCCGGGCCTTAAGCTGTATTTCTGCCTCACGGCTCCTGCAAGGGGCATCGGCCTGGGTACGGGAGGGGTTCGGGAGCAAGTGCCGAGGGTCACCCTGGGATCACGCCAGGGGGGCTTCGGGCATCGGCATAGTTACGAGGGGAAAAAGAGAAAAGAAAGCAAGGGTGGCTTAATTTCTTGTCAGAGGCACGGGGTTTGAACGCAGGGGGAATGATTACTTGGCATGAATGCCAGAAAGGGTTGTGCGTTCACGTTACTAATGCGTGGCTGGTTTTTGAAATGTCGAGTAGCAGCTTTATAAATGAGAGTATCTTTTCCTAAGCGATCAAGCCTGTCCTGGAGGATAAGCCTTCGTCTTAAACAGCAATCTCTGACTTCTGCGCCCCTGCGGTTAAAATACTTCAGTTTGACTCAGACCGAGTTGAGCGGTGGTTTGAACTGTGGCCCTTCACAGCTGTACCTCTGATCATACAGAAGGAAAAGCCGTTCTTAAGTACTGCAATAAATAAATAACAGGCTGCAAACAGGTGGCCAACACGGACCCCTGGCTAGCCAGGAAATCGGTCACATTGCCTACTTAAGTTTTATACGCAGGTTTCTTTTTAAGGCAGTAAACAAGTTTCATGAAACAAAGGCCTTTTTTTTTAAACCAAATTTAAAGATAAGTACAGAAAATCCGTTACTTTTTTTTACTAAGCCTTAGTCCAAGGTGTCTCTAGTTAGATAGGCTTTTACTGCGGGATATTCAACTTTTTAATAAGATTTTGGTGGTGTATGTAATGGGCATTTCTGACACTTAATGGCAAGGGTGATCTTGGATCTGGTAGTCAAACCTTCTGTACACTGCAGGGCATTTCATTTTATCTGCTTCCTCTTCCATCAAGTCTTAGAAGTCCTTAACCTCATCACTCTCCAGGCTTAAAGTGGAAAAAGGGCTTGTTAAGAAGGGTTGTTTTAGTTAGGATGGAATTATTTGTATCTGTAAGAACATACACAGGGTGTACATGGTGCGGAATGCCACACTAGTCCATTAGCTTGGACAACCAAATACATATATTGTTGAAGGCAATTAACAATTTTTTAAGATCTTCTGCTGCAGCCAGCTATACTAGATGATGTAGAAATAAATTACACTTTTGAGAGTGTACAGAATGTATAAAAATCCTATCGCTATCTACAACAATTAATTTGACTTAAAATAGCGTGCATTAGTATTATGCATACAAATTCTGCGAGATAGGGAATGTTCTGCTAACCAAATACACTGTCTGTCCATGAGTTTATAGTTACTTTTCAAAGCCTCACTAAGTGTGAAAATTGTAAACCTGAACAAATTTATGTCTAGAGACTTGTAACGCCCAGGTTTAGCATTTGGTTACCTAGATTGTTTGCCTGGTAAAAGGAGGCTATGGGTGTCTGTATGTGTTAATGAAAACCCAAACCAGCACCCGAGCAACCAGCAAACATCTGACAGTCTCAGGGAGTTTTCTGTTTGCTTTAAAGCTGTGTTAATTAACACTGTGGAAGGCAAACATTGCTGCCTTTCCCACATAACGGGAATTATTTTCAGCTCTTCTCTTTGCCTGAACAGCTGATTGAGCGCCTTCCCTCATTCTGATGTTTTGTTGTTTTTTTTTTTTTTCCATTTTTGTAATTTCTTGTATGACAGGACTGTCATATGTGCTATTTTTTTTTCCTTTTAGTTATTCTCTCTTGGATGATCTGCAGTCCGTTTTACCTAGACATCTCACTTGTATTCCTTAACTGCTGAGAAGCATTGCGAGTGAAGAGCAGCACAGTGCCCAAGCTAATAATCCTTTGTGGTGCATTTCTCTGCGTTGTCATACCGGGACTGAGGATGTCAGTGATTCTGAAAAGCTGCAGTTTGAGACAGACAGGCTGAGCTGCTGGGCTCTTCTTTGACACAGGTAATGCTGGTAAGAAGAATTAAGTAGTGGACAGTGGTCCTTGGCTGGGAATCGAGGAAGGAAGGTAGAAAAGGAAGAGCGAGCAGGGCAAGGAGGAGGAGTCATCAGCAAGGAAACTCAGCTGCAGAAAAGTTGGGACTCATTAATTCTTCAGGTCTGCACAAGTGTGACAAAAATTGATCATAGTAACCGTGAGCATCTCTACAAAAACATGGTCCTGCTTCAAGTCAGTGATCCTTTGGCTTTGGGAGGAGTTTCATATCAGTAAATTAATTTCCTCCTTGGTTTGTAGAAACAGGAAGGAATGTAGCCCTTTAAACCAATGGAGTCTAATCTCTCGTGCATCAGAATGCTTCCATTTTCCCTGGAATTCCTATTCTTGTTCACCGTAATCAAATAAAAAAATTACAAAATACAGCATTTATCACGTGTCTGTTGGACAGTCATTGAAAGTCATTACAAAATCTTCAGTTTAAAAAAAAGGCTGTTCTTGAACATTGCCTCACAAATCTGGCCATGCTGGTTCTTGAGCCAATAAAATGCTGGTTTTCAGGCTGGCTGTTCTTGTCATCGCAGTGTAGAGGGAGCTGTGTATCTCATTAAATAAACAAAAGCTGAGTGAAATTGGATGTGATACTGAATGATCAATATTTCAGAATTCCCATGGGCAGTTCTATTCACTACAGGCTGCTTGCAGTTGACAAAGTTGAGGTAAAACAGTGATTTACTTATTCGGGGTTTTTTTGCCTGTGAAAATGGGCTGTGCAGGATGTCTCCTTGGCTTCAGCCAAGATCTTCCACAACGGTGCTGTTCCTTCCAGCTGGCAGTGCTACTCATACAGACCCATTCTAAACACTTTCTTTTATTTCTATATTTATTGTGCACGTCACCAAAAAAAACCCCAAACAAACAAATTTGAATGTGTTGAAGAGTCTTTAAACATTTTAGTTGGATTACTTTTTTATATCCAATTGCCTCAAGATACTGTATCCATAGTTGTAGTCCTTCTCCATGGTCAGACTTCTGATTTTTCATTTGATAGTCATTTAGCACAGATTTCCACTTTTTATCACAAGTGCCCTAGCTTCCCACAATTGTGCTTATTGCTTCCCCATCAAACTTGACGGCTTTGAAGGCTTTTGATGCAGCAAAAGCTTACCCTTTAGCTTAAATGTGTGCATGGATAGTGCTGTTGACTTGAAAGTGATCCCACTCCTGTACAGAGTCAACAAGCATATGCGTAAGATTTACCTGGGTCGGGCCAAAAGTCTGCTCTCTTCAATCTCTGCTGTACAAGACATGAAGCTGTAGTGGCATAGAGAAGGAAGGACCTTTTTTCAAAAGATAGCTGGATTTTAATGTTTGTACATCCGCTAGAATGATCTTGTTCCATACTAGTTTCGTATGTGCTTAGTGCAGACAGACACAAACGTTATCCTCTCCAGGTAGAGCACAGGGGGGAAAAGATAAAGCGGTCAAGGAAAAAAGCTTTTACTGCCATTGACCTGGCAAACCAGCCAAGTCTGACAGCCTGGCAGATGTGGCCTCAAGCCTACCTTATTGTTTGTGGTCTGTCCTGTCTGGAGTGTGCTATAGAGAAGAATCCTATAATTTAGGCTTTAAATAGAATACTTGATGAGAAGCAGGTGGGTTTTACACGGCTGGTCTAGTAAATAAATTCAACCTTAAGTTAGCCTCCTGCAATTCATTGTAAACCCTATTGCCATTTTATGTCTCATTATCTGAAGAAGACGATGAAGATGCATTACAAAAACAACGTTAGGAAACAACTGAGAGTCCTTTTCAGGCTCACACTGAGCACTTAGAAGCCATCTGCCATTATAAAAACATCCCGAGTGGTATTGTTGGAGTACCTGGCACTCCAGATCAGAACAGCAGTAAACCGCTGGTGCTGCCTACCTTTAAGTTTGTAAATAGGTTTTCCTACAGGTGACTTTTCCGTTGTTATTAAGGAGTTGCTCCAATCCTTGCTTTGAAGAAAAGCACTTCGCCACCTAATATTGTGTTGCTGCCATGTAGTGTATTTGCTGCTGTCTGTAACATCTGTCAACGTATTTTGAAATTAGGAATTGTATTAAATATGAAAATGCTCTTTTTAGAGGATTTAGGCAGGCAATAGAGAAAGCACCCACATATCAGAACCCACCACCAAACTGCTTCTGTACCAACAACTGTAGGTATGTCATACATAATGCAACTGAACAGCACTGCGTAGAATCTCTTCAAAATTCCTGTTCTTGCTTATGCTGACCTATGTTCCACCCTTAGGAAAAATGACAGCAGATGTAACACATGCAGAATGATCTCCGGTTGGTGCCACAGATGCTTAACTATAATATATATCAGCCCTGGTTGAGAAGATACAGCTGAACAGCAGAAGTAATGAGAGTACGTCCCGAAGTAACACTGCCTTAATGGAGGTGCAAGTGTATCGTTGAAAAGGCAGGATGAGAAGGCCACCTGTAGGTCCTTCCTCTCTTTATTTGTCCTAGTAACAATCTAAAGAGGCAGCCTGTAGGACTTTAATTTCAGTGATACAGAGGCAGAACTATTTTCTTCAGAAAAAAACACGTGAAACTGGTGACCTTTGTCTTGAATTGGTGAGATTCTTGATCCCCAAATTGACCATTTGTCTTCTTGCCCAGTTAGTGTTATATGCATACCTATTCTGTCGTATCTTGTTTCTCAGCTGAAATGATGTAAACATAATAAATAGTTAGGATTTTGCGAGGAGAGCGTGCCAGTTTTTTCAGGTTAACTTGGGCTAAGAGGTGGGCATTGAATTCCACTGATTTTGATTCTCATTGTGCATTTTATTCTGCTGGTTGCATGTTTCATGTGCTGATTGGTTTTAGCTTGGTCAATGTTTAACAGAAAGAAAACTATCAGTAAAAATGTCAAGGAAAATATTACAGTCATAAAATTACACCACCACAGTTGGTGGTATGGAGTAGGAGCTGGAGAATGGAACATTACCATGTTTTTAATCACTCATAATTTCTTAGCAGAATTAAGACATTTATTTATTTCAGTGCTGCTACTATTAGAAAAATAGACACTTTCCTTCCTCAGTTTTTGGCTGTACATTCTTGTGCCTGCTGCTGGAGCCAGCTGACCAACACGCTGATGCATTTAGAAGTTTTCTATTTGTGAGTGGAAAAAAGAAGTCAGCTACATGGCATACCTTTTTTCTGTTTTGTTTCATGCACAAAAGATTTGGAGTTGTTTATGGCCACTGTTGATAATGCACGACTAGTTCTAATCAAGGTACAAGAATTTGCTCCTAACTCTAATTTTTCAAATGCAAGTCTTAAAATGTTTTATCTTCTGTCTTTTTGAAGTTCCAGCTCTTGAAATCAAGTACATAAGATTGTCATCTTCCATGTTAAAAAAATAAAATGGCTGAAGAGGAAGCTAAAAACTCGCCTCAGTCTGTGGTATGAACTTGCAGAGAAGACAGCAAAGAAAAGGCCAGCCAGTTGTACAGATTTTTCAGATTACAAATTTAAAGTAAGTTTCATATATTTTGAGATACGATTTCTGATTTTTGAACTCTTCTGGTTCTCAGTATGATAGTTTGCATCTGATACTGAGGGTATATATCATTGTTAAACCCATATTGCTGCCTATATGGATTATTTACAGACTTAGTGCTCACTGAAATCAGAGGAAGATAGACATCTGTCTTTAGTCCTTAAGGGATTTACAGACACCCTAACCCTGTCCATTCGGTTTCACAAAATGCACGTTATTATCGGCCATGAGTTGTAGTGAACATTTATATTGAAGTGACCTAGGAATCAATGTAGGGAAGAGACCTGCTCAGCAGTTAACCGTCTTGACTTTATAGCATGCTGTGGTGTTGGAATTCTGAAATTTAAACATAACTATCATAGTCAGAATTTAGGAGCATCACTGTAATAATCACCAGGTTTGTCTATTTTCCTGGATAAAAGTCCTTCTACTAATGTATTCTGAGCTTTTTCCAACCAGACTTCAGCTTGCTTGTACTCACAGGTGCACAAATATTCCTGCGTTTTGCATATACCGATCCAGTTAGTTATTTGAAAATGTTTCTAAGTAGTTTGTGTCAGATGAAAAGACTAAGGATGACATGTTTCAGCTCCAAGCAGAAACCATCTAGGTAACAGAGATAAATGTGATTAGTAAAAAAAGAGGCATATATTGCCTGTACATACAGTATTTATGGGGAGCTACACCAGTAAGTGAATCGCTGGAGCTTGGAACTTCATCCTTGCCTATAGGAAAATTGAGGTCACCTCACATTGCTTCAGAAACTAGACCTATGACTTCCATAGCCACAAACATTATCTGAATCACTGAATCATTCAGGCTGGAAGGGACCTAGGAAGGTCTCTGGTCCAATCTCTTGCTTAAAGGAGTGTCAGACATGAGATCAGACCAGATTGCCTTGAAAACATCCAAGGGTGGAGACTGCACAACCTCTCTCTCCAACCTGCTCCGCTGCTTGGCTGTCCTCAGGGGGAAAAAGTTCTTCCTAACATCCATCGGGAATTTCCTGTTTCAATTTATGTCCTTTGTCTCGTTCTCCTCCTATGCACTGCCGTGAAGAGCCCAGCTCCACCTCTTCCATCCCCTCCCTGTGGGGTACTGGGGGCTGCAATTAAGTGCCCTTGAAGCCGTGTCTGCTCCAGGCTGAAAAAGCCTGGGCCCTGCAGCTCCTGCTTGCAGGGCAAGTGCTCCAGTCACCAACCATGTCGGTGCCCTTCTCCGAACTTTCTCCAGTTTGCCAGTGTCTGTCTTGTGTTAGGAGGCCCACAATCAGACGCAGTATTTCTGGTAAGGTCTAACGAGTGCCAAGCAGAGTGATAAACCCTGCCCTCGATCTGCTGCCTGTGCAGCTTGCTTTTTAGGCAGCCCGGGTACCGTTGGTGATCTTTGCTGCAAGGACGCAGCGGGCTTATGCTCGGCTCTCTGCCCACCAAGCCAATAGGTTTAATGAGTAGAAGGTCGTTTGTACCTGCACAGAGCTTGAATGCGCCCGGGTTTCCATGTTTTGACAGTGTTGGTGTAAGCGTCCCTGATGGCCTTCCTTTGGAGACGGTTTTGAGTTGGAAACACAGCTGGGTGAGGATGCTTGAGGGAAGAGGCGGGAAGAGCTCTTGGTAAGCCCCAAGCCTTTGAGATACAGGCTTTCACAAAATGGAAGGGAACTGGTTCCGGAGCAGTGCAGCAGATACACCAACCTGCCTGCGGCGTTATCACAAGTTTCCGCTTAAGATTTGGATAGTCTAGAAGAAAGCTGGGGTGTATGTATTTATGCTGGCTAATTTGCATTGTTTCCTTTTCCTGACAAATAAATAGGTTGTGGTTTCTTAAGTGCAATGAACAAGGCATATTTCACAGCCTCTTTCGCACTGGGGCCTGGGACTTGGTTGGGGCTTTTGATTGCTCTCGGAGTTCAAACATTACATAATATTAAGTAGTTATTTAAAGTAAGGATTGATTTTTTCATAGTTTTTTTCCTGTGATAAATAGCATTTCTTTTGTAACGGAAGTCCACAGCGTTGCACTCCCATGTTTCTCCGGCTGCGCGGCACCTGGCCTTGACACCTGTAAAACTTGCCAGCTTAGCTTTAGGTAGCCGTGCTGCCCTTTTGACTTCAGTGGGCCGTACTCCCCAGGAAACATTAAACACGAGCAAAAACGTTTGCCGCATCAGAGTCCTGTTTGGTCACATATCTGTACGCGTATCTTGATATATCTATATATAGACCGAAGGGATTATGACAGTCTCAGAGTGATCCATCTCTTCCCCCAGTAGCATGTTACTCTATTACGTCTAATTAGTGCTGAGCAAATTATTCAAAAAGAACAATTTTATCAAAACGTAGCCGCTTTATCTGCTCAAGGAATACCTTAAACCAGACTATGATTTTTCTCCTATTTATTAATTATTCAGCAGCCATCAACACTTTTTTCACATTGTTAACTGTGGCTAGATCGCTGAATTTTTGTGATTGATACATGCCGTTAGACAAATTCACGTGGATCATTTCTACAGGAGACAATATAATCTTTCAGCTCATTTTAGCAAATCGTAAGAGACCCTGAATTTGGGGTTGCCTGAAAAAATACAAAAATTCTTTCCACGCAGGGTCAGAGTAAAACTTTTCAGTGCATCTTCTTTAAAATTCGTTTTTTTTCAAATACAAAAAGAATTCTCCGCAATGAATTCCAAGCAGCTTCAGTATGAAGCATTCTTCTGCAAAAACGTGAAACGTCTCGGTGACGGCGAACACAGGACGATCGCTGGAAGCCTATTGCCGCAGTTCGCGGGCCTTACGCGCAGGACGTCTCCGCGCGCCTGCTTGCAGCCCGCACCCAGCCAGCTGTACGTACGAGGTCCCTGAAGAAGAGCCTTCTCCCTGCGCCCGCCTCGGTGGGTCGGTCTTCCTGGCGGGACCGGAGGAGGCACCTTACAGCCATGTCGCGACCGACGCGGGCTCTCGTCCTGCACCGACACCCGCGGTTTTCGCGGTTCCCCTTCAAACACGTCAGTAGTTTGAAGTCGGCGAACGGAGCCTGGAAAAGCCGAGGAGCTGGTTTGCTTTTCCGGCGCTTAACCGCTGTTCCGACACCGGCGTCGGCGCTGCAGCCGGGGGGTCGCGGTCGGGGCCGCCCGATGGAAAGGCTGCGGCTCACGGCGGGG
>NW_008825208.1:6549816-6567124 GCF_000699105.1 Pygoscelis adeliae
GGGCGCCCCCAAGCCTCTCCCGTCCTCCGGGCCCAAGTCGCTGCGGGAGATGCCGCATCCCCTGGCCACGTCCAGCAGCGAGGAGATGGGGCCGGCGCTCACCCCCAGCCCCGACCTGCTCCTGCCCCGCAGCGTCGCCGACAAGGTATGGCCCCCGGGGAAGGGGGGCGCGGCATTCGGGGGGGTCTCTGCTTTTGAAGCGGAGCGCGGAGAGGAGGGAGAAGGGCTGCGTGTCTCCCCACCACATCCCCTTCCCCGGCTGCATCCCTGGCTGCCCGTAGGGAAATGAAACCCTGTACGCTGCTGACATCCGTTGCAAGAGCCCGGGGCTGCTCGGGGGGGAAGGCGGCACCCGGTGTGGGGGCTGCAGGCATCGTGCCTCTCTGTGCGAGGGGCCAGCTGGGACACCTGTGCTCCCTCTCTCACCGGAGTGGGTGCGAGAGGCAAGATTTTGCTGATCGTATCTTCCTGTGGCTCATACCCTCTACAGATGGGTCTGAACAGGAATTGCTGCAACTCCCTCGCTGTCTCCTTCCTGTAGTCCTCATGGCGAAGGCTTGGAGCTGCTGTTGTTTCCTTGTCACCGAGCTTGCCATCAGCTTGTCTGCAATTGTCCCTTCCAGAGCTGAGCTCCTGCTCGCTTCTTACCAGCGGTGTAATATGGAAAGGATGCTGCTGCAGGAGTATCTGTGCCTGCTTTCCCTTCCCTAGCTCTGGCGTGTGTCCGCAGGACACTAGCCAGCTTTGTAAAGTGCTTTGCCTATGTGTGGGCCTTGGATGTGATAATTCCTGAATGTGAAAGCAGTAGTGGCAGCACAGCACTGCTGATAACGTTAACTACTCTTGCAAGGACTTAGTATCTCTCTGGGCAGACTTCCTGGAATGTGTTAAGATAGGATTTCCCGGGAGCAGAGGTTGCAAGGGGTGAGATCGGTTTGAAACTTTATAATAAGCAGTTCTGGGCCAGCTGGTGTGCGTATGAAGTGTTACAGAGCTGCTGGTGGCAAGAGGTGCTTCCTATGTCTGTTGTCCTGGGGAGTGTGGAGCTGCTTCTGGGCAGGATGGATCTGGGAGCCTCCAGAAGCCTTGGGGCTGCCAGCAGTGTCTGATCCGATACACTCCCATGCTCTAGGGGAATGAGTCAAGGTAGTCTGGCCTCTTCCATGTGTCACCTTCTGCTGCCATGTAACTGTACTGTACAGATTCAGCACTTGTTCCTGCCCGTGTAAGGAGCCCTCTCCTTGAACGTTTGCCTGCTGTGGCTCAAGTGAGAAGCCAGGCTTACCTTCCTTCTGGGAACATATGCCTTCATCTAAGAAACTTGTCAAAGAGTTGATGGCCCTCTGAGAGAAGAGGGTATGTGTGTAAGGTGGGAGTAGGAATTGTGGAGTTTTTTGTCTGTGGCCAACTGGATTTACTCATGTAACTAGGTTGCTGTCTGACCAGCCTGTAGCAATAGGAGTTGGCAGCTGCCTTCATGGGTCTTCTGACAGCTCAGGAGTGCAGCAGAGGTACTGTACTCACTCTGTTAGCACTGTCCATCCACAGTGCTCCGTAGCTGGTGAGAAGCTCTGTTCTGAGGAGCAGCTCACACCCTATAACTTCTTTCCTCAGCTGTATTAAAGAGCTTTTTTGCTTTTGGAGTGCAAGCAAGCTCCTCTCTGCTTTACTGTTTTGAGGCGTCTGAGAAATGTATCAGCATCCCTGATAACCTAGGAGCAGAAATACTTCTCTAGCCTCAGGCTGTGTCAGTTAACTTCTCCTCAGTAGGAAGGTTCT
Organism: Pygoscelis adeliae; assembly: GCF_000699105.1. NCBI lineage: Eukaryota > Metazoa > Chordata > Aves > Sphenisciformes > Spheniscidae > Pygoscelis > Pygoscelis adeliae. The sequence goes on from NW_008825208.1 coordinate 6,551,596, forward strand.
TGCCCATTTTTCCCACCGGCAACACAGGTGAAGCCCATCTTCCAGTACCTGTATGTAGTACTGTCCTGTTCTAGGCACTTGGCAGCACAGAAATACTCTAAAGGGGAGAGCAAAAAGGGGCTGAGGTAAGTGATTTTTAGACTCAAGAGCAGTTCTGTGGTTGACCTGGAAATGGCACTAGGGTAATAAGCCTTGCAGAAAAAAGGATTTCCAGTAGGAAGAGAGCAGCATTCTTTTTTTCCTTCTAGCTGAATTAGCAGAAAAAGCCAAGCATCTGATCCTCCTGATGGTAGGAGTCCAACAGCTCTGCTGTGTGAGGGATGTCCCTTCTTCTGCTTAATACCTTCTGCACTAGCAAGAAAAAAAGGAGTTGACTTCCTTCCCACCTCAGGAAAAACTTCAGTGAACAAACAGATGTTCTTAACTTTAAGGCAATAATAAACTTCAACTGCTTGCACTGTGTATTGAGTAGTCTGGAGAGCGGGTATGGTTAAGTGCAGGTAAATGGGTAAAACTGCATTTTAGGTGGTTAGTATGTCTCTTGGTCTTACTTTCTGGTGGTGGGTCATTAATCTCTTGAAAGGCTGGCTCACTAATCAACTAATAATGTGTGGATAGCTCCAATAGTTGGGTAACAGAGGGAGGTCAGTAGTCAGGTCTGACTCAGGCTTAAAGCTCTGCAACTGTTCTTTATTGATTCTTGAATAGGAGCTGTGCTCGTCTGCTCTCTTGGCCTTTCCAAGGGCCTTTCTGGAGAGTCTGGTGGAGGTTGGCACTGCAGGAGAAGTTTGGGTTGAAGTCTCCTGCTTCAAAGTGGCTCTGAGTCAGTAAGCTTCTCTAAGGACCACTGTCCATAACCAGGCCTGTACTAGGACATCCCCCTGGCTGAGGGATAGTAGCAAGGGCTACGCCATCACCGTGGACTGGATAACTTGCTTTTTCTGCATTCTTACCTGCTCTGAGCAAATGCTTCCTAAACACTGCTGCAAGATAAAAGTACCTAAGACTGAAATCCTCTGAGGGGAGAAAGTGCAGAAGTAAGGGAAGCTGCCTGCCCATAAAGCAGTGGTTCAATTTCCAGTGCCACAGATGTGCAGCCTGAAGTGGTTGAACCTCTGCCATCACTGCTTTGCATTCTTTGAAGCATCCTTTCCTTGCTTTTTTGGGGCTGCTGAGTAAGAACGCTACTTTGTCCTGAGTCAGAGGAACCTGGAGGACAGGAACGCTGTCTGCATGTCTCCTGTTGGTTTTTGATTCAAACATGGGAATAATGTAGTAGCTTAGACCCTGTCTAACTTTGAAGTCTCATAACCTTTGGTTGCTGTTTGAGAACAGCGGCTAATGCTACTAGAGCAGTAGGTCACCAGAAAGGGAAGGAAAACCTTCTGTGCTGTTTTCTGTAGCTTCCGTGGTTCTGAGGCCCTCTACGTAGACTAGTCTCAAGTTTTCTGAATCTTTTGAAGAGGGCTGCAGAGCTTTCATTGTCTGAAATAACATCTTCATCCTGACTTGCAGGAGGGAGCTGTTCTAAGAGCCAGGAAACCTTGACTTCTGAGCAGCACCTAACCTTTTAAATGAAACGGACATTTCTGGCTAAGTACTTGGCTTTTGCAGTGGTTCTGCAGCAAACATGGAACACTCGAGTTGTAGATTCTTGTCTCTGAAGCATTTCTGTATTGGCCAGATCTTCTATAAAGATCTTTCTGTTCCCCTCAAGTCTAATTGCATAAAACATTGTTTGTCTTGATTCCTGACCACCATCAGCTTTTTCGAGCTTATTCTCCCTTTACCCTTGCTAGCCTCCAAATAAGGAGACAGCTAAAGCTGAACCTAAGCAGTACTGACCCTTTTTTTTTTTCTTGACATCAGGTGAGAGGGAAATGTGCAGGAGGAAACAATCCCTCAGGATGCATGACAGGGTCCATTGCAGAGTTAGCTGTAAAACTGAGTTGTTGCTCTCTCACAGAGCTCTTGGAAGGCATGCAAGCTAATTGAGATCTGCTTTTCAGAGCAGATCTCTGCACAGGAAGGTAAGACAAATGGTGAAGTGTCAGTGTGGATTTCTCTCCTTTTTTTCCTTTTTAAAAAAAAAGGAAGTTCTGCTTGCATGTGACTACTTGACTCCACTTCACTAGTTTGTCACTTTCGATAGCAAATCTGCTCTGTGCACTAGGACAAACACTTCGACACTGAGGAGAAAAGGCATTATTAATGGGTTACTGGGTTCGGAGCAGAGGAGAGAAGTAGATGGTATTCTGCTGTGTGATTGTACCCAAATGGTTGTAGAAGTATGATAAGACTCAGGATGCAGCCCCACTGAGGCTGTGCAGATTTAATAGTGTGCTGCTAAGTATTGGAAGTGTCAGGCTGTGCAGAATTAGATAGAAAGTGTTCTGCATGGCTTACTCCTGCTGTCCTCCAGCTGTGGTCTTTGTAGTCCCTCTAGACTTGTGTTGTGAGAGTGTCTTCCTAACAGGGTGATGTTGGTTGCTCTTGCTATGGTGTGCCTTGAGGCTGGCAACTGTCTGATAGGGTCCTGACTCCCGGTACTGGTTTCTTGCCTGTCACTCCAAAAGCTGTAATATCCCGCCTGTCCTAGGGCTCAGACTCCCTTGTTCTCTTTAAGACACCTCTGACTACCTGATACTGTACTTGTGGCCAGCTACCTATAACCTGTTCAGCTTTTCTTCTTTGAAGATGCCCATGACTTGTATTTGGCTCTGTTAACACCAGAGAGCTGAAGTGAGCTTCAAGGCTATTTTACAGGTACCATATCAAGCAGAGCTGATGTGGAATACCAGGCTTGCAATGAATGCATGGCTTGAATTTGCTAATTCATGGAGAGGGATGTTAAAACTCCTATTGCAAACTTCTGGTTACTAACTGAAAACTATTGCTGATGTGTGACCCCTTGCTCATCTGCTTCCAAGCTACCACCCTGGTGAACCCTAGGCCTGTATTAGCACCTGATCAAGTATAAATACTTGGTGTGTTTGCTGGAGTGTTCTTACTTAACACTCATATTCTGGAAGGGAGCCTGGCAGGTCTCCAGCAAAAAATATACTGAGAGTCTGGAGCTCTACTTCCAGCTTCCTTGGTTGCTAGTTTAATTATTACTCTTAAACTTCATCCACCCACAGATGAAACCAGTTTGCAGTATAATCTGAAAGCTTAAAATAGATCTGCCTGAGCTTCTACAAACCTCTTCTCTGACTAAATGAGAACTGTTAGACCAGCACCATATATTGTTCTTAAAGCAAGCTGGAGGTAAATTCTCAATCTTGGGAGAGAGTGAGGACTACAGAAAGTTAGGAACTGAAGTTGGTGAACTCGTGAAACAATGTCAGTATGGATGAGTTGATCTCAGTTCCAATTTACAGGAACACAACACTGGCAATCACAGAGAAGTTGAGGCTGGAAGGCACCTCTGGGTATCTTCTAGTCCAGTCTAACCCCTCAGAGCAGAGTGAGCTAGAGCAGGCTGCCTAGGACACTGTGAAGTTGGTTTTTTAATATCTCTCTGGGCAACCTGTTCCTGCATCCCGTCACCCTCAAAGTAAAATTTCTTTCTCATGTTTAAGTGAAACTTCCAATATTTCCATTTGTGCCCATTGTCTCTCATTGTGTTGTTGGATCCACTGAAAAGAGTCTGTCACCACCTCCTGTACACCTTCCCATCAGGTATTTATCCATATTGGTAAGATCCCCTGAGCATTCTCCTCTCCAGGCTGTTGGCCCTCTTTGCCATGAGGCATATTGTTGGCTCATGGTCAACTTTTCCACCAGGATCTGTTGCGTGTGGCAGGGTTTTTTTGTGGGTGTGTGTGGCTTTTTTTTTTTCTTTCCTTCTGCCAAGCTGCTTTTTCAACCAGTAAGCCCCCAGCACATATTACTACAAGGGGTTATTCCTGCCGGGTGCAGGACTTTGCATTTCCTCATGTTGAATTTCATGAGGTACCTGGCAGCCCATTTCTACAGCCTGTTGAGGTCCCTCTGAATGGCGGCACAACTATCTGACATATCAAGCACTCCACCTAATTCTGTACCCTCAGCACACTGGCTGAGGATGTACCCTGTCCCATCATTTAGGTAATTAATGAAGGTGTTAAATAGTAGTGGCCCTGTTACTGTCTGCTGGTGTACTCCACTAATGACTGCCCTCCAGTTGGAATTTGTGGGATACCAACCATTTAGGCCCAGTAGTTCAGACAGTTTTCAGTCCGCTTTGCTGTATATTTGCCTGGCTTGTACCTTACCAGCTTGTCTAGGAGGATGTTACGGGAGACAGTGTTGAAAGCCCTCTTAAAGTTGAGATAAACCACATTAAAGCTCTCTTCTTGTATACCGGGCCAGTCATATCTTCATAGCAGGTGTTGGGTTGGTTAAGCATGACTTCCCTTAAATCCATGCTGACTTCTCATCACCGTGTCCTTTGTGTGTTTGGAAATGGTTTCCAATATTTGCTCGATCACCTTTCCAGGGATTGAAGTGAGGCCGACTGGCCTGTAGTTCCCTGTATCTGCCTTCTTGAAGGCAGGAGTAACACTCGGTTTCTTCCAGTCCTCAGGAACTTCCCCTCATCAGCATAATAAGGATAAGATAATTGAAAGTGGCATCATCCAGCTCCCTCAGCACTTGTGGGTCCATCTCATCATGGGCTTATGTCTGTCCAGTTTGTTGAAATACTAACCTAAACTGATCCTCCCCCACTGATGGTGAGTTTGCCTTGTTCCAGACTTTCCCACTCGGCTCAGGGGCCTAGAATTCCTGAAGGCTGGTCATCTCAAAGATTGAGGCAAAGAAAGTACTGGGTACCTTGGCCTTATCTGTGTCCTTTGTCATCAGATCCTCTGCCCCATCAGGACTGCGTTTTCCTTGTTCTTTGTTTTGCTGCTGATGTACCTGTAGAAGCCTCTCTTGTTGCTGTTCTCATCCTTTGCCAGATTCAGCTCCATCCCACTAAACCCATCCCTGCATGCTCAGACAGTGTATCTATGTTCCTCCTGGGTCAACTGTGCCTGCTGCTGCCTTTTTTTATGCTTCCTTTTTATATTTGAGTTTAGTCAGGAGCTCCATGTTCTTGCATGCAGGTCTCCAGCCATCTTTGCTTGATTTCCTACTCATTGGGATGGACCAGTTTTGGGGCTGGAGAGGTGTTCTTTGAAAAATCAACTAGTTCTCCTGGATGCCTCTTCAGGGCGATGTGCCTTCTTCCTAGGAGATCCCTGAAGAGGGCCAAAGTCTGCTCCCTGGAAGTCTGGGATTGTGATCCTGCTCTTTGCTTTGCTCCCTCCTCTCAGGATCCTGAACTCCACCAGCTCACGTCTACTGTGGCCGAGGCAGCACCCGACCTTCATGTCCCTGACCAATTCTTCCTTCTTTGTAGGACTAAAGTTTAGCAAAGCATCTACCCTTGTCAGCTTATCAATCACCTGTGTCAGGCAGTTGCCATCAGTGCACTTCAGAAACCTTCTAAACTGATGTTACCTCTGCTGTGTTGTTCCTCCAGCAAGTATCATTGTGATTCAAGTTACCCATAAGGACCTGTGAACGTGAGGTTTCTTCCAGTAAGTCCCTGTCCTTGTCTGCAGAAGAAGTGGTTGAAGGACACAGAATGTTGTTTTCCATCTAGGACAGTAGGATTGCTAGTTGGGTTGAACTGTCTCCTAACTGTTTCAGAATTCACCGATTTATGAAGCTGTTCTGGCTTTTGGGAAATCCTGTGGTTCTCTTCCTGCCGTCACTGAACTGAATGGGGAGGTAACATTGCATAGTAGGTATGTGTTAAATCACTGAACCATGGTTCTTACACCAGGAAGCTTTTAGATACAAGCACTTGTCTGCCACATGCTTCATAAGTGGACCATCAGCTCTCAAAGGCTGAGCTTAGTCGTCTTGTCAAAAGGAACTCCTGTCTCTTCTCCTGTTGCACTGTGTGCGTGTGTGCACGTGTGTGCATCAGGCAGCTCTTTTCTAGTCTCCTAGTTAAAAGAACTGACTTAAACCTAGCATGGCTTTCAGCTTGTCATCAGTGCTCTATCCACAGCCAAGCTGCTGGCTGAATCCAGTTTCCCATCTTTCATAATGGTGGTAACCAGAACTGCTTTCTCTAGCTATTTCGTCTCTCAAACTCATGATATCACTTGGATAGGTTAATACCATGGTATCTTACTGAAAAGATAGAGTCCTTGTCTCCTTTTTGCTTGCAGCCGCTCTGGGGTTTGATGGTGTAGAAGCACATACAACAATGCATTGGTGTGCTTGCTTACAGTTGCCTTCACTTACAGAAATAGGATTTTATTGTTAAGGGTGCTTTAATGATATCTTACAATGTGGGTGCTGTAGTACTGTTGTAAAACTATACTCGGTGATCTTTTTACGACCCACAACTTCCCAGTACAGTGAGTTTCTCTGGAATTGGCAATTCCTATCTCTTCTGAACAAGATGAAGGATAGCTAACACTTAACTTGGGACAAACACTTGCAGCAACGTAACTGTCTTAGTACCGTTACTTTTTTTAATCTTTCCATCTGGTAAAACTGAACATAGCTTCTACTGTATAACAGTATTATTACTTTGTGGTTTTTATTTCAACTTAATGGAGGGAGGGGTATACTTGAGGTTGAATTCAGTGTTGCACAGCTTTCATAATCTTTTCAACAGGATTGCTTCATACTTAATGAGACAAAGTCTTGAAAACAGATATTCAAAATGTATGTAGAGGAACTTGGTTCTTCAGCTGGGTTTCAGCAGGGTCAGTCTTGGCAATAGCTTGTCAGCCATGGTGGAAAAAGTTGTGCTTGGTGGTCGGAAAGAATCCTCTGGGCTGCCTGTGCTGGAACGCCTCAAACCCACCCGAGTTGCTGGATGCTGTTGGAGCTCTTTCATGGGGAGAAGGGGATAGCCAGGTTGATTAAGAAGCTCTCTTTTTACAGCTGTGTGGGCACATCATGCTGCTATCGGTGCCTCAGGGGTTTGTGATAAGCCTCAGGCAGCATGTCCCTGTAATTAATGATGGGAGGGGCAAAGGATAAAAGATAAAGGCTTTCCTATTGACACACTATCATCTGCGACACATCAGTTCCTAGATTAACCTGCAAACTATTGTACTGGCGTCTTCTAGCATTGTGGACTACTCTTGTGGTATCTCGTACAGATTGTCTGGCTGTCACACTAGCCAGTCTCTTCCTTATCTGAGTGGAGAGGCTGGTTTCTGTAAAGTGGGTCAGGAAGCAAGACAGGAGCTCTTATGGTGCAGTGAGACTTAACTCAGTACTGCTACATGAAAATCTACCTGCAACACCTAAACTGCATCTTCGAGATTGTAACTTGCATATGCTTTCAGTCTGCAGACAGACAATACACCAATTAAAAATGGCGTGTGGTCCTGTGTATTTCTCAGAAGTAACTTCACTGAAGCTCGTTCCCTGCTGACCTTGAGCAAGAGCTTAAATGCTGAGCTGTACCCACTCTTTAAGCTGTGGCTGACTTGACTGCCTGAGCCTGGGTTGCATTGCAGCTGAGACCCCAAGCTCTTGTGGCTGGGGAAAACTACTTCCATCACTAGGATGAAATGGGGTAGAAAGCTCCAAATTCCACCTCGGAGGTGGTGGCAGCTGCAACCCTGAGGTAAAAGCTGGGGGAATTTACTCTTAGTAAGAATTTACTCTTAGTAAATTATTGAAAAACTGTGGGGAACCTGTTTCTCTTCCAGTTACTAAGGGCATTAACTGACAGCAAGGTAGCTACTAGCAATACTCCAATGACCAACTGAAGATGGAAAACAAATCCAGTGAGCTGCAACTCTTTTAATGAATTAGCATTCCCAATGCCAGTCCAACTTAAATGGTTTATTGACAGATGAATTTATGGGACATGTTTTATTTTCTAAATTGGGTGGGGCGGGGGCGGAAAGAGGTTTTGCTTTCAGCTGTAGGTGATGTTGTAATGCCAAAACTGTTGATTCTGAACCAGATATTTCACAGAAATAATGCAGTATCTGTCTGAATAAGTGTAGGTGACAGGAGTTAGTGGAACTAGATTAAATTGTTCTGATAATAAAGGCAATAATCCAAAATTCATACAACAGGCAAGGAAAGAGCTCAGCCAAGAGCTGTATTTAGAGTGGTTTTCAAAGCATAAATTCCTTTGGAGAACATCACTGTCTTACAGCCAAATTCAGAACTTCTGCACTGCTTGTTCTATGAAGCAATAAGCAGAAGGTGAGAAGTTACTCTGGAAGTGAAAGTGGTGGTATCTCTAACCCCTGAACATGGGCTTCTGCTGGACTCAGGTTTGTGGTTTTATGTATCTTAGGTTGAAGAGAACCACACTAGCATGTGGGAGGAAAGACGTCACAAAAATGCGTAGTACTCTGCTCTCCAGGAGAATGAACAAAGTGTAAATAGCAACTGGCTTTACTTGATTCCAGATGATACCCTCAAATGAAGGATTGCAGACCCTACTGTGAGGATGACAACCTCTCTACCCGTCTTGGAAAATAATAGTTGCAGTGGTCTGTAGTGTTATTAGTGGCTTGGCTTACAGCTTACATGGTTTACAGCACTGAACCACATGCTTTAATCCTGATTCTTATTCTTAGTCTGTGCTCTAACCTGAAGCTGAATTTAAGTCTGGAGGAGAAAAAAAAAAAGCTCTTTTAAACCACCCTAATGCTGCATATCTGATGAGACTAGCTAGTAGCCTCTCAAAGCCAAAATACTAGCAAGGGGTGAAGCTTCCCTGTGTCACATCTACCAAGAAAGCTGTTACTACACTGGTTCAATGCCCTGTCCTCATGGGAAAGTGTTGCCTTACACTGCTTGAATGGAACTTGCTATATCCTTCTGAAGGGCCTCTTGGGGTGTAAAAAACCCCTATCTTAGTCTGTCTGCATAGTTGGCCTCGCTTTTCCAGTGAGCTTGAATGACGTGATGTGTTCCTTGAAAGGAATATGCTGCAGTGCAGGTGTTGCTCAAGGGCAGAGAAGCCTCTTCCCCCTCAGTGCTGCAGATGGTGTTAGCAACAGCTACTTTCACTAGCTCAGTGGTGAAAGCGCTGACATGTGGGTATGGTAAGTGATAGACTACCCCAGGCAGTACTCAAACTTATCTGGGTAGAACCGGCACCTTTGCTGTAGCTCTCTAGATGCTAGTATAAGGCAAATTATAAGTGAAAATCTTGTGTACTGCCAAGACGAAGCTGTGTTTTGGATTGTCGCCAAGAAAATCCCTGGAAAATTTTAATCAATACCATTTATTGCCAGTGATCAGCTTGGCCTCTTCAGGATTTGTGTGCTGACTTTCAGTGTGCTGACTAGCTTGCTCCTGGATCAGTATACTTCATCTGAAGCCATGTATACCAGATACCTGTATGTGCCACAGTGGCTGTCAGGAGTCTAGGCCACGTAAATAAAGGGTGTTTCTATAAATGAATTAGTCTGTAGATCTCATGCCTTGTTTCTTCCGTCCATCGGTCTCTATAGATAGTTTTCATACTGTGAGGAAACACTGCATGACTGCTTTTCCTCACTTGCTCTCATTAAAGCAGGGAGTGAAGCGGTCATACTGTGTGGGGTTTTTTTTTGTTTTTAATTTTTTTTCTTCCAATAGATAGGCACTTTGCCTTTCTGCTGGAAAATGTCTTGTTTATGAGTAAACGTGATGAAGGGCTATCCCTTAAATTGCACCTGCATAAAACTAACTCGAGCTCCTCCAAGAGCACACTCCTCCAGGTCTTCCAGGGTTTGAGATGAAAACATGAGTTCTCCCCTTTGAATATCTCTGCCTCCTTTATTTGCACAGTGATGTCTTGTCAATCTGCTCTCATGAAACCTCCACTGATCTTGTGTGGGGAAATGCTAATGCAATGCAACTCATCTAAAACAGTGAGCACGGGGAAACCCACATCGTAGTGCAATATGGAAGTGTATTCTTGCTTGTTTGAACAAGGTATTCATCAGGATACTACAGTGCTTTCCAGCCCTTTATCATCTCTTTCCTTCCTGTTTCTTCTCTCTGCTTCTCCCCAATCCTTTGCATCTGTTCACATTTAAAAAATATTACTGTTTGCTCTGAAAAACATCTCAGCCAAATTGGCACTTTGGTGACGCTGGGTACCTAGATAACTGATGCAGCTAAACCTACTTCTAGAGCATGAACAGGAAAAAACTGCTGCACGGTATGTCTGCAGAGCTTTAACACAAAGCCGTATGTCTCTAGGAGAAAGCAGTTTAGTTTGGACAAGCTTAACAAACTGTTTTATCTGTAATCAGATATAAATCTGGCTTCTTGGATTGGGAGTGACTCCTAGTCAGACGCTGGATTCAAGTTTTCCTGCTCATGGTCTGAATCCTGCCTGCTGCTTTGCTGTTTAGAAGGTCAGAGCTCAGGTTCTGAAAGTGAAACTTTAAACAAAACACTGGATGTGTTAGGCTTGTTCACTAACAAGGTGCTCTTTAGCATATTAAAATGGGTTATGATGTTCCTGCACACACAGCTGCAGAACCCTTCTGATAATAATTCAAGTCTTATAACAAACAATATTCTTGAAACAAACTCCTTGCAGGTGGACATGGAACTTAGCAGAGCTAGAGGAGAGTAACTGGAGACTTGACTCAAAAGGTCTGCATTTTTCTAAATGTTTCTGAAGACATCTAGCTTCTGCCATTTGTGGAGATCTTTGAGCTCTGAAGATAGAGTGGAGTTGGTGCGTGTTGCCTTCTACTGAGAACTGTAGAAGGAAGAACGAACCTTTAGCTCTGCTAAAGGATGCAAATCCAAGTCTGCCCAAATGTTAAACTCTTGCTTTCCTTTGGGTCACAAGCACTTTTTTACTACTTTCTACAGCTTAAACATAACTGAACTAATCTTGCTGGACAGTTGCCAGACTAGCTTTTTGCTTAGGAAGATAGATAAAAGCTTTCTGTGAGGACTCTAGTGCTTTGTAAACAGATGTAGAAGCTAACCTTGGATCTGGGGCTGTTTCTTGCAAGACGGCAGGTCATCCTGTGGCTGTGTTAAAATACATCTTTGCATTTAAAATACCTTGCCTCAGTAAGGGAGCTGTAAGATGTGGCAAGCATCCAGTTACTCCTCACACTTTCCTTCCTGTTCAAAGGATATGGGGAAGTACATGTCAGATTAGTGAGAGTTAATAAGACAAAAGTACGTCTTATCCCTTTACATTTTGCCTAATTAATGTCTGCTCCAAAAAACAACCCATTTTATCTGCCAAATGCCTGGCCCCCAAAGCTTTTTGACCCTTTTTGCACAAAGTGGCACAGTAACATGGTTTATTACTAATATTGAAGGACTTGTCTTAACTGCTGTAAAACATGTGAGATGCCACTCATGATCCTCATTTTTAGAGTGCAACGTGAGTCACATTTAGCTTTAGTGTGATAGTGCACAGTACCCCTTCCAGACTAGAAAAAGAGGCCACCCTCTTAAGGACTCTGTGAGAAGACAGACATATAGCCAGACTATATGAACAGATGGTCTGATGTGGTACTTGACACCTTCCTGTGGCACCCCCCCTTTACCCCGTGCACAGGAAGGCTGAAACTGAGCCATGTTGTAGCTAAGTCCCTGAAGGCTTCAGCAACAGAGGTAGGAGATAGCTTATTGCTCTTGTTGAAGATGCTGTTTGCAGGAAACGCTTCTATGCCCACATTCTTGCTCTGGTTAGCTTAAATGTGATGACTTATGGGAAAACAAACCACAAAGTAAAATAATCCATCCTATAAGACTTGGCTGTTAGCCTCAGGAAAGAGGTGGGAGTCCCATGACCTGCATGAGAAGGCTTGGAAAGTGCTTATGTCAATCATGTAATGTCTCTGCGAAGCTTGTTCCAGTGTTTCTCTGTCCAGCCAAAGTGCAGAAAAACACTATTCCAAGTGTGATACCTTTATAAGCAAGAATGCTCCCAGGTCTTGAGTGGTACCAAACTGCATGCCGTTACAATCAGCTGCTGCATCTGGAAGTCTTATTTTTTCAGGGATACTGAGGAGTCTGTCTCCAGGCAACTCTGACCTATAGAGCAGAAACACTAGTTCGAGTGATGAACTCCAGAACAAAGCCATCAGACTCATGGCTTGGCAGCATGCTGTACTCTGACACCTATTTAAAATATCCTGAGAGCAAATTGATCTGTCTTTGTCTAGTGGCTTTTCAGTTAGACGGGCAGAATACCAATGGTACTGCCGGTACTGTAGAGGTGAGGCTTGGACCAGATGTGGTATGCATGCCCCATTAGAGTTAGGGGCTTTCCGCCCAATGCTGCAGGGCCCACAGACTTGCTGCATAATACTCTCCAGGGCTAGGAAGTACAAGTCTGGGCTTGTGTCCTCAACACCCGGCACTGTCCCTCCTCTGCTGACACATTTCCAGGTAAGAGCAAGAAGAATTGCTTCTGATTTGAGCTTAGTCTGTATTGCTCTTAAAATAGCCTCAGCCTTGCAGTCTGATTCTAGATGATTAATATAGCGGAAAACACTGACCTCTTCTGAAGGTATAATCTTGTTCCTTGTGAGTACACCTAAACATACTGTACTCTCCTACCCATTACTGGAGAAGGATGTCAGGAGCTGGTGTAACCACTTACCCTTTCCCAGGAGGATAGGTCCAGCCTTAGAAGTTGATTCTCACAGTTCTTGTCAAACTACATCCTTGCGTTGTCTTGTTTGTGGATCAATGTAGAAATGTGGTACTTCCTCCAAGGAATGAATAGGGGTTTTGGAGTTTAACTGTGGGTTTTTTGTGAGTTCTTTTTAAACCTTGTAGAGGAAGACTGCCACCTTATCCTCCCTTCCCTACTGTGTCCAGAGCATTCTCCCTTCTCTGCAGTCTGGATCCCCACTTTGGTCGCTCTTGCCTTAAAGTAGCTGCCCAAAGACAAGTGCAAGAGGAGGGGACATGCCATACCTCGTATCTGCCTCAGATATGTGTGGGGAAACAAAGGTGACCTGTACTAAACAAAATATGATGCTGATGTCTGGTAGAGAATGAAACTGAACATATATAAAGGGGAAGCAAATGCCTTTTCTTCCCTTCTTCTGTATCTGAAGAGAAGTTTAGGTATATGTCTGTGGCTAGTATTGGATAATAGTCTCGTGCAGGCTGAGATTTCACTATACAGATGCTCAGTGAGATCTCCTAATAGGATACTCTGCTGTCAGTGACAGATGAACTGATCTAGATGGACTGGAGGATGGAAAGGTGCTTTCTCTTTCTACACAGAGCTGATCTGTACAGGCCAGTGGCAGAGAATGTATAAACAAAAAATACCTGCTTTCAAAACTTGCTGGGATGACGCAAGTAGTGCTATGAACAGGTCTGTGAAAACCAAGTTAATGCAAGCTTTTATAGTGTTATTGGGAATGTTTACATCTAAACCAGCACCAGTCATCAGCAGCAATTCTGCTATGGCTTATTGTCGTGTACTGAAGGCAGGAAGGTAAGACTGTTGCAGAAACCAACTGCAATCGCTGTGTGGAATTGTTGTCCCCTTGACATGACTGTATCTGTGGTTGTGTCTCTCTGGGAAATGGATAGCAAAAAGCAATGGAATGCCTTGAAACACAGGGAGAAAGGTGCAGCACTCTGAATTTCGGAAGCGAAGCAGTGAGGCTCTAGGACTTGTACAGTCCTGGCTGTAAGGTCCCCAAGTTAGGCAGGGATATTTGGGGTTAAGTGCACCACTTGCCTCTAAACAGCAACGTTTCTAAATGTCTCTTACTGTCATCTGATACTTGTTGAATGAGAGCAATGTGCTTGCAACATCAGGTGGTTTCAGGCTAACCCTTTCCAGGGATGAGCTTATCTGTGCTTGGAAGACCTAGCCGAACCACCTCTTCCACTTTCTGCATGGACTACTGCTTAGATAGCAAAGCTATCAGGTTATGCTGTACACCTGCTAAGGCAGGATAGGTGAAAACTAACATTCAGTTTGTAGAAGCTGCAGTATTGACTAGCTGCACTTAACTCAGCAGGACTGCATGATCTTCACTTGACAATAAGCCAATACCTACAGAATTTTAGACCCTTTTTTAGCCTTCAGGGGTTGAATCCTGGATGCTTTCTCTGGTGTGTGCTAATCCACTGGGGGGAGGCTGCCATCCAGAAGACTGAATACCAAGCTCCTGAGGTTTTCCTTTATGTGGATCCAAGCTGCCCTGTAAATCCAGAGTCTTGGAAAATCTCCTGGGAGGATGAAGGAGGGAGAAGATGACATCAGCTGGAAACTTCCCAACTCATCTTGCATCTCACATGCAGACTTCAAGTTTATAAAATTCAGCTGAATTTTAAACTTGGATGAAGTGAACTCCTTGATAGATTTAGTATCTGTTTCTGGGCAGGCTAACTAGTCAAGGTGTTTGGACTGCGTAATACAACAAAAGAATGTGAAGCTGCTTCCTTACCAGATAGCAGCCTGCATAGTTGGCAGGGCTCACGCATTTCCAACACAGGCAGTTAGTTCCTACTTGTCCTGCACTGTAGGAAACCAAACATGTGGTGCTAGAGTCATCTAATCTCATGTACCCCTAAACTTGGGTGTCTTGAGGAGTCCTACAAACTCCATAGGAATGCATGAAGAGTCTGCGTGTAGGTGTCTGTACAACTGTGCACAAAAGACTGTAGTTAACCAGTAGATCATGAACCTGAAGGTCTGAATGTTGTACTGTTTCTTCTATAGGTTGTGATCTAGGCCTAGCTAGACCTTCACCTGACCTGCTTCAGCAGGTGACAAAGCTATGAGACAGGCCTGAGGAGGTGAGGGACAGAGGCTAAGGATCTTTGCTCTTTACTTTAGAAAAAGCTTTGAAACTTGAGGAAGTCTTCGTGGATACTCTCTAAGACTTGAAAAATGCCTTGACAGAACCTGCCCTCCGTTCCATCTGCGTGGCTGCTGGAAGCAGCCTCCCCTCCTCCCCGCTGTGGGACTGCTCAGCTTCGTGGCAGGCTGACTGTACTGTGAGTAACAGGTGCTGTGACAAAAAGGCTTTTTTTTCTGTGAAGAGCTTTGTGAGAAGTAGGTACCTGCTGGGACTTGGACTGTGCTCATCTCTGATAATGCAGGTAGGTACTTAAAACAGTGGATGAGCAGCTACTTGGTGCACTAAAGGTGAAGCTGATGCGTGAGTCCCTGGCACTGAAGTCACTCTTGTATTAATTGTTTTATATAACATAGTCAGTATTTCAAATGTTTGTGGGTATGATAACTACACCGACAGGTAGAAATGCAGAGGGCTGTAGATCTCCTTTCCTGCTAGGCTCTGTGGGACATACTCCTCTTTCTGTGGTAAAAGCAGACTAGGACAGATGATGCAGTCTTGCTTCCCCAACTGCAAAAAAATCCTCCCAAGTCCCATGGAAGAAAGCCAGTGCCAATTAACATGTCGAGGAGGTGCTCTGCTGAAAGGATTACAGCCTGAGACAACTTAGATTGCTAGGCCATCTGCTGTGATACTTCAAAGCCTACCTCTTTCTAGCAATAGCATAAGACTTCAGCAAACTGATCCTGCCTACT
>NW_008825208.1:6567171-6613216 GCF_000699105.1 Pygoscelis adeliae
CATTGTTCCTTGTGCAGTTAGTTGGGAGGCTCCACCCACTAAGAAGGACGAATAGTTAGCTTCTAACTTGGCCTTCAGCTACTGAAAACTGGCCAAGTAGCAGGGCATGATGCCAGCTGTGACTGCCCGGGGAGGGCTCTGCCATCGCAGATGAGGCAGTATAGCACAGTAGTACTTCCAGTGTACACATCCTCTGTCCTTTCCCCCGCCCCCTCCCCAGCTAGCAGCCCTCCTGCTCCTAACCAGAGTTGGTCTAGAAGCTTTACTTGATCTAGATCTGGGTGTTTCATCCAAGGCTCAATCAGGTAAAACTATCACAGTCTTTATTTTAAGACCTGAGACATTCCACAGGACCCATGACTGCAAGAACACACTCAAGTAGATTGAAGTGGATTCCAGCCTTCACAAACAAACCTGTGCCCTGCTTAAAAAGTGCAAGACATGCTAGTACGATATTGTTATCTCCCAACAGAATTGGTGAGGAAAGTCGCTAGCTTCATGCAAGTGGCTGCAAGCTCCATCTTTGGTCCTTCCTCCAGTTGTTCTGACACCTGATGCAGAGTTTTCATATTTTAAGCTGATTCCATCATGTTCTTTAAGCGCTCTTTCGGAAGGGTTTTGTTAGAAGCTTTTGAGATCTCCTGTGCAACCAGGCTTAAGCTGTTTCTGCAAGTTAATTCATTTCCATACTGGAAGCTTAGAATTTGACTGACTGCAGTTCTGGCACAACTTGTCTTATACTAATGCTTATTGCACATGTGCAACGAAGAGCTGTCTTTTCCTTTTGGAAACAGGAACAGATTTGTCTACAGCTACTGCAGTGTCCCAGGGTTTGCTTTGCTCTTTACTCTGCTCAGCCAAATTCTCCTCTCTAGCTGAACTGCAGATTTTCTGAAGCTATCTCCTGTTGCTAATCTTATCCTGTCTTCTGCTTATTCTGTTTGTGTAACTCCAGCAGAACTCCTTATCTGCTGAGCTATAGTAGCATTGCTTCTTCCTGTTGTACACGCTCCTGCTATGTTGAGTCTGAGCCAGATGTTTGTGTGGTTCAAGCTGCCTACCTTATGTATGAGCTGGCAAGCTGTGCCATGATTATCCTGCTCTTTTGCCCTCTTAAGAGAGCGTTTGAGTGCCTACCTTCCAATACTTGCTCACTTGCCAGTTAAATCTGAAATCTTTCATCTGTTGGCAACCACTTCTGATCGTTAGCTGGGAGAATGCATCTAACCTCTCTGTTTAGTAGACAACAGTTTAGATCACCCCTTTCCCAAAAAGTCTAGGCTAAAGTATTATCTTCCCTGTTTCAGAAGGCAGTCCTCAAGGTGAAGAGCAGTACTACCACGGTTCTAAAGGGCTGCAACAGGCAGAGAGCTGTCTGTAAAATCCCAGTACTCCCATGATGGGTTTGTGACAGACTGGTAGAAACTTAGCCCTGTTCTTGGCCATTGTCAAAGGCAGACCTTCGTAAGTAGCTTTAACTTGAAGCTCTCACCTGTAATTCTGAACCCTTGAACAAAGGAGGACTTCTTCTGAAGACAGGGACTACCAGCTGGAACATAAACCACAATTGTGTAAGGAGTACTCATGGACAAAGAGGATCTTACCCAAACAGGATTGCTTTGCTAAGGTTACATGTTTCATTTAGCCACTTAAAGACTGTGTGAAGCTGGGGGTAAGCAGTAATTCTAAAACAATTCTAGATAATGTGCTGCTTAGCTGTAGTGATGTTTCTCTGTCTAGCAACCAGAGGAACCTTTGTCCTTACAAGGGAAACACCTTGTGAGTAAATCTATTCTTGTGCTACTAGTTAAAACAAACAAACAAGAAACCTCCTCTCTTCTCTGAAAAGAAGAGCCATGGATCTTTGGGACTTTCTAATACTGTTGTCAGATGTTCCTACATATTGTACAACTTGTCACATGTTGTCAGCTCCCTCTGCTACAAAACCAGAGCAGGGAACACGTGTGAAGTTGCTGTGATGCTTATGCAAAGTGCAGTAGCCACTGGCTGTATGGAGTAGTTGGTCTATATCAAAGTGTGAGACTTGAAGGTGTGGGAATGTACCAAGCTGGCTATAAAGGTCCGTGTCCCCGTCCCGTCCCCCCCCGCCCCCCCGCTGCTGAGTCAGTTTCAAGGAATTACAGACTTCCCAAACCCTTATGTGTCTCTTCCTAAAATAGCCGCTTGCTGATTCTTTTAGCCTCTGTCTTCCCTAGGCACTGCATGATACTTTTGGAGTTGGGAGGATGGGAATGAGGACCTCTCTGACCAAAACACAATGTTTTCATTGGCATTAGGACTCCAAAAAGGAGGTATGCATAGACACTGGTGCTAGAGTGTGTGATCTGTGACTGTCCTGTAGTGCAGTGATGGCAATTCAGTCTGACTGCTGTCAACATTTTTGGAAGTTAATGGACTGGATGGGAAGCCTCTGATACAAGTTTGCCCTCCTTCCTCTACTATAGGAGTCTCCAGAGGTGAAGGCTGACTGCATTCCAGTCAACTGAACTGTTGCCACTTTGCCTGAAGCCTGTCTTATAAGTAGGTCTCTTGATTTGCCTAGCTGTTTTGTTTTCAGAGTCTAAGTTGGTTCTGCCTCACCAGGAACTGTTGTTTCAGCAGTACTTCTACTTCCTCATGGATAGAAACCAGGTTGCGCCATGCTAAGGGGAGGTATGGTGGTAATGTGTGTTGTCTTCAACTTGTGGAACAGTAGAACAACCTAATGCTCAAAGCCCAGACCTTAGGGGATTGCCCAGGTGTCCTGGAAAAGGGTGATCCTTGGAGCTGCTGAAATAAATAGCCCTTGTAATATATCAGGGAAGCTTGTCAATGGCATCTTTGAGAATACTGTGCTTTACAGTGAATCTGTTCATTTATTAAAAACCTGCTGCTTTTTTCCTCTCCAATACAGGATCTCAGTCTACCCAATGGCACACCTGTGGACACTTCTAGCCCAGCCTCCTCCTCATCTCTCCTCAACAGACTGCAGCTGGATGATGACTTGGATGGAGAAACTAGAGACCTCTTTGTTACTGTTGATGATCCCAAAAAACATGTGTGCACAATGGAGACATATATCACATACAGGGTTACAACAAAGGTACAAAGCAGTGTTCTCCTTTCCTAGTATTTTTTTCTTTGGGGAGTTGTTTTTTAGGGCATGTTCTGGACAACCATGTCTTGCATTGTATTTCCTTATCTTAAGGACAAGAACTTAGTGTCTTTTGGTAGCTTAGGACGTGTTGAAGGTGTGACTTCTTTTAGCGGAACTGTTACTACAGTATATGAAACTACGCAAAACTTTAACATGTCAGCTTAGATTTTTGTCTCTGACTCTTAAGTAGAACTGTTTGTAAACTTGTAAGGCCAGTTTCTTTCATTAACTTGAAAGTTTGTTCATATAAAGTAATCTGACACCGATTTGGTTTGAGTTACCTCCCCTGAAGGGGAATGTGCCTTGTTGTTGATTCACTGTTAATCATCTCACATTTTGTGTCTTTCCTTTTCTGAAATGCTTTAAGCTTGTTGCTTTAAGTGTTTACCACACTTCCTCTATCAGCCACTTACCTAAATCATGATCTTGATCCTCAGCTGCGAACTAGCTTCCATGCAGTTGTTGGTACAGAAGGCTGTGTAGCTGCTGCTAAAACTAAGTAGCCTAAGAATGCTACTGCCTACCGAAAGAAATATGCTAGAGATTTTTTCAGCATGTGTTGTAGTTCAATCATTAATACAATCTGATTACACTAATAGGAAAAGTGAGCTGAAAAGTCTGCTGCACTCACAACTGGAATGTTGATTTCTGTTAACTAGCTCATTCTTATTAGCATCAGCTCCTAGGCGACCTTGACATCTGTTTTGGGCACTTGTAGTTACCTAAGGCAAAAAGTGTTCACTAACATCACTAGGAATATACTTGATCCACTTGTCCAAAAAGATTAACATTCCTCTGGCCTACTTAAATGGCACTGTATCCTGGAGACAATATTTTCATTTGCGATAAGGAAGCCTTCACAGGCCACAGATAATTCTTTTCAAAATGTCTAGTCCAAAGTTCTGCTTTCAGGCCGCACAGGAGAAAATGCAGTTTCTTTAAAATAGTAGCTTCCTCCTACTGCACACTTAAGTAGGCCTGTCATTCCTTGTTGCTCTAAGTGTCATAATCTTGCAAGAAATGCTGTATCTTAACTACTAGAAAATGCTAAGAAGTATTGTAGGAGACTTTTCTACGTGGAGCAACTTAGCCTTCAGCTATTACATGATCAGAAGGAATAGGAAGCACAAAATGAGATGCAACTTTCCACAGGCAAATGGCTAAAATTGGCTAAAGTTATTTCTCTCTTAAATTAAGACCTGATTATTCTGTCAAGATAAAATATCTCTACACAGTGGCACCCTAATAATGTTCCTCTGCTTGGAAACCTGTGTTCGTACAAGGGTTCCCTTCCTTCTTAAAGCAGAACTCTGGAATGTGGGTAAGGTATGTACTGTATTTAGATCAGATGTATTAACCAACAGTGTCTCTTTTTAAATTGAAAAAACCTCATCCTGTACTTCTGATTTTGCATATCTACCTACCTGTCTGTTAATACTTGTTTTATTTGGCATCTCACTGTAGCACATAAATCTGCTGTATCATAGCATTACAATACTATTGTGAAACTGCATAACTTATTCTTATCAATCACCATGAAAGCCTCACCTCTTCGGGTTTATTATTCTTGTAAACTTCTGGCTAACCTCTACTAATCGCACCTCTAGCACTATCTACCATTGTTTAAAAAAAGACTGTTTAGAAGACTAACAGTATTAATGGTCTGACTCATTCTTGCCATACAAACGAGGCCTCTTCGATGCCAAGCTAGTTGTCCGATCATCCATTGTAGCTGAAAGCAGTAATTAAACATGGCAAAAAAGCTGCACAGGAATAATCCCTAGACAGTGATGAGGATCAGGCACCTCCAGGTTGTAGATCAAAGTTCTATAGCAGACCTTGCTCCTGCCATCAGTGTAAGGCCATACCTTCCCACCACCTCTTTTGCAGCCTTGCATGACAGGGGTTTGAGACCTGTAAAGGACTGAAAAGGTCCCTGTGGTGGCTCTGGGTGAGGAGGCAGGGATGGCTCCTTTTTTTTTTCTCCACTGAAGAATGCTACTGGAACCTCAAAGGTTTGCATAAACATAGGTCCTAGAATGAGTTACACTGAAGACTTCCTTGCTGTGAAAAGCAGCATCATTAGGTGGAAGAGGGGAATGTAAGTGCTAGTGCTGTAATGTGCGCTTGTGGCCGTGACTGGACACCACTGTAGGGAAGAGTGTAACCTGACCACAGGCTTGGTTTTGTGATGTGTGTTTTTTTTTTCTTTCTTTACAAAGGTCCTTTGTTGTAACAGCAAAAAAGAGAAGTCTTGCAGTATGCCCCAGATTTCTCATTTACTGATACCTTTGTCAGAAGGTGGTAGTGGCTGAGGAAGGGTCCAAAACATTTGGTCCAAAATAATGGCTTGCTTCTTAGGGAAGCTGAGAAGAAAGCTTAGAGTTTACTTGGTCCTGCTTGTGCCCCTGCTTTCACAGCTTCCTAGTAAGAGCCAGGTAGCATTCCCCAGCCTGTCTTCTGGATGAACACATTTAAAGAACATAATGGGAATCCCCAAAATAATGGGGACAGTGATTCAGACCTGGCTCTCTTGACTCTTGCATACCCTGTTTTCTTCTTGCTAACAGCAGTTTTCTTATACAGGGAGGCTAGTGAAACCAAAAAGGTGGGTGAAACTTGTGCTGGAACTTAGCTGGTCTTGACTGTGATGACTGAAGTGTCTCAGGTGTTCTTGATGATACACCTTTGTGCTCTTTAGATAGACCACTGTGCACTCTAGAGGGATTTTATCAAGCAGATCTTTCTGAGGAGGGAGGGAGGGGGAAAATAAAGCTTACCCTTATGTTATGTAGTCATCTCTCCCGAGGGAAACATAAGTAAGTGTACTTCTAACTTCACTTTTGTTGTACTTTCTAGGATGGCAAGGCCTTCTCCTGTGCCTTTTCCCATGGAGGTCTGAACAGCTGTGTGCCGTTCCTCAGAGTCATGCAGTTGCTCTTCAGGCTTGAAGGGAGAGGCTTTCAAACCAGTCAATACTGAAGTGGAGGTCTTGTTTTCTGTTCCCTGTTCTCCTCCTCCTGCTTCCAGTGCATGCATTGGGTAGATTACCTGAGCACATGAAACAGCTTGATCCCTAGAGAGGAGTAGGTGTAAGTGCTATGATCTCTTTTTCAAACAGGCTAAACTATTTGAGGCAAACGAAACTATGAACTGCTAAGAACACCAACCTTGCTCCCTTCCCCCCGCTGCCATTCTCTTTTTCTAGTTGAAGATTTTGCCCCAAACTTAAATAGTAACATGGAGGGGAATCCACAATCAGGTATAGTGAGTAAGAGACTAGAACTAGGGCACAAAAATACTTTCACATAGTCATCACAGGCTAGCTTTAGGTTTGGCTGCTAACTCCTTTCAAGAAAGACAAGAATCTTACACAACACCAAGACTTGGTGACTGCCTTAATATTGCCTCAAGTCAAAACTATTCCAACAACAGAGGTAAAAGTGTCTGTAACCCCGCCTGCTTTCCAGCAAGTAAAACTGAGCCCAGAATACTGCAGTGCTGACTTAGTGGAACTGTGCTGGAGTCTTCAATAAATGCCTGGAAATGTCTAGCCCATTATTTTTGGGAGGTTGAGATCTACCACATAAGTTTCTCAGCTTCCTTTGGGAGAGACATGCATCCTGGCAAGATGAGATTTATGGATCCTACTAAGAAAGCAGGAGGAATTCAACTGTGTCAAAACCACAGACATTTCACTTGCCATCCCTGGACAGTGGTAAGACCCTCTTCCCTTTTGTGTGCAGTCTGGAAAAAATAACTCGTGCTAAGCTGATGAATGGTTTGATCTGAGATCCAAATTCTTTCAGCGTTAGTGAGGTGTCGTTAAAACCTTGAAGGGTTCTTATGTTCTGTCCAAATAGTCTTTGAAAAGCTTATTTGCTGTCTAGATTTGACAGCCTGTACAGCAAACTCTGAAATGCTGATGACTGTGATGTATTTCATCTGCCTCCCTCTGAGGAACAAAACCTGATATACGGAAAACTTTGCAAATCTGCTTGTGATGTAAAGGCAGCAGGAGCGGTTTGCCAGAGATAAACGATAACTAATGTAAAGTTTGCACACTGGGACTTACCCTGCTTTCCTACTTCTAGACTAAATAGTACCTATACAGCTTTCCTTAACTGTTAGCAGAATACTGGTTAATAAGGTCCTCAGCGCTAACAGATAGGAGACTTTACCTTCATCTTCATGCTACAAGATAAGACACTGTAGTGTGTATACATCCTGATTACTCTCACTCACTGTCTGATCTCTTTTAAGAGGCCTTTGCCCAGTGACAACCAGTTCACAAAAGCTCTCCCTACTACTAAATCATTACTTTTCTTTTTATTTCAGATAATTTCCTGCAAGGCTGAGGTATAGCTGCCCTATTAACAGAGCAAAGTAGTCAGCACTGCTGGCTGATGAGGGCTGTCTACATGTGTGCGAATTATTTTGTTCTAGCGTAATGCCGTTTAGTCTCTTACTCAAAACAAGTGAAAATGGTTCATATGAAGTCTCAGAAGTTTCATTTATAGTGTGGCACTCTAACACGTTAAATAAGCTGGTGTTACTCTGAGGTGTAGCTGAGTAGAGCACAAATCCACAGTGGATATCTAGGTCTTGGTATTCCCTCATCTACAAATACAACTGCTCCATTGGTGAGCATTCATTATGTTAGTCCATGGACTAATGTGTATCTCTTACCACAGTGAGCAGGTCAAAGGAGGGAGGAGGTGATCCTGATGTCATCTTTTCTGTCTCTCTATGCCTGCCTCTTCTAGAAACCAAACTATTTCATAGGTGATATCACATTAGCATGCTGTTTATAGTATACTAGAGCTACTGTTCTGCTTGTAGTGTGTTAAGGCTGATGGCTTCTCCCTAGAAAGAGATTTCTGGCATAGACCTTGTACGGGATCCCCAGTGGGGACAGGTGGGAGTAACATGCAGTAACTGAAAAGTTGGAGCCATCCAGAGAGCAGGTGAAGAGGTAGATTGCATTTAAAGGCTGCTGCTCGGCTCTCTCCAAATATGTGGCAGTTGCTCTCAGTCTGGAAGTAAATACAAAATCTCTGCTGGAATTTAGCAGGTGGTTGTAGTGACTAGGAGCAGCAAAGCAACCTAGTGCTGGACTCAGTGCCAGTTCAAAGCTAGGAGAGCTGACGCATTCCCCAGAATGCAGTGGTTTTGATGTCTAGCTATAGACATGTAGTGTGCTGGCGCTGCAGCATCACCTTTATTGCAAGATGGTCTTGATGCTGCAAGTAACCAAGTATAGCTGTCTAGGCTTCTCTGTGAGCTGTGCTTCTCAGTGGGACATAATGATAAGGGCCATCTACCTTCCAATCAGGGCTATCTCAATGCCAGGCTCCTTAGCAGAGACTTCTAGTTGGTACACAGTTTCATTAGTGCTTTTAGGCAGTTGCAATACATGCTGTGCAAGCAGCCCCATGCAGTCAGCTTTCCAGGCTATGGACTGTTCAAGGACTGAATAAAATATTTGCCAGCAGTTTCTCTGCATACTTAACCTTCTGTCTCAAACCTGTAATGGCAAGTTTAACTCCTTGCCCTAAAGAATGAAAACTTAACTTAATGTACTGATATCTCTAATCAGGCATACACGAACTTAATGCAAACAAACTCATTTCTACCTCTCAGAAATCAACAAAAACGGTCCTTTGGCAAACCTAGCAGTGGCTTATGTTTTAAACTTTTTGCCTTGAAGGAGTGATTACACAGCCTGTCACTTCTGGAATATGGGGCAGTGGTGAAACATTTTTCACCCATGATTAATGCACCTCATAGAATAAACAAGTCATTAAATATCTTTGCTTTTAATTCTTGATGGCTAAAATAGTCTCATCCTTGGAAAGAAGATTTCATACAGTCTTCCCTGCAAACTTGTAACTGCCAAGAGATTAACATGGTGCACAGTACTCTCCTCTCCACAGACTCCTCCCATAAAGCTTATCTGAGCAGAACATGAACATGTAATGAAGTACAAATAGATATTAAGAACACATCAGCTCCAGGTAATCATTTTTCTTATTACTGGCTTTCCACTGCTGGGAAGGCCAGCGGACCTTTCTCTTATGCTAGCTGCAAACATGATTTTTAGGGATGGAGTCCCCATGCAAGGCTTGTTTGGCCTCACCCTTGCCAGTGATGGCTGTACTGCATTTGCTGCTAAGCTCTGAAGTAAGAGGTTTTGGTACACACTAAGCGTATCCTGTTATTCTTTTCCAGACCACGCGAGCAGAGTTTGATTTGCCAGAGTATTCTGTCCGCCGGCGGTACCAAGACTTCGACTGGTTGAGAAACAAGCTGGAAGAGTCTCAGCCAACGCATCTCATTCCCGTAGGTAGTAAGCAAGAATCTGCTACTAAGGACAGTTCTGTATCTGTATTCCAAGGGTGATGTGTTGGTGATATATCTCTTTAGATTTAACTACAGTACTTTGTTCTCTTCTAGTATTTAGATTTAAATATGGTACTTCATTCTCTTCTAGTCGAGTGGGAAGAGCTTCCCATTCTTGACTGATTATGAAGCTTAGACTTTTCTTGGGTGGCACACCTGAGAGGTGAGCTTTGGCAGCCTCCTGTAGGGCAATATGCATGGTGACTACATTTGTTGTGGCATAAATGGAATATGCTTCATCTGTTTGTTCAATTATTACATCTAGATTTCTGAGTATCTGAGGCTTATGAAAAACTGTATAGGTACTTCAAGTCCTAGTCTCAGTCAGTTTTCAAGATGGCCTTTTGAACTAGTTTCAAAGAGTATTTTAAAACTATTTGTGCTAACATTTAATAGCACAGACTTGCAAATCTTAGCCTCTGGCTTCGTAGCTATTGCATGCCTTCAGTAGGCAGAAGTTTAGCTAATGAGATTAGCTAAACTACTGCACCCCTTCTTGTCACTGAAGCTGGCAGTCTGACCACCTTATGTGATACGAAGAGGTTGATACTGATCTTCAGCAGACTGTTTTTCATGCTGTAGAAGATGTGAAAAGGTAGGAAGCTCGTGAGATCACAATCGGCTCTTTTGAACAAAGAAATTCAAAAAGGCCTGTAGGAGGTGAATTGTTGGGAAACAGCAACACTGCTAGCATACCTTAACTTGCCTATCTGGGATGGGGGGAAAGTTTCTCTGCTTTCCCTCCCTCAGCAAGGACTAAGTTATGTGAGAAGTACTCAGTTAGGCTGTTCCAGGGTAGAGAGCTATTTAAGACCTTAATTTCTCTGGGAATTGCCTCTAAGTGGAATAATAGCTCAGTCTCTCAAAGATAAGAAATACTTTGTAAAATCATGTGATACCACTAACTGGCAGCAAATATGTTTACTGAGAGGTAGGGAGAAGAGGAGAGAGAGCACATGAGCTTGTTGGGGTAAGGTGGAGACGTGAGATAAATGTGTTTGGCTGCCCAGACCCTCTTTTCTCCCTCCCCATTCTCTGAACAGCTGGAACTATCGAGGTTAAGCTTCTACAGATTCTTGAGCGTACTAACAGGCTGCCAGTCCTGCCTGAAGGCTGCAAGGCAATAAATAATAGTCTAGTAGCAGAAGGTGAGTCACAGCCATGGAATCAAGCTGCTTTGCTGTGACCTGGAATTCGTTGCACACAGAACAGCAAATTTGGCACAAGTGGCTCTAATATTGGACATGAAACTGGCTGCAGAACAAGGCAATCTCTTAAGTGCCTCTCTCCTAGAAAATCTGGAAGCATAAGGATGCGCTGCCCTCTTTTGTCCGTCTATGCACAAGTTAGCAGTTACGGAATTTCCTGTTAATCTCCCCCATGCAGTGATATGGCGGGGAGATTGCCGAATGATTTGTGTGTTTATTGCCTAGAAGTAGATGGGAAATAGAAGCTAAAGGCAGTTTCAGGTGCACGGTGACTCGTGTGTTCTGAAAGGATGTTTCAAGCCAATCTGAGAGTATCTGTATTTGTAACTGGAGATACCTCAATCCCTGGAGGCCTTCTGTCTAACAAAATACCAAAAGGGGATTGTTTTCCTAATCTTGGTATAGTGACTCTGCCTAAAATCTTCCTGTGAGAAATGATGTGTCTTCTCAGTGCAGAAAGCCCAAACTTAGGAGCCCAAACTAAACTGAATACGGGTTCCTCTTCATGTCTTTGGTTTCTGAATTTTTCTTTTTTTAAATGATCTGAGACTTATTCTAATCTGTTCTTTCAAACAACAGTAAAAATGCCCTCAGATCTGTCTCTAGACTAGAAAGATAAGCCTAACATGGCCAAGGATCTTGTCTTTGGATGGTGATGTTCGGATACTTGAAGCCGTTTCTGACTGCAGTGGACTCTGTTCACATGTCACAGCAGGGAAAAGTAGACTATTAAGCTGGCTGGAAGACTATAAGGTAGATAAGTAACACACAGTTGCTAGCTGTGTGTACTGACTACACACAGTGGGATGGACTTCCAAAGGCCTAAAATGTAAAGGACTATAACTACTGCTATAGCTAAAACCAGGTTAAATGGCAGAAGCCTCTGTAACAGAGGTGCACCCTTCTGTGTGTCTCAAATGCTCAAACTTTAGTGATTATTCAGGCCAGTTTGCATGTGTTTGGTTGAACTGGAGTTCTTTAAACTAATCTTCCAGCTTGTCCTTTTCTTCAGCCATGTGGTGTTGAGGTAGTGACTTCCTGAAGTATAGAGTCCCAGCTAAAGTTTACAAAGCAAGGGAAGAGAGCTTCTTCCTCCCTGAAGACTACTGCACTAAGCATTAGTCTTCTGAAGAAGTCTAATTAGAGTGTACCTTACACTGGTTTAACTAGAATGACTGATCTGAATGCTAAGCTTAATAAGAGAAGTCTTAAATTATAAGAACTAAATATAGTGGTCAAAATGTAGCTGTGTTGCAGCTAACTCATTCTGGCTGTGTTTTTTAGGAGGTGCAATCTTCATGTACATAGCACATCAGCTAGGGTATGGTGGGAAAGGCATATACATACACGATTTCTTTTTTTCTTTGTATTACTTTTGTCACAGATTTCAGGTGACAAAGACTCTTTGCAGAGGAGAATCCTGATTCCTGAATTGGGTGAAAATGGATGTCATTGCTAGCCTAAGAGTAAGCAGATTATCTGTGTAGGCAGACTGTTTCACAAGAATAAAATGCAAAGCACAGTTTTAAAACTGGTGTTAATCTTAGAGTCCATGCTGTCCAGAGAGAACAAAGGCAGATGTAGTGGTAGAGCTAAGACTAACCATGCTGAAGCTTAAAGAGTTATCTTCCATCTGAAGCGGTACTTGGCATTCTGGAGTGTAAGTGTAACAGGAGTCACTGCAGAACTAGCGAGTCTGGAGGCAGACTTGAGCTTACATGTTAAGCTGAACTGTGGAGATGAACTGGTGGAGTTGAAATAGGAGTAAGATGAAAGAGTAGATATGTTGGCAGACCTTTGTCACTTACACAAACAAGATAAGGAATATTGGCTCTGAGACATGACTGAGTGTGCAAGTGCTTCAGGAAGGCTCCAGCCTGGACTATTTGGCCATTTGCTGTGCCAAGCGTGCTTGTCTGTCTTTGCTCAGTGTGGTGCTATCACTAAGACTATCAGCCCTCCACAGAAGGGCCCTATCCAGGAGCTCTAAATTGTTCAGAATGGGGGGGAAAAGAGTAGAATTGTTAAATTTTCTGAGTTTCCTTGGACTGAGCAGCCTTGCTTCAACATCGGGGTGGGTGTGTGCACGCATTGCTGAAGTGAATAGTGTGCAGCTCTGCTGGCATCTCCTTTAGAGCTGGAGCTTGAACATGGATAGCAGTAGGGGGAAAAACCCTAAGCTATGCTAGAAGTAGTTAGTGTGAGTACTGTCTCGGCTTCACTGGTGTGGGTCTCAGCTGAAGCCACTCAGTAGAATTGCTAGCTTTAGGCCAGACCAGCTAAAGGGTGATTCAGAGCAGGGCTTGCATCCTGTCTGATGTATGGTTCCTGTTAGCAAACATAACATTTGAGTTCTTAAGACTGGAGTTTGATTGCTTTGTATGTTTCCAAATAGCAGAAGCAAGTTTTTGGTCTTTTGAATCTTGTGCATTTTGCTTGTCTCTGACAGCCTCTTCCTGAGAAATTTGTGGTGAAGGGTGTTGTTGATCGCTTTTCCGAAGAGTTCGTGGAGACGAGGAGAAAAGCATTAGACAAATTCTTGAAGAGAATAACTGACCACCCAGTGCTTTCTTTTAATGAGCACTTCAACGTGTTTCTCACAGCCAAGGTAAGCCAGTAACTTCCAAACACAGTCATTGACAGGGACAACAGAACAGGCACCTTTTGCAGTCTCCTTTGAAATGAAGGTAAAAAGGCATTAATAAAGCTACATGCATAGGTCAGAGCTTCCCCTGAAATACCAGAGAGCTGTCAGTGATCCTGAACATTGTGTGTGACAGACCCCTGTGTGTGACAACCATACGGGTTCGCTTTGCTTGAAGGGAGGGGCAGTCTGCAGATTTACAAATTCAGTTCTCCAGACCTGATTGTTTTGTATCCCTGTGTCTAAAACATACTCCTCTGATGCAAGAGAGGTTCAGAAAATTGTAGACTTTGTAAAATCCTCTTTTGGGGAAGAGGGAAGTGGGGGAGCAGGAGACATCTCTCTTGCACAAAAGCTTGCAAATTTCTTGGCTTTTTTCTTGTTTGTGCCTTCTATACTGCTTGCACTTGTTGCCCTCAAAACTAGGCGTGAAGACCTTGTTCTTGTTTGTTCTTGGTCAACAGCTTCATGCTCATCTTCTGCATGACTCATCCAGCAACGGTGCAATTTTCTTTGGCTGTCTTTCGAACTGCATTTTAAATAACAGTAGGAGGACCTACAGTCATGCTTGGGTTTGACCTGATAAGTGAGGAGAGCTGTAAAAGCACATCTTTCCAATGTCACATTACGCTAGCTCACTCAAATGTGACACTTAATTTGAGCTCACTTCAGGCTCGTGCTCTGCTTGCTGGTAATGCGAGACTCAATCTCCAGTTCCCTATTTCCCCTCCATGGTGAACTTAGCTGCTGAAACAAGCCAGAAATGCAGAATTTGTTTAGCACCTTGATAGTTAAATGTCAGATAGCTTTGTTCTGCTTTTCAGCTGTCAAAGCATGATGAAACTTTCTTAGCTGCTTAGTTGTCTTCTCCCACCCCTGTAAAATGAATGATAAGGGCTTTATCCTCAGCCCTCGGCAGGGCTTGCCTTGAGAATACAGAGCATCCAGGGAGGCTGAGGGGAAAGGACGCGTGTTCTTCTGGCTGTCTCTAATGTTGGAACTTGCTGTATTGCAGCAGTGAGGTGTCCGTTCAGTGTGCTAGAACTTCAGAATTTAGTTAATGCAGAAGGTCATGAGACCACCTCCTGGTTGAAAAAGAGAAACCAACCTTTCTTCAAGTTCCCCGTTTGGACCAAAGTAACACACCAGAATGCTCGAGAGAGTGAGTGAATAATTTTGAATTGAAGGGTCTTTTTCTGATGCCTGCTTGGCAGGTGGTGCTTAGGACAGGCAGAAGGCAAGAGTCAAGGAATCACTGCATTTAAATGCAAACATAATTCAAAATTATAGCAGCTGCTAAGTCAGGTTGTCTTAATCAGACTTAGGTTTGATTTATACATAAGTACTTGGAAAGAATACCACAGTACATGTTTTGAAGATGGCTGTTGTATTTTTTTAAAGAACACTTAAGCTTTTAGTCTAGTCTGTAATACCATGTCTTGATTCTTGACCTCTACAGGTCCACTTGGTTTGAAAACTTCTCTTCCTCAGGCTGTGTAGGATAACCTAGTTGTAGCTCTTAAGCCTGTTTTGAGATGTTGAATAGTGACCCCTGCTGGAAGGAGTAAAATGCAAAATGGACAGCGTTTTGGCTGACTAAAACCAGGGTTTTTTCTGCTGTGCTGTCAAGGTGAAATTCCCTGAAGATTGTAGGTAAACAACCTTGTTACCATAGGTTGTCTGAATGTTGATTTATGCAAATGTGTAAAGCGTCGGCAAGGAAGTTTAAGCTTTCTGTGCAGGCAACATGGCTACATCTGACCCACCCTGAGCTGCAGTCTGACTTCCAGAGAAGCCATGCTAGTCCCCTCATGCTGTGCTTTTTCTGTGTGCAGCCTTCCCCTGTCCCCTGTCTGACCACACAACAGGTGTGAGAAGGCTGCTGACCAAATAGGCATGCAATATGTAGCTCTGTACTAGGTCATCAGAGCCAGCTGGTGCATTTGCATAATACTGGTACTGTGGGCTATGACTTAAAAGTATGCGTGGATGAATGGCATGAACAGTATTGCTGGAAACAGAGCTGTTAATATCACTACTTACCTGGTGGCAGTACAGGAACATGGGAAAGTCTGGCCATATGCAAAGATGGACCACTTACTCATGGATAATGTACTTCATACGATTCCCCTGGATAGCTTATCTCCATCTAGAGGTAGTCTTGAAACTGTGCTCAGCTGTACAACTTGTACAAAGTGAGGTTTTGTCCAAGGCTACATGTCACATGTAAACTCTTGCCTTCGCAAGATTTGATCTTGAGTGGAAAGTATCCTTCACTGTATTAATCTTCCAACATGCAAGTAAAATATTTCTAAACTGTTGGGTTTTTTTTAACTTCCTAGGATCTTAATGCCTACAAAAAGCAAGGAATGGCATTGCTGTCAAAGATGGGGGAGTCTGTCAAATACGTCACAGGAGGCTACAAATTAAGAAGTCGGCCACTGGAGTTTGCAGCCATTGGGGAGTATCTAGACACATTCTCTCTAAAGCTTGGTACCATTGACAGAATAGCACAGCGGATTATCAAGGAACAGCTGGGTAAGGACACAAGGTCCTCTATCATAATACTTCAGTCTGAGTGCTCTGTATCTTGTTCTGGTTGATGGCATGACCAAGACAACTTACGTCAATGATTCTGGCCTGTAATGAGCCCCACACAGAAAAATCTAATGCCTCTTGCAGATTTAAAACAGTCCCGAAGCCTAGCACAGTGTCTTATCTTAGCTCAACTCTCCAAATATTTTTTTAAAGTTGCTCTTGTTATACCAACCTACTTTCTTACTAGAGTTATTTTTGGAAATACTTTTGGGAGGCAGAAAAAACTGTAGATTCCATCTGGAGGAGTATGGATGGAATTGCTAGATGAAGATAACCTTTACATACCTCTCTTAGCAGAGCCAAGTTTTACATATGTTTAAAAAAAAATACTTTGGCTGCTGCACGGATGCAAGTGTCTTTGTACTGGAAGCTTGTATGAATGGTCAGTTAAGCAGGAGGCAACTTGGACCTGTCACCTGTGCAGCCGTAGAACTCTGTCTGTTAAGATGCTGATGCAACACAAGACTCCTGGGGGAGTTAATGTTTGCCAAGCTTGGTGTATAGTTTCTCCTGTTTGGTGTGAGTGTTTGCAGATCCTTGTGCCTCACTCTTACTCTGTTAATCTACTTTTCTGTCTGCCTTTTGCAGAATACTTGGTGGAACTACGAGAATATGGACCTGTTTATTCAACCTGGGGAGGGCTGGAGGTTGAGCTATCAGAGCCACTGGAAGGGGTGTCTGCCTGTATTGGGAACTGCTGCACAGCTCTTGAAGAACTCAGTGAAGACATGACAGAAGACTTCCTGCCTGTGCTTAGGGAATATATATTGTACTCGGAGTCGATGAAGGTAGAGAGCCCTGTGGCAGAAGACACTGTCATGGTGTTTGCATGGAACGATATATCAGCAAGTTTGTTCTTTCTAACAGGGAGAAGGGTTGGTGGTGGGAAAAGTGGGGAAGTAAATAATACATTAAGTAGGAGGATGTTTTCATAATCAAAACAAAACCAGGTATGTTTAGTAGCAGGGTACTGCATGGGTAGCATTATCCGTCTGCTCCGCTATTCAGTCAAGCTAAGGTCAGTAATGCTCGGGTGCACACAAAGCGTTGAAGAGTTGCTCCTTCATCGGAATGGCAGGTGGTTACTCTATAGGAGACATCCTGTGGCTGCCTAGAATCTTCTCTTTGAATTGTTAGAAAGTCAGTGGTGGCTCAGCTCTTCACTACTGGGTCAGTGTCTGGCCCTGCAGAAAAGGTAGGGTTAACAGCTTCTGTCACTTGTATGTAGCAGGGTTGGGTGGCTCCTTTTAGAACCACGTGTCCAAATGACAGACACTGCTTCCTCTCTCATCCCCATGCCCTAGGCAGGTTGTGTCTGTTGTAAAGTTCTGTTAAGTTCTGCATACCAAGTAACTGCTTAAAGATGTTGTTCTGTGACTCTTAATCTCTTCAAGAACTTGATATCTTACTGCTTATGCAGAAGTAATAAAAGCTACTTCAGTGCAGTTTTTATTCTCTTGAAGTTAAGGACCATTAGTAGGCAATCCCATTGCATGGGGAAAAGAATTACTGAGTTAATTGCATTGAAAACTGAAACCAAGGACTCTAGTTCAGCTGTTAAAGCTTTTCACCACATGCCCGTGGTACAGTATGTATTAGCAGTCCCTCTATAGGGTACTAACAGACAAATTGCTTCTGAGGACTTTCCACTTGGAACAACCGTTACAAGGCTATGGTATGCACTCCTTTAGAGATTTAATAGCCTGTTCTAAACCTACAGTCTGAACATGGTAGTCCTTCTCCATCTTAATCTTAGTCATCCTCTACTTCTCAAACTGAGAATTGAAATGCTTGCAGATTTCTTTTCCCAGCTTCAGATGGCTAGTTGTATGGCTTCTGTCTTGCCTGGCTGAAGTATTCTTGCAGAAGTCTTTGCACTAATTCCTCGTGTATATTCTCTGCTTTCATAGTCATGGTATTGACCCCAGCATAAACAAGGTGCATTTTCTTTACGGGACTATTAACACCCAAGTATTGCTTGGAACACCCTGAGCTGTAGCTGGAAGCCTTGACCCAGGGTGTTCAGACTTATCCTTGTTCTGTAGGAAGGGGGGTGTGTGTGTGTACTTACAAATAAACAGAGCATGAGGCTAGTAGTTAAAGCTTTTAACCCAGAACATCTGGCTTTTGATGCTACAAATGCCACGGCCTACTGGAGATAGCATCTTCAGTGTCAAGCTGAGTTGAGAGGTGCTTTTCACAAATGTGGCAGGGGAAAAAAATTTTAAGCTAAAAAGCAAGGGTTTCTTCAGCTGAAGAGGTACTTCAGGTACAACAGGTACTCCTGTTGGCTTGGAGACTGCACTTAGTGTCTTTGCCATCATCTGACAAGAGCTCTTTCAGAATGGGGCTGTCTCCAAGCCAACAGGTAGTCTAGCTGCAAGTCTTTAATGCCACTCTCCCTGTGGTAAGTGGTGTTTAACTGCCTGAAGTATCTCTTCAGCTGAAGAAACCCTTGCTTTTTAGCTTAATTTTTAGACGACTTGACTTTCTAGTGGCCTAATGGTTTCACTCTTCCTGTCAGTTATTCTCTGGTAATGGACTGAACATATTCATTGTGTTGGTGCTTTGGAACTAGTTGGATCTAGAAACCACACTTGCAAAATAGCAGTTGATAGCAAATAAGGATTAATCTGTTTAATGTCCAGCTTGGGCATCTCATTAGCTTTACTCTGTCTGAAAATCAAGAGTAAAAACTATTGCTAGCCAAGGCAGACTGTTCCGGTTTTCCTTCCCTCCCAAATACCAAAACTGAAATCTCTCAGGTCATACCAAGTGCAGTTTTCTTATGCTAGAAAATAGTAGTCTGTTGTTATTTCTTCTGTAAGCAGCTACAGAACTGTCTTTCCAGACTCCACAAAATTGAGCAAGTAACTGTAAAGGAGGCTACTGTTGGAGTGTAAGAGGCTTTCTGCTGAAAGGGCTGTCCTCTTCACTAGCAGTGCAGTCCTATTCATCAGCTGCTGTGAGGCCTGCTTGTGAAATTAAAAGTCCGTTTTGGTCTTTCAGAGCACAACTTTTGGACAGGGTACTCGATGGAAGGTAAGTCTTTAGGTACTAGGAGTTCAGTGCAACCTTGATAGCTTTCTCTGTTGCACGCTGTACCCTAGGTATAGGTATGAGAACTTCATTTGTAGAGCAATTTCTAGCTGGGTAAATGTCTCTCAGAGTAAGAACTGCCAGGTTATCTTTGCTGTTTTAGAGATGAATGTTCACCTTAGTATCTTCAGGAGCACTGTTATACCCGGCAAGGGGGCAGCCCGAGGAAACTGCACATACGGAGGCAAAGCCCAGTGGTTCTGGTTGAAACAAATATTGGCTGACTCCAGGGAAGCCCCATCTCTGAGTTTGTTTGAAAGATTTGCAGAAGTGGGGAGAGGCTGGCATTGTGGGCATGAGTTAAAATGCGTGCTGGTAGTGTCTAGGAGAGACCTCTTCTAAAACACAGGCCATGTATGAGATGGCCAGACAACGTCTCAAATCCAGGTGCAGCGAGGCCCTTGTCAGCAAACGTGCAGTACCACATTTTTTCCGGTACGCTGGTGTTCCCCAGAGAGGCAAGTGCAGAGGACGAACTCCGCTCTACATAATTCAGTGCTGACATTAAAATGTTATATGAACTCCATACGCTTAACACTGCCAGAAAGGCTTATCAGATAGTGCAATCCTCAGCTGTGTGCTTGGACATTACTTTTAATGCATATTGAAAGCAAGCACCTCCTGCATAGCTAACAGTCTCTCTAAAGGTGTGCAGTAAATAAGGATCCTCTTGCGAGGTCTAGTCGTAGTAGGAAGCTACGTGGTGTGCAAATGGCATAGGATTGCAATTTGAGAAAGGAGGCTGATGGCAAACTCCTGAAGCTCCTTCAGAGATATGGGCCAAGGAGAAGTGTTTCAACAGAATACAAAATGGAGAAGGACCTGCCTCACTGAAAGCAAGCTAAGTCTTGCTTGTACAGGGACCAGTGGTTTAGTTCTGTCCCTCAATAACTGAAATGTGATGTGTGAGGTTTTTTCTGTTTGGTGTTGGTTTCTTCCAACTCTTTTAAACTTTTTAATTTTTTTTTCTTTATTTTTAATTTTTTTTTCCCTCTGAGGCTTTAACTAGTGGAAGGATTGCATGGGCTGTGGTAAGTCTGGGGATACTTGGTACAGAGCTTTTCGAAGGAGCTGCTGTAGCATTAATTAATGCATTGATCTACAACTGAGAAGAGATTGCCTGGAGGTGCCAGAGGCAACACTTCCTTTCACATACCGCACAAGTGAAAGGGAAGGCAATATTTTTCTCATCACATACAGGTCAGCCATTAATGGATACTTAAAGCTGTATTCAGAAGCATATTGTTAATGGTCCACAGTGGATGGACTCGAGCACTTAAGGAGAAATAAGACACCTGCCCTTTGAAGCTAGTCTGATGATACCTGTTAATCATTGACTACTCCTGGTACAGATCCAGCTTACTGCACTAACTCCAGGCTTGTAAAGGCTGAATGCAATTGCTGGAGGCAGTTGTTTTTCTGAGAAGAAATTTCAGTTGACTCAGGTTCAAGAGGCAATAGAAAGTAGAAATACCTGCTAAATCTCTCAGGCTTTTGTTGCATTGGTAACCTCAATCACTTAAGGGCTATTCCACATAGTTACTTAGATTACAAAAGGAACGGGAATGTTGTGGCTTTTCAAGCAAACACAACCAATGGCATGCTTGCTTGCATCCCTTTGGGGACAAAAGGGAGGGTTAAGCTGTTGAAGGTGAATTTTTCAGTTTTGCCTAAATTAATAGCAACTTTGTGGGTGGGGTGCCATTCCCTTTTATCATGGACTACGGTTTGTAAGAATATTGATTGCAACGTCTCCTATCTGTACTTTAGAGGAACTGCACTGGTGACCTTCCCTTGGCTTAGGAGGGAGCTGGGGGAAGATGACGATTAATAGATACAGGGTTTGTACATCTTTAATTGGGAAACAGATCTTGGCTAGACTGGCTCTTAGAGCTCTGAGAACTACTTTTTTAAACAGGTATTTCTGTAGGCAGCAGTGCACATGACTAGTCCTGCTTTACTAGCCTTGTCTGAAACTGTTAAAATTACTAGTTACCTCCCTTTGTCCTAATGGGGTAATTCCTTCTGGGTGGCAGAAGGGAAGACTTGAAGCATAAACTGGCCAAGTTGGCTCCAAGAGAAGTTCAAATTTACAGGTGCCTCAGCAGTGAGTGTTGGCTGACTTCCCTCTGAGCATTTTTAGTAATAACTTTGCATCAACTGAATTATTAAAAATTACTAGTTTCCTTGTGAAGACTGAAGAAGACTGTCTTGCAGACACAGAACTACTTATTTTTCAGTAGTATGTTCTTGAAAAGACTAATTTCTGTGGTTGTTTTTAAATTGTAAGACTGTAGTACCACCTTAGTGGAGATCTTGACTTGTGGACGTAGTACAAGAAGAAGGGTGGCATCTTTTGCTCTCTGTTCTGAGAATACTCTGTCAATAAAATGTTTACTGCTTGTGAAACTCACTCAGTTCGGTGCTTTTCATGTAAATTGTGCTTTTTATAATTTTAATTTTTTTAATTAAACCAACAACAAACCCCCCAAACTGATCTAAAAGCAAAGCTTACTTTTATTCTAACATGAATAAAACAGCTTGCTATAAAGGACTTTGAGGAGTCTTTGCAAGTGGAAAGGGAGATGTAATATCTTCTGTGGTGGCCATCCTGTCTCCTAGCCCATGCTGTTGTCTCTCTGCTGCTTGAGGATATCAACAGCTTTGCACTAGTCCTTGACAGCTTTGATGCTTTTGTTTATATCCTTTTCGTGCTAATAATAGGTCAAATGATTAATTGAATTTACTTAGGGTTATATTCATGGTTACATGACAGCTTCTGTCTTGCATGCCTCCAGCTTGTCCAAAAGTTGAATTTTATCTGACCCTGCCAGCTGCTGGAGAGCAAGTGCTCTTTGTTTTTAAAAGCTACTCCCTAAATACTGTAAAATAGGACAAAGTAAGTTTGAAAGTCTGACTTTGGACTGAATTAGCACTTAAGCTGTATCACTTGCAGGCTGGGGAGGGAAGGAACAAGAGGATCCCTCTCACAGCTGTCTTTTCTCTTGCCCATAGAATGTGTTGAAGAAGAGAGACCAAGTTCAAGCGGAGTATGAAGCAAAACTGGAAGCAGTAGCCTTGAAAAAAGAAGACCGTCCAAAGGTTAGCACTTAAAACTACAAAACCGGCTTGCACTTACATTACTTCCTGAGAAGAATGGAGAAACAGAACTTGCTTTGTCTGGGTCTGGCAGCTTCTTTGCAGTATAAGCAATTTCTGACAGAACAGAAGTTTGTTGTTGGCAAGCTGATGTGGAATAAAGACAGGTATGAACATACATAACCTGTCTAGCAACTTCTGTACTACTGATCTCCCACGGTTCAGAGCAGGATGGCTCTGACCTGTGTACACTTGAACAACAGTCAGCGACCAGTTGGAGTGTTTAGTGACAGGGACTGAAGCAGTGGTAGAACAGTCCCTGGTGATTCAGCAGGGTGTCAGCTAGCCGAGTTCAAGTCCTAGCCCTGGCACTGCTGAACTGTATTGTAGGATACCTGTTTTGACTGTGGAAGACTCCATGTTTTGCCCCTTCTGCTAGGGAGGTTGTCCTGTGTGATGCTGAACAGACACAGCAGGTGTCACTGGGTGACAGGTTTTGGCTGGGCTTCATGCAGAACAAAGCTGTAAATTGGCGTGCTTATGCTGCCACCTGCTTTCTGCATGAAGCGATGTGCAAGAGCCCTGTCTTAAACCACTGCAGCTTTAACCAACAATGACAACAGGTTTTGTTCCTTTCCTCTGCTTGGGTGTTTTTGGTTCCCCTTCATCTTTGTGTTAATAACTAATGGATGACTTTCCAGTATTAGGACTACCGTACAATAATCTTACAGGAGGTTCACATAACGTCTTTAATCTAAGAAGCTGGAGGACAGAGCATAGAAATGCAAACTGGTATTTTTCTGGTCTTGTGTCTGTCACGGACTCTACAAATAGTGGTGTCTTGAGTATCTTGTGATGCTCTTGTATTTTGGTCTTTTGCCTGCCCCACTGCTGGCTCGTGTGGTATGTACTCTTACTTCCTCAGTGTAGCTTTGTATAAGCTACACTTAGATATTCTAACAAGTTGTATGTAGGATAGAAGGTACTAAATCTAGCATATCCAGCAAGCCAACTGAGGTTTTTAGGCATTTGACGACTTCTCAGTTTAAATTGACTCACTAAAATAGTGATGGGCCCTTCTAGAGTGTTTTGGAGTTTGAGCTAGTTGTCACTTCGTTTTGGGGTTGGGTCTTTTTGAGCTATACCAGTAGCTGAGAGCAGCCATCAGTAAGAAAGTAGCAACTTCCCCAAAAGTCCAATCTTCTGTCTTCTCAGTTCCTAGTTGCTAGCTAATACTTAGAATCTCCCTTGGTAAAAGCAGATAAAAGCATCAGTATTGATGTTTCAACATCCAAATTTGATGTTAGAACTATAACCTCTCTTCTCATTAACCTTGCACTAGATATAAAGTGCTTAAAAGCTGTTAATTAACCTAAAACTTTGTTTCAGCTACTGAGTTGCAACTTCTGGGAAGCTGCAGTTTTGGAAGGAAAGGTATTTACACTGCTGAACAGGAGCAGTGCACGTGCAGACGCTGCTTTCATGATGCCTGTGGAGACTTAACTGGAGTTCATTGCTGTTGTTCCTTAATCAGAGCATACGTGACCCATTTGCTGATCACTAGGCTGTCCCTGTAGCTCTAAAGTCGTACAGCTCTCGCAGCCTGACGTGCAGGAGAACTGGCTGTGAGAAAGAACAGATTTCTTTTTTTATAGCTTCGTTGTGGTTTCAGATCCTGGCAGAAGAAGCAGGAAACTGGTGAGTGCTTAGAAACTAACTTAATTGGATTGGGAAATCTTATGTGGTTTTGCTTCCAGACTTCATGACTCTTTCTCTTGATAGCCTAGCCTTTCCCGTTAAGATAGCAGAGTACTTATAAATATGATGCAAAGCATACTTGCCTTGAGGGGACCATCTTCTAAGCCTTCCAGCCACTAGGTTGGTAGGTCTTGTCTGAAGCCTACGAGAGAACTTAATGTCTGGAGTTGTAGCAGAGTGAATTCTGTAGCCAGAAGTATAGTGCTCTGAGAGGGTGGGGGAAGTGAGTAGCTACTGAACCCGCAAGCTATCTGTAGTGTAAATCCAGTCGTGTGAATAAAGGGGTACTCAGATCCTATGAGCACGAAGGAGGTGCTTTTCCTGTGTCTTGAACAGCTTTATCAGAGAACAGATGTAGGACCTTCTCTGAGTATTAGTCAGTGATCGACCCTAGTCCACATCCTGGAGAAGAACCAGAGTTGATACGTTTCTGCCTAAATCATGTACCTTGCCAAATTGCAAGGTAGTAGCACACCTCTAACTTCCTATATTGTTACTTGTGAAAAGCTTCTTATATAGTCGGTTCATCCCCTTCCTTCCTTCACGTCCCTCAAAGAAAAAGGGAATTTTCTGAAAGCATCAAGTATGAGAGGAGCCACTACAAACCTCTGCAAACGTTCTTCATTCTGCCTTTGTGCAAGTCACAGCTTCCAGAGCCCAAGTTTACTTCTCACATTGGTGCTAGAGCTCAGGGGTTTCCTCTTCTGAGGTCATGGGCTTGGTCTCCATGTCCTTACAGGCCTTCTGTCTGTGTGAACCATGCAGCACATGGAGAAGGGAGAGAAAGGCGTTCATGGCTTTCCTGCTTGAAGAAACGTTTGTAAATTGTTCCTGTAGTTGCCTGGTGGTATACATGATGTTAGTTAAAACATAAGCAAAGACCAACTTCTTTGGCCTAAAGTGCATCTACCTTGGGCTGGTGACTACTGTCATAATCCATTTCAATCTCTACCTAGGCTTGCAGTAGGCTGTCCTTCAGGATTTCTCCCATTGCTTATGTGTGATTACGTGTCCAGTGTTGAGCCCAAAGGTGCATGAGCCAATACACAGTGATGATCATCAATGCTTTGCATTTACATTTTTTTCAGGCAGCCTGTAAGGTTAGAAGTGGAAGCTAGAAACAAGAGGCTTAAGCTAGAAACTAGAGGCTTAAGAATTTTATTCTGCAGTCATAGCTGATCACTGCTGTTTGTATACTACAGTCAAGAGAGAACACTGAGGTCTCTTATCCAGCTCTTTGGACAAACCTAAATGTTTGTTGTTTCATACACACTAGCGTAAATTGGGAAATCCCTAGTGCAACTGTAAATGGGAAGGAGGAGAGAAAACTTGCTCTGGAGCTGTAGTCAAGCTGCTCAGTTTGAGAACTAGGAGCTGAGCCTAGGCACCCAGCACTTAAACCAAGTGGTTTTGCTCTCCATGTGCCTCTAGCAAGCTCTTCCTCAGTCTGCCTCCATATCTGGCGTGGAGATGGACAAGCACAACTGCCCACCACCTCAGACAGCAGAGAACAAGTTAAGCAATCCTGTCTCCTCACTAACACAGAATTTGGGCTTTTCTCCCTGCAGCCATAACTGAGTTTATTCAGGGTAACTACCGGACTGTTAACTTACCCTTTCCTCTGTAGCTTTGCTCAGTGAGGTTTGAGCTAATTCAGCAGTCTAGCACTCTCAGTGACAGTTTCAATCTTCATTTCTTTTGCTGCAGGTACCCACAGATGTTGAGAAGTGTCAAGACCGAGTAGAGTGTTTCAATGCTGACCTGAAAGCAGATATGGAGAGATGGCAGAACAACAAAAGACAAGACTTTAGGCAGCTACTCATGGGGATGGCAGATAAAAACATCCAGTACTACGAGAAGGTATGTGGCACTGCTGGAGCATTGGCAGGAATAACAGTAGTTCATTTTCCTCTGAGGTGGTGATAATTCTTCAGGAAATCTTCACACTGCCTTGAAGAAAAGAATCTTGGAGTTCTAAATCGGTTCTCTAGTGCTGTGGAAGGTGCTCTTTGTCAGCAGCTTAGTGTAAACTATTGAGTTGCTGGTCATGCTCAAGTGATCTGCATGAGACTAGCAGTCTTTTGCAAGGCAGCCCTGTAACAGCATTTCATCCTGGGTGCTTGTCTGTCTTGCATTCTTGAACAAATCACTGAGCAGCAGTAGTGGCGAAGAAAAAAAACCAAAATTGCATGTTCTAGTAATACTACCAGACTAGAAAATCTCTTGATTCTGCCTTTTATGAACCAAACTACATGCATTAATGTACATCCATGGATCCATATATAGATTACACCTAGTATGCATAAACTATTCTAATCTCTGTCCCCTTGTGCATAGTTCTGTCCTTTGTATGCTAGTCCTGGAAATACCTAGTCAGGTGCCTGTGCCCTTTTTCAGTTGGTGCATGTGTACCTGAGATTCAGTGTCAGATTTCTTTTTTTTGTTTTGGGGTTTTTTTTAGGTGAAAGGGCCTTGACATCCAACTGCATATGCTACCAGTCTAGTTTTCCTTCATGGTAGAACAGTGCTGTGCAATGCAGTGGTTGATACGTTAAACAATACTAGGCATATGCATGGTGACATACTTCATCTTCTTGCCTATTGCTTTTTTCCACATCTACTTTACAAACTTCTTCCTGTGGTAGGTTACCTCTCCATGTAATATTAGTATGTACTTCCTTTGCCCCTTCCGATGTCTGTCTTGTCAGTAATTCATAACTAGTCACAAAGAACTTCCTTCACCCTGGTTTCTTCTCTCTTCTGAGACTGCTGTGGAAGGGGGTGTATTAAAGACTCCACTGAACATCTGGCAGTGCCTCTGCAATTGACAGTTAAATCTGTACACCTTAGTTTTGCTCTTGGCTGCAGTAAGGAAGCTTTTTGGTAGGAGAGCGTCTAATCACTTCGGGATACACAACTAGAAATACTCTATTCACCTGCAGTACAATCAGCAAGATTAGAAGGAAGATGCTTGACAACAGTAACCTGTGGTTATAAGAGCTGGTGATGAGTTTGCCCATTCCCAGTGTTTAATAATATATATCCCAAGGTCTGTATTTCTTCAGTTTGACTTCTGGGCTGTACATGGTTGAAAGACAGTAATGATACACAGCACAAGGACTGGAGTAAGTATATGTGTCTGGGGAAATGACTCCAAAGCCTGGAGTGACTTTATAATAACCAGAAGCTAGACTCCACTTTTATTTTACTATACCAGGCACTACCAGTTCATCATGCAGTGGAGATCCAAGTCCCAGAGGTG
Organism: Pygoscelis adeliae; assembly: GCF_000699105.1. NCBI lineage: Eukaryota > Metazoa > Chordata > Aves > Sphenisciformes > Spheniscidae > Pygoscelis > Pygoscelis adeliae. The sequence goes on from NW_008825208.1 coordinate 6,594,399, forward strand.
TAACAGAGTATACTGTGTACCTGAACTACCTTCCCTAGATGCATGGGTTTTTCAAATAAGTTTGCTGGAGGTAGTCTATAATAGCCACCATTGTGTCCAAATCAGCCCTCTCCCACAGTCACACCACAAAGATGTGAATTTCTACTAGAAACAGTTTGTCTGCCTAGCTGAAAGCTGTGATGTTCTTCACTTTAGAAGAATCTAGCTTGATATTTGGAAATCCAGGGTATTCTGATGATTTTTAATGGCTTGGGCCAGCTGATGACTTTGGAAAGCTTTAATTTGTTTTCTTTGTTTGGAGATCGCAGCTATTCTTTCTGAACACTTTCTTGCTGTTTGAGATTCTGGGGTTTTTCCCCCTTCCGCAATAATCTATAGAGACCCGGCTAGCCTTTCTTGAACATACATTCTGTTGGTCTGGAAGTGTTGGTCAAAAGTTACAAGAACTGATGTACAATCCATTTTTTAAATCTTTATTTCTTTCTTTAGTGCCTTACGGCGTGGGAATCAATTATACCACTATTGCAAGACAAGCCAGAGACCAAATAAGAAGTACCTTCATGGACAGTCTAGCACTTCTATGCTCAGAACCACTAGACATACTGGAACTGTATGACGGACTCCTTTTGTCAAGTTAACTGAAATGCCAGCTGCACTTAGGCTGGAACAGACGCTCTGAAAATTATTTGAATTTTTTTCCTCACTTTCTGTGTTTAAACTGGGGTATGTTTCATCTTTTTGAGTTATCTTGAATGGTTCCTTCTTTATCCTATGGAGTAATTGGGGGTTCATAGTGAAAGTGCATGGGGATCTTGATAAAACTTACCTCTCTAGTCTGGAAGGAACTGATGAGTGAAACGCTAAAAAGATGAAAATGAAACTCTACTGCAAGGTGCCAAATGACATCTTTATTACCATTCTGTTTTGTTTGCTAAAAAAAGAAGATAATTGTTCCTATGATACAGTACTCCCTAACCAATCCTTATCCCTTTTTTTGGATGGACAGGGGAAGGCTGGAAATGAGTATTTTCTGTTTTGCCACCGCCCATGTGCTCCCTCTGGATAAAATGGTTTCTGGAGACTTTTCTGTGTGGGAGTGGGGCTGGTCCTAGACAGAACATACCAACACCACCTGCAGATAGCCTGTGATGCAAGCATGAACTGTGGTTTTTGTGAGTGTGGCATGCTGTTGGTTCATACTGAGTATCTTTGTTTACCTTGGTGATTATGAAGTAATGTCAGTAGGCTGAAGTGTACTTGTGACTGACTTGGGGATCAAAATCAGCCTAGCTGTGGGAGTGAGTTGGACAGCGGCCTTGCAAGGCGTATGGGAATGGTGGAAGCAAGTGTGAGTCTCTAGTGTATTTTTTCTAAAGCTAGCTCTGGAAGTTGTGTGGTAGAATTCTCTTGGTCCATGCTTTAAACGTTTTTTTTCTGAACTAGAGCCACTTTGGGCTTGGTCACTTAAGGTGCCTGCTGTAGTAAAGGTAGAGCTCTGCTTTCTCTCCCCATGTTTTTTTGCAGCAGCCAAAAGCCAAAAAGTGTCAAATACTTGCTCACACCAAGCATCGTTGTGTGTGAAACTTGCCTTAAACAGGTCGGTGGGGGTAGATGGGTACCCTGTTAGGTACACATAGTTTTCATATCTGTCTCTACTGAACCACATGGCAAGTCTTTTAAGACTACTTTTGGTACAGATCTATTTTCTTAGTAGTTTTTATTGGCCTTTGGAAATGTAACTGCTTCTGCAAGTCCCTCTTTTTCCCTTTCTCTTGCAGTCCAACCTCAAGTAAATGCCTGCTTGGTGTTGATGGCCTTAGGAATGCTGCCGTGATTCCCAGGGTCCCAGAGTCTTGGTTTAACAGCATGCAGATAAATCCTTTTTAACCATCCTAAGTGGCAGGATTTGGGGCTAATATCAGTTTAATATTGGGAGTTGGGGGAATAAATAATTCTGAGCGCTTACTGCTAAGCTCAAGTGGTTACTTGATCTCTGGCAACAGTCTGGTGAAGAATCTGAGCAGTAATTGAGTATGTGCAACTTCTGTATTCTCCTGTGATGACCTACCAGGTACGAGTCTGGTTTGGACTTTATCCCTTCATAAACACCAAGTATACCTGAAGCCTCCCTACTCTGCTTGGTGGCTTTATAGCAACTGTCAAGATGAGTTATTGCAGCAATGTGGTAGCTGTCAGGCTGAGATGATGCACTCTGGTGCAAAAGTCAAGTTTAAGACATTTTAAGAGGTCTTCCTTTTTGACTCAGCCTCCATTGACAGCTCTGTGGTACTAAACTATCTATGTGTTTTGGTTTAAGCTCACAGTTTATCAATGTACATTTATTAGGTGTAAATGAGAACTCTGCTTTAAGTTGCTGCTAGGTCCAGAATGACAAACTATTCTTGTGCAAGGGAAGTGCTTACGGGGATCATCTTGAAGTAGTAACCAAGTGTTTTCCTCAGTCTTTCGCTTGTAAGATAAGCACTTGCATAACATTTAACAGTCTGACCTTCAGGGTTACAGTCTTCCCTATTTCCTACAAACAGAGATCAACATGCTTTTTTGAGCTGGTTCCTGTGTGGGAAGTGGAATTTTGTAGTTGACTCTGCAACATCACTGGGAGTCAAGCAAAATGTAATTTGAACTAATACTTGGACAGTCTTCCCTTCACCTTATCAAAAAACAGTGCAAGATGAGTAGAAAGGATGGTTGTTTTTTTCCTAGGGGTGAGTAGGTTTTGTCTGATGCCTTACAACAACTGCAGTCCTGTTCCCTCCTAGTTTTATGTCAAACTGAAGTGGGTGTGGTTCTGGGAAACTTAGCAATTGACATCACAGCTGTTCATGAGAAGCATAATGGACAGCGGGGAGTACCAAGTGAAGTTCAAATCAACATGTAGCTGTTGAGGCTGGAGCTGTTGAAGATCAGCTTAAATTTTCTTTAATCTGATGCCACTGATTCTGCAGCATAGTTTTTAAACTAGTCCTCAACCAAAGCATGTTTTGATTTCAGATAAATCCCTTTATGGCTAACCTGTTGAAAGGCAGGCATGCTTTGCACTTCTCTGTTGGAGTGTGTGGCTCTGTGGCACCTGCAAGTTGATTTGGAGGAGAGGTTGGAACATGCACCTCAGGCTGTGGCCACTAAGAGGATTTCTTATATGATCTGGAAAACCAAAACTTCTTAAGCCCCTACAAGGGAAGTAATACTTAACATTCAAAAGAGGAGTCCTCTGCAAGAATTGCTGCAGTGTAAGAAGAGTGTGTGGTGGTGGGTCTCTCGGCTCCTATGGGCTATGGAGGAGTCTCTTTTTATAAAGAGCTGTTGTAAATCACTAGGTAACTGTGGGAGAGGCTGTAAGGTTTGTGGAGTGCCCAATGGGAGAACTACAAAATAGCAGGAAACTCCTGTGAGGTGTAAAGTGACACTTGTAAAGAGTGCACTTGCTTAACTGCTGTTAGTGGGAGGTTGCGATCTGAACTGTTAAAGGACTACAGGGTAACGAGTCTCTCCTTCAGATGGCCCAAACCTTAAGTGTGAAAAGTAAAAGGTGTTGGTAAAGGGAAGCAGGAGTCAGGCTGTGGCCACTAATAGAATTTCTTATATGATCTGGAAAACCAAAACTTCTTAAGCCCCTACAAGGGAAGTAATACTTAACATTCAAAAGAGGAGTCCTCTGCAAGAATTGCTGCAGTGTAAGAAGAGTGTGTGGTGGTGGGTCTCTCGGCTCCTATGGGCTATGGAGGTGTCTCTTTTTATAAAGAGCTGTTGTAAATCACTAGGTAACTGTGGGAGAGGCTGTAAGGTTTGTGGAGTGCCCAATGGGAGAACTACAAAATAGCGGGAAACTCCTGTGAGGTGTAAAGTGACACTTGTAAAGAGTGCACTTGCTTAACTGCTGTTAGTGGGAGGTTGCGATCTGAACTGTTAAAGGACTACAGGGTAGTCTCTCCTTCAGATGGCCCAAACCTTAAGTGTGAAAAGTAAAAAGTGTTGGTAAAGGGAAGCAGGAGTAGTGCGGGAGCTTCATCTTTGAGTAACTTCTTGAGTGTTCAGTCACTTAAGGTCACCCTCTGCACATGCACTAAAATGATGTCAAAAGTAGTTGCACCCTTTCTATAAGCCTGTGTAACATGTGGGTCCTTCAACAGTCCTTAAAGTAGCCCAGTTTTCCTTGTAATCCATAGCCAGACGAAGTTCCCTCTCAGAGGATGCATAATTCACTGCTGTCCTGGTTACTTCTGTGTAATTTCTGGGATGTTTGTTTCTTCTCTTAACTGGCACCAGCACAATAAAGCAAGCACTGAGATCTTGTTTTCATGCTCGGTAATGAAGCGTGCATTGTTCATATGTATCTTTACCAGGTTCTGACTCTTGCAATAAACATAGGTGTTGAAACATCATGGCTTTTTCAGGTATCCATTGAAAAATTAAAAGGTAATAGGTGTAGCCCTAAAGACACGAACCCTTCTCATGTGAGTTGTATCAAAGAATAAATTATGGATTCTTCACTGAAGTCTGCTTGGATTTTTGTCACACTGACACTTGTGCTAAGGATAGGATAGTAGGATAAGTGGTAGAAAGAAACATCTGCAAAGCATGAGTGGCAGAGATGGTCCTGCAGAGGTACTGTGAGGTAGTCTTGCAGCAGTGGCTCTGCATAGCCTGTTCATGATGCATATTGCTTCAGGTGTTGGTCCTGCAGATGCCAAGGTACAGAAGAATTCCCTCCCAGCCCACCAGAGACTGTTCAGTGTTTTAACAGGAGCCATGCTTCTGTTAAAACTTGCACAATTTAACTGAGTGTGATTAATGCTGGAGACTGTTTTAAAATCCTGGTGCTGATAACCACTGAGCAAAATTGCATAGGCTAACCTAGCTCATTAGATGTTCAGCATTCTTAAATTCTGAAGGTAGAGCAGTCTTTCCCTTGGTATATTAACTTTTACTACAACAACCAATAAATAGGGAAAATGAGGTCTTTTTTTTAAGTTAGGGAGCTTGCAACTACTTGCCAGGCTTTGGGGTTTTTTTTGTAAAGTAAAATGGGGGATCACAAGAATAAACTTGCCTTCTGGCAGTGTGAATGTTGCATTTTAAACTCTTTGGGAGTGCTGTTTAACCAATTTTATGGAATAAAATGGCAATGCTTAATTCTATGCTTCGCACTTTGGCGTCTTGCTGGGGTATCCAACTTGTACAAGTACGCAGTAATGAACTGGGCTAGTTTTAAGGTTGCATGGCTAAGGCACAGTGTGCAGAAAATAATGCACTTTCCAAAAAGGCATAAGTAGATCACCCTTAAGTAAGTGGCACGCTGAAAAGTTAAAGGCTAGTCACTGTTCTAGACTGCTTTGAAGGCCTCGGTACTCTATGCTTTGAAGCTAAACCATTTCCTTAACTCCGCTGCTGGGATATGTATCCATACCTTCAGATGAAGCAGCAGGGTTGGGGCCAGTGCCACATTCCACTGCACAAGGAGGCAGATTGCAGAGGGACAGTCTTACAATACCAAGCAGCCAAAGGGCTTTAGTCTTTAGTATTTGAAAATAAAGCAGCACCGTCCTTGTTCTCTTTTCTTCTGTGCCTGCATCCCTCTGTCCCTCCTTAAGGTTTGGAGAGTTGGGCCATGCAGGTGAAGGCAAGCTGGCTGTGAGCGGAGGAGGATCTCATCCCCCTCCTTGTAGAAGGTGTCAGCACTGGGGACAAAAACGGTGCTGGCTCACTGCCCAGACTCTTCCGCTTTCATCCTGTGTAAACCCACTCACCGAACCAGAGTCGCGGTTCATACCATTAAAAACCAAAATGAAAGCCGTGAATAGACTTGTCTCTGTGTGAATTAGTTAGTAAACGATGTAAAAATGGGAAGGTGTTTTTTGTTTCCTGCACTCGACCAAATCTGGCAACTGTGCACTTGTTCAGACTTGCAGGCTATGAGATGTTGTCTTGCCTTCTGGTGCTGGCATGTTTCTATACTCTTTCATATATCTCTGTATAAATATACTTTGTGCATTGTTTACTATGGAACTAGTATTGATGGAGAAAAACACTTTGAGGTAAAACTGTTTGTAATTCTCTATTAGTGTGTACATTTTTTTAAAATGCACCGTTTGTTTACCTCAATTAATTTAATGGAGTGGACCAATAAATGTATTAAAAGATGACTCCTTTACCTAGAATGTAAAGTTTCGTTTTTTGCAGCCTTTGCTGTTGAAACGCTGTGTGCACTTACTTTGCTGGGCAGCTCACTATCTTACTGCAGAAATACCCTTATCTTAAAAACTTGTTCCACTGCTGATTTAACTAAAAGTCATATGTCTGTTGCTGTAGTACATCTAGTATTACTTGAAAGTGAAGCCTGGAGCTGAGTAAGGTTGCAAGAGTGTGTACGTGAGTGGAACAGGAGTGGCAGCAACTTCCTCAGAATAAGGGGTTGCATAGTGAGTAATCAATTGCTTGCTGCATCCCTGGTTTGAACTGAAGCTGCCCGATTTGCCTCCAGATTATTTCAGTTACTGAAGGGCTTTTAACTTGCCTTTACTTAGTCCAGGAGTTTGGAAGCCACTTAATCCTTCTTAATTCAATTAGCATGTAAGTAGACACATAATTTAAGCCCTGATCCCTCTGGGGTATGCCAGTCTTTTGAATCGTGTTTGGATTTAGCTGACAACATTTCATGCCAATTGCTATATTGTATGAGGTTCCTTTCGGTAGGGGTTTCAACCCAGCTTAAAGCTGGGGTAACAAGGTGACTGTTACCTGGCATCAGCATCCCTACACCTCCATAAAGCTTGTAGGAGTAGTGTGCTTCACTTACCTGTTCTTAACCTGTTACAAGAGTAGTACATACTGGTAGTGTGAGTTGAAATGCTGGTATTGGCTCTTGAGTCCTAGGTGTCCTCTCATGACCTCTGTTAAAGCACTGTCTGAGGACAGTGGGACAATCTCCTAGAAGTCAGGAGCATGAACATCTGTTCAGGAGTATTTTATTGTAGGGATTACTAGAAGTGTCTTAATCTTACATTTTTTTTTTATGGTGGTATTTCTGTATTTAGTGGTCTTCTACATAACATTGATCAGGTGGGCTGACACATCTTCTGTAGCACATGGAGAGCAGCAGCACGTGGCTTGCAGGACCCCTCCTACATCAGCCAGAGTCACAGAACTGCCCTGAGGTTTCTGAATGAACAGACAAGAAGGAACTAATGGAAAACTGATCCTCTGCTTTCCCCTTCCATGTTGAATGACATGTCTAGAAATGCCCTTTTCATTCCCACACTGTTCTTGTCACTCTGCACTATTGCTAATCAGCCTAGAAGGAAAGCAAAATGCTCTGAAGACTGCTGGTGTGCAATAGCCAACGCTCATACTCTGCAAGACGATGCACTGCAGCAATAACAAGGCAAACGTCTTTGTCCTGGGTGAGCTCAGTGGCTGAGAGGCTGTGGCATGCTGTGAAGTGGAAACATAAATGAAATGCTTCCTGTAATGATGATAACTGGGGGGACTAATGCTTGGCAAACCTTCCACTTCGGTAGCTCAGAGAGTTGATAAAGACCAAAAGATGCTTTAGCTGGTACAGTCTCTGTCACTCGGTCAGAATCTGAAGAGAGCCAGTGGTCGAACGTTGTTTGATTGCCACAATGCTGTAAAGAGCAATAAAAACGCAAGTTACAAGAGAGCTAGCAAGCTACTTTCTCAAACTACAGTTTGCTTGTTCCCCATCAATTCTTTAGCTTAAACTGTGCTGGGGTGTCTGGAGCTGGCTGAGTGCACGTGTGGTTCCTCTCGAGGATCTGCCAGCCTCTCTGTAAGTTACTCTTGTGTACGAGCAATGACATGGGCACCATTTGTCATCTTTCAGACTTTAAGTCCTAATAACCCGTGTTTGTGCTGATAATGGTGCTAACTTCTATTTGGAGAGTGTGTTAAAAAGCAGTTGAGTAGCTAGCAGTGACTCATTGTTAAACAGCAGGGTTGTGCATAGGAAACGAGTCGCTCTTGTATCTGGAAAATACGAGGAGGAAAGCAGAGCCAGGGTAACGATGAGTGTGAAGTAGCCTTCCCCACACTCATAGTCCTGCTGACACCAGGTGTCAAATGTATTCACAAGCCCAAAAGCCTTTGGTGCGCTGGACGAGGCAGAGCTGATGGTCTAAGAGCTTTCCTTAGTGTTGCTTTTTCTTTTCTTCCTATCTAAATGATAACACTGAATTCGGTATACATAGTGCCTTTAGACTTTCTAGTATTTTTTTTTTTTTTTAATTAGAGCAAAACTTGGCAAGAATTTTGCCTGGGATCAGACATTACCCTATCCAGTACCTGCCTTATATCTGAATGAAAATATTGTTGCATGGATTAAATACCAACATTATCACAATTCACTCTAACTTCATAGTGGAAGAGTCTTGCTGTTTCTAGTAATGCAATGAGCTGGAGGGTCTTAGGGAGGGGATGATGGGCAAGGTGAAATTTGGAGGGAGATCCTTCAAAAATTCTGGAAGAGTAGATGGAGATGCTGTTTCAGCTTTCTCTCTTCAAATTAAGCTTGTTTGCTGCTTAAAACCTGTTTTTGAAATTGTACCTCTCAGTTGCTCTGTAGCTGTACAGTTGGGCAAATTCACTGGATCAGAAAAGTAACCATTTCCTTCACTATGTGGTAATGGTTTCTCTTTGAAAGGAACACCTGGGGGAGACTCGGGTTATTCTTTTCTATCACAATGAGTAAGTAACCTGCAATAGATTTTTTTTAAAAAACGTTTTACATTGTGTAGGATTATTCCCTCATTCTACTTGCTTGATATTGCAAAAATAGTAGTACTACATTTGTGTGAAGGCTTTGTCCCCTGGGATTATCAGCTCTTAAACTCTGCCAAATATTCCTCCTACAGCAATTCATGTTACATTAAACAAAAAGAAGATTAAAAACATTGGCTAGATCACTTGCAAGTTTCATTCTTTGAATCTCCTTGATATTTCTCAACTCATTTCTGCAAGATTTTTCTTTCTCTTTTTCCAATATTTTCTTTTTTTAACTCAAAAAAATTTTTCTTTTTCCTGTATTACACACTTTAGACCTAGAATCAGGAAGCATGGAGAGAATACAGTGTGTCCTTTTGGACAAAACCCTTCCTATTCCTTACCTTAAAGGGAGGAGACTCAGGCAGCCAACTACAAAAGACAAAATGAAACAGAAGCCGCTGTACCAGTTCAGTGTGTTTTGATAGATCTTGTTGTAGACTGTAGATGTCACTACTCCCGTGGTGACTAAAGACAACTGCAGCAGGACAAACACCTTACCTGTAAAACAAGAACATAGTTTGTTACCAGGGAGAAAAAAACAGCTCTGGTACCTCCCTGCCGAATCCAGGATCACCACTGTGTGGAAGAAAAATGTGGTCATTGCTTCACAAGTGCCAGATGGCATGAGCCTTGTATATGCTGCTGTTCTGGACCAGAATTAAATGACTTTTCCTTCTTTTAGGCATAGGACAAAAGATCCAACTAGAAAACCGTCTGCTTAAACAGTCTAGATGTAGAGGTAGCTGCTTGGAAGAGCAGCAACAAACTGGGCAATAAGTGCTTTTTTCCATAGGATGTAGAAAAGTAGTCTTGGGCAAACATCTTCAGGACAGGAGAGGTTTTAGTCAGGGTCTGCTTCTGCCCTAGGCCAGAAGAGTAGTCCACTGGATTAAAATGATAATAATGCCTGAAATGGGGAGGTGCGTGTGATTTGTACGATGTTTAGGGAGGAGGAAAGGCAGAAGCTGAATCCTAGTTGAAACAGCTTTTTTGCTGAAGCGCACCCTTTTGTTTCTGCTGTGGTAAATGCGGGAAGGGGAAGTAACCCAGCCCTGCCGGGATGTGCAGGCTGGGAGCGAGGTCAGGGCTGTGCACTGAACCTGCTGCCCTGGCAGCTTCTCCAGCTGCACAGCACCAGCTGCCACCAGCTAAGGAGACAACACTGCTACCAGGAGGCAAGGGCTGCTCTGCTGCACGGTCCTGCTCGAGAGCTGCTCTGCCACTGTAATCAAATGCAGCCTGCATGGCTCATGGTGGAGGTTAAAAACAACGTTATGATTACTAATAATGATTAATTTGGGGTGTGAGCTGTGCTATTTGTGGCAGGTAGGGGAGTTTGCTATGGAGCGCGTTGAGGAGCACAAGCAGCGGGGATGCACAGGGGACAGAGCAGCGTGGCAGAAGGGGAAAGGAAGCAGAGGATGGCTGTGGGAACATGTTTGGAGGAGGCATGAGCAGTCATGGGCCCGAGGTGCTGTTTGAATGCATGGCCAGTCCTGTCTATTGTGTCTAAATCCTGCTTGTTGGGGTAAAACTGGTAGCCTTCAATATGGTGTTGTAAAATACATATATTTTACTATTTTCTAATACATTTTTTACTAGAAAAGAATTTCCACTCCTGTTTACCAAAAAGGGCCAATTTTTATGCAAAGGTTATCCTTTGTTAGTTAAATCATGGTCTGACAAGAACAAATAGCCAGGTAACACTTGGAGACATATTTAGAGAGCATAACTGAAAAAAGCTGAAAGAAATCCATCCTTCCCAAAACAGGCAGTAAAAGAAGCCAAATATAAATGGTGTGAGTACCACAGTGCTTCAACCCAACATCTTGCTTCTCTTTGTTTTCCCTGGAGCACTGTGTTTTTGAGCAGCACCTCAGATATTTTCCCTGCCTTTAAGCTTCACGCTGATAGTAATCTCTTGAAGAACGTGCTGAAAATTTTGTGAATCAATGATGACACAACCGAGGATGAGAAGTTCGGATGTGACAATCTTGTCCAGCAAGTTTCTCTGCTCCTCCCTTCCCGTTTGTGGTACCAACTGTTCTGGTTTTATTACGCAAAGCACAGATTGCAGCAATAACTTGCCTTTCTCTTTGTACCTTAGGCTGGATGGAGGGATTTGAGGGTTTTTTGATCAGTAAGGTAACCAAAGCACTTACCATAGGACGATCCTTCAACATGTTTGGATAACATGGACCTGATGGTTGGTAAGGGAATGAGGGCAAAGAGCATCACTGCCCGTGCTGCAATGCAATGAATATGTCATTACCATCAGTACCTGCTCCTTGTCTCCCAACACAACAACCACTGCTTTTGAAGACTATGTGCCTCTGGCTTGGGCAGGGCCTTTGCTTCACATTGTCTTGCCCCTGGAGTACCAGAAGGAAGTACAAATCTTTGGTAGGAGTGTAGGTCCTCACTTCAGCCAAGTGATTGTGGATAAGCCACCTATTGCTTCCACTAGCAGAGGTATTTCACCCAAACCAGCTGCGGTCTCAGCCTGAAATCCCAGCGTAGATGGAGTGTAGCACCGTCCTTTGAGATAGTGAGGCCGATGATTTGAGTCTAACCAGCAGAGAGAGCACCCCATGCTACATGCATGGCCTTGACAGGAACAGTAACTTTATAACACTATAGCTGTTTTCTATCTTGGTGCTTCTGACTTGCAGTATTTTAGGCTGTCTCTAGTGTGGAAACTTTTAAAGAGCTGGAATTATCTTCTTGTCAGCAGAACCAACAGAACCAACCTCAGTGAATACTTGGTCCATGTCTGGTGTACCGAGGTGTTCCTGCAATGCAGGGAATAAGCATCCTGCACACTGTATAGCAGCATGCGTTCATGATGGACTTAATATTAAACAAGCATTTTTTTATTTTAATTTTTTATCTTTTGTTCTCCAGCCTGATTGCCTAAACAAACAAAATCTCTTAAAAATTTAATTCAATATTTGGCTTAGTACACAAATACGATATCCTACCATCTTTCCCTGTAGAATAACTTTGTTTGATTTTCAATTTCTCATTCCCTGTAGGGGCAGACAGAAAAATCTCTTCAGGCCATTTCTTTTAGATCTTTTTCTCACTTTCAGAAGCAAAACCTCAAAGCCATGCAACACATGATACTCTGTCAGATACGAATCATCCATCTCACTCCCACGATGGATGCAGTTCTTGGGTTTTGTTTTCTGTGTTCCTGCAGAGGCTGCCTCCCAACAATAAACTTGCCTTTCCTTCGTCATGGGATGCTGCCCCATCTATTGTTACCTGCCCCTTGGTCATTTATACACAGTGTAAGATTTGTACACTACATTCTCATGCTATTTTAGTTGCTAAAGCAGCTCCATGTTTCACTATTAAGTTTCCCATCAGCCATAAATGCCTTAATGTAACAAAAATAAATCGCGTCTTAAGGTGTTCGCTTAATAGGAAACCTTTGCCAATTTGTTTCTGTTGTAGCCTGAAGTACAAGAAGGCAGTGCTTCCCGTTAATTTAGCGGTGTGGTCCGACTAGTACAGGTAGCCAGCAACAATCCCCACTCCCCTGTGGTGTGAGCATTGTTCCCTTGCTCAGATCTGGGCTATGACCAAGTGACAAATTACAAGTCAACCCGCCTTAAACTAAGCCTTGGCAGGAGCATATCCTTCTCTGGATATTGTAGGGTGCAATAAGGAGTACAAAGCGAGAGGTGGGGAGAGGGGAATGATAATGAAGCCCTCTTGGGAATCGCTTGTGTGATGGTCTGCTGAGCTCCCTGCTCTGAAACTCGTGGTGAAGCAGAGCAAAAGCCCTTCTCCTGATGCTGAAACACCCCAGCCCCTTTCTCAGGGTGTACTCGCTTACATGAGCGGCCATTCGACTCACCAATGTAGAACAGGAACGTCCACCGTACAAAGGCCATGATGAGGATGCCAGCATTGAAGGATGCCACTCCGATCATGATCATGGTAATGTCCCTCAGGTATTTGGAGAACACAAATACCCCCAGGAAGCTGGTGATGAAGATCGCGTACCCAGCAGCATTGCCATAGCCGATCTCCACAGCATTCCAACTTAAAGGTTCCCTGAGCAAGAAGAGTGGGAGTACGTTCATTGCACCAACCACGGCAAGGTCATAGAGGATTGCTGCCACAAACAGCATGATGATCATGAGTTTCGAGGGGGATACTAGCGTGGAGCTGCTGCTCTCCGAAGGTTGGGAACTCCCTGCTGCTGCTGCTTCTTTGTGGGCTGGTAGCTGGCTGCCCACTTCCTCTGCACTCTTGGCTTTGGCTGGGCAGGTAGCTTCTGGCTTGGGGACTGTCAGGACAAAAATGCTGTAGAGGAGGCAGAAAGCATAGCAGGCGATGCTGCAGCTCACCAGCACAGTGCCCTCTCGATAGCGGTCACTGAAGCCAACAAAGAGGTAGCCAGATGCCATGCTTCCCAGAAAGCCAGCGAGGCCATACACCAGCTCAATAATGATAAGCCGCAGAGACCTCCTGCTCTCGGAGGAGCCCAGGGATCCCAGAGCCATGACGCCTGCCCAGAGCGTGGTGAAACCTCCCGTCAGCCCATTGAAGGCAGCAGCCCCATACATCACCTCGATTGGCCAGCCCAGCAGGATCAGGAGGAGCAGGAGAGTTTTGGAGCCCAAGTAGCCAAGAAGAGGGAAGCAGATGGGGATCTTCCGATGCACCCTGTCCCCCAGCTTGGACAAGCCATAGGCTGACACCAGTGGGCTCAGGCCCAGGACTAGCTTGTAGATGATATAAAAATTAGAGACAGCCTTCTGCTGAGCGTCTTCCAGTGCATGGAAGGGAGCGGTGGCATTGGTCTGATTGTAGTAGTTCTTCACCACCAGCAGCAGCGCTGTGTCGTAGAAGGCGCTGGCCACTTGGGAACCGGCGACCACCGGCTCAATCCACGTCCTAATCGCTGTCACCCCCACCATGCTACCGGCAACCACCTCTTCTTGGGGAGAGCCGTTTTCAGGGAGACGCGCTGGAGGAAACGGCTCTTCAGAGGCTCTACTCTGTAGGCATGCTTGGAGAGGAACAGAGGAGGAAAAAACAAAAGGTCCGCTGGGCTGCACAGAGTCAGAGAGTTGTGCAAGAGATGATCTGGCTGGGAGGATATTTTCACCTCGCCTTGCTACGTATATGCATGCACACACATCCCTGCACTGCTCTGATCTCCAGCTCACGCACGAGAGGCTTTTGTACAGCTGGAGAACGCCCTGCACTTGCCGACTGCTGCTGCTTCTCTTCCTGGTGCAGTTTCAACAGAGGTCAGATGACCCAGGGGAATTTCTCTCTCCCAGTTTAGGTAGTGAAAATGCCCATATCAAGTAATTGCTGCAATTTGGGTGGTGGTTTGTTTTTTGTTTGGTTTGGTTTTTTTTTTTTTCCCTTTTGGCATCCTTCATGTGTCAGAGGACTCTCAGGGTGGCTGTGGGGGCAGGGGATGGCTGTGTGCTTTTTTGTCAGGTAATTTGTGAATTCCCCTTACTGCCGGCTATTTTCCTTTCTTCTACACAAATATGTTGTTGGCTCTTTTGCTCTTACTTACTCCCGTCTGCCCTGTTGCTGCATCGTGCCCCTTATGTCACTGTTGTTTCAATAACGTGGTCAGGAAATTACACCAGAAAGAAATTAAAAGGGAAAAAGCCTATTTTTGGCAACCTGCCTCCCACGGCTGCCACTCTGCCTGCTGTGTCCTTTGGCTTTACAACGTGGGAATTTCCAAGAGGAGGAGGAAAGTCCCAGTTTATCCAAAAGCATTGGCAACTGCTGCGCCCCAGTACTCAGCCAGCTGAGCTGGCTGGGCTGGGTGAGAGCCCACCTCCGGGGAAGCGTTTTGCAGTCCCAGCTCCTCAGGGTGGTGGCCGTGCCTCTCTGCAGGCGCTGATGCCACGTGCAGCTTTGCAGCTTGAAGTCAGCCTCCGATTTTGCTGCTGCCCAAGGGGGTCAAGCGAAGCGACCTGCCCCAGGCAGCTCGGGGTCCCTGCGGGCACGGTGGTGTGGCTGACCAGAGACACAAGAAACTCTTGGAGCAGGATGTGGCGCAAGCAGGCTGCCAGCTCCAAGGAAGATGCTTGCGGTCCCAGCTGCAGGAAATACTTGGAGGATATTTGGCAGCCTCAAAAATGCTAACGTAAATGATAATGATCTCATTCTGTACTGTTTTAATGAATCATAACAGGCAGAATAACAGTCTGTTCTAGGAAGATTTATGATTACTTTAAAAAAAAAGTAATGATTAATTTGCAAGAACAATGTTAAAAACTCCATCTGTTGCACTCTCTATTGATTCAGGTGACATTTACTCAATGCCTGTGTACTCATGGCTCAAGAGTTTCATTTTTTCACTCTTAGTCTGGTTGTGCAATAATTTTTGTTTTATATTTCGATTCAAGGAATAAAAGTCCCAAGAACTAACAGGGAAAGGAGTGGGGAATTGTCTGCTAGAGTGATTTGCTGCTACACAATTTCAGTTTCACCAGAGAATTTGGTTTTTTGTCAGGCCAAAAGACTCATAGCCAGCTGTAAAATATAATGTGGGTTGTTCCAACAGTTGGCTTTTTTTTTTTTCCCAGATTTTCTGCAAAAGGTGTCTAGTTTCTTTAGTTTTTACTCAGAAGTGGGACAAATCTTTTTCTCCAAGCCCTGGAATATTTCCAGAGGATGAAAATTCCAGACAGCCTTACTGAAAACACCGAAGTATCAGCCTGTGACCAGTTTAAGCAACAAACGCAGCCAGAGGAATTGCCACGTTCTGCTTCACCCAGGGAGTCCCGTCTCTTCTACCAGGCACTAGAGGGAAAGATAAATGACTTTGTCCCATTCAAGCTTCAATTTGGGACATTAGTTACCTTGGAGTGCAGAGGTATGTTACAGGCACAGCGCTTGAGAAACTGCAGATCTGCTCAACTCTTAAATAAGGGATATTTTTCCTCCACACTTTGTTGCCTGTACAGGCTGCCTGGCTTATTCATCTGACACTCTTGACATTTAGGTGATACTGTGTTATGGTTAATGCGATTCAGGCCTAGATAGCTAATGAACTGTGCTTAATGCCATTAGTGAGCTCATGAATTACATATGTATTTCCAGGATATTCTGAGTGTTCATTCACATTAAATGTACCTTTTAGAACTAGTTCTCGTGGAAGGATATAATTTCACATCAGTAATTGCAAAACAGTGAGTGCTAAAGTAAGAGTTTAACCCAGGCTCCAGATTATTTCCCACTGCAAAATACTTTTCATGAATACCATATTCATTTGATGCCACAAAGACTTCAAAATTACTATTCTCTAGCATCAGCTTTTCCATGGGGCCTAGTTCTCGTATTACCAGTATTTATAGGGACATTTGCATCCACTTTAAAATACTTCCATGTGGCATAAACACAGTGGAGCCTTAAGAGCCGTAAGAGAGTGGCCCTTGACATTTAAGAAAAATGCACCTACAGAATCACTGAGACTAGTCAAAAAGCAAAAATACACTGGTGTAGCCTGCTGGAAAAGGAACACATTGTTTTAGGGCATCCCTCTCTAGAGTCATCTTGTCTGGAGACCCACTAGAGGCCAGGTCAGCACCATGTTGCACCAGCTCTTGAACATTTATCAGTCTGGCCAAATAAAGGTGTTTGATGTCTCCCTGTGGCGATGTTATACATTCCTATGCAGTATTGCTTTTTCTTTTTTTAAACCATTTATGACAGTTACATTGCTTTTTCTTTCTGAACAGGGTTACTGTAGGCATTTCAGTATGCTGGGGTAGCCGGGCCTGGCAGTTACCAGCATTTTGGAACTTGGTATTCAGCACTCCTTGTCTGAAAAGGTCCTTTTGATATCCAGGACTGCAATCCAACGGGGGCGTGTAAGCCCTCTTCATCTCCCTCCCATAAGCCTGCTGATGGGATCTGTGATTTACAGTCTCTGGCTGGCAAGACATTTCTCCTCCGAGGTGGTAAATCAGCTCGGTAACTCCTCCTCCTCCTTGGTACGTGCAGATCATCCTGATGCACGCTGCAGCTTTGTGGCAGTGGCAAGGCGGGGAAACATGGCTGGGGACTGGGAAGCACCCGTGTCTGAGCCTGGATGGAGCTGCGGTCACATTACAGCGCTGGAGAGAGGGAGAGCTGGTTGAAAATACTGGAGAGAAGCAGCTATTTCAGTGATGGCCTGTTTTCCTTCCAAAAATATGCCTTCGTCATAAATGACCACAGACTGTAATGCCAAGCCGTGCTCTTTCTCTCTGTGGTTTGGGAGGTTGGCTTCCTCACTTTATTTTTATATTATAAAATATACTGTATTATATTATTAATTATACATTGCCCCTGTCCTCACAAGGCACGTGGTTCTGCTCAGAGAGCTGCGGGAGGTGGAGGGGGAGCGGAGGCTGCACAGAAATCCAGGTGCATGGGGCAGGGGGAGCAGCTCCTGGCAGCTGCCGCATCGCCACAGGGATGTGACATCCTGGTCCAGGGCAGTCGTTTTGTTGGACCCAGAGCTGCCAATGGTACGTGCTAATGCCTGAATGTAAAAGGCCACCCCAGCAGCCCTGTTTCAGCGGCTCTGGAAAACGACATCCAGGCTGTTTGGAAACTCACAATGCTGGTGCCAGTGTCTGTAGCACAACAGCTGTTAAGTCCACCATTGCCATAATAAAATGCAGGATCATGCCCTTACGGGTGCACCTTGAGGTGTCTCAGACACCGAGACCCCTGGGTCAGCAGTCCGGCATTCAGGAGGCGCAGCACCACCAGACATGTTGAGATCACCTGTGGGAACATCTGCTCTCCTCTGCTGCTCGTGGGAGGAAGAGGAAGCCCAGGCCACAGGCAGTACGAGCACGTGGCACCTCGTTCCCCCATGCCTTGAGGCCTCATGCATTGCCCCACATGAGCAAAGCCCAGGGCAGTGTGCAGACTGCAAAAAAAAGCTGGAGAACAGATCTGCTCCGCGGAGAGACCTCATAGAGTGCACTGATGTGAAGCATGGTGAGGAGGGGTGACCCCATGTCAGGGTAGGGGAGGTCCACCAGCCTTCCCTTGGAAGAAGTTGACCCTCCCCACCACTTTGAGAGCAACACGGGAGAGCAGTGAGGAGCTGGAAACTGTCCAGTTTCCTCTGGGACAGACACTGGCTGACCAAGCAGCACCAGAAACCTGCACTGTCTTGCTTTCACCCCCAGATGTCATGTTTTTGTCTATTTTTTCTCATTTCAGAGTTTCCTGCTTACTTGGTTGGAGTGTCCTGTGGGCTTCTTCCTCTGCTGGAAGGACAAAACACAGAATCCTCAACACACACTTTTTGCTGAGTTGGCTTCTTTTTTCTTTAGCTTGAGGAATTTAGGCAATTAATAGTGCTGACATCTAACTGTATGCCTTAACATTAATCCTCTCCATGGAAGCAGGAAAAAAAAGCTTCTTGTGGTACCTGGTGTCTGCCTGATCAGCTGGACCACAGAACAAATCCTGCTTTAGTTCTTAGATAAGCCCCCGATAATCCTGGTGCTAAATGATTTTTTTTTGTGTGCACATCCTCCTTTTCATTAATATTCATGTCTTTTTAAAGTTGTTAGTGTATATGGGTTTGGCATGGAAGCATCGCGAAGTTCAAGAGTGTGCAGGCAGCAATGGACTTGAGAAATGGAATGAAACAAACTCTCCTAGAACTACAGCTTAAGCAATCCTATGTTGAATAAAGCAAAAGTGGACAATCTGGAAAAATGAAATAACCATAGCAAAAACATTATTAAAAAATTTCACTACTGAATAAACTGCAGTCAATAATCTGTAGAAACTTGGTTCAAAACCAAAAAATGCCCCCCCCCCCCAACCCCCCCCCCAAGTGCTCTCCAAAGCTATTTAGAAATAATCCTGGTTATCTACTTCATATTTTCATTTTTTGTGTAAGTCTAGAAACTTCTATGGCAATGGTGAATGGGTACTGAAAAGCCTACAAACACAGTTAAATAATAACCAGTTTGAGAAAAGGCATTAAGGGTGAGTAAAAGCTCTGTAGA
>NW_008825208.1:6613252-6622200 GCF_000699105.1 Pygoscelis adeliae
TGGAGAGGAACTGTGTGTTAAGTGTGGATGTGAATTAGAGGAAGACTATACACAGCATATTGGAAAGCTTAATGTGGCACAATAAAGGAGGAAAAAGAAATAGTAAGGCACCCATCCTTGTGGAGTGAAGAGGGGAAAGAAGAAAAGAAGAGTACGGGAAAAGAGGAGCGCTAATTTTTCTGGGCTGGTAGGACCTTTGCTAGATAACTCAGCCCTAGCCAGGTACAATTAGAGGAAATGAGTATCTCTCCATAAGCCTGCGGCTCCATGGAAGTAACAGCAGCTGGCAGAGGACATCAGGACAGTGGAGAGAAAAGGGATGAATCCACCCCATTTTCCAGGGTGAGAGGTAGAAGCAATCAAAAGCATCATAAATGCTTAAAGATACAGGTTCTGCCTTGTGCCTTGTGTAAGGCATAGTGCTTTTTGAGGAGAGGAGGGAAGGTTAAATATTTCTTTAGTTCTCCTGGAGACACCCTTGCCTGGTAATCCAGCTGTTTTCACCTGACACATCTCAGGTTAGCCTTCTGCGTGGCTAAATTTACAGCTTGAAGGCAGGTAAAGCAAGCACTGAAGCCATCAGCTACAGTAAGCCCTCAGTGACATCGATCCCAGACATTCAGAGCAGGGAGATGGTAACTCGCTTCTCACAGCCTTTCTCTGTTTAATCTGCTGGGCTAGGCCCTGAGCACAGAAATTGGCAAGAAAGATTAACTATGGTTTTAGTCACTTGGGTGTTTAAATTTTCCAGGCTTTTTTATGCACAACATCCTGTCAAACACATTCGCTGTCATTTGTTTAAAAAACCCCAAGAAACCGCATACACAACCCAAAAGCTGCGGATGCTGCAGCACGCTGGTGGCATTTATGAGCCACGCCACGCTCTTTTTCCATGTGGCAGCTCTTCCAGTGGGGGATGTTTATTGAACCTCTGCAGATCAGAAATAAAAAACACAAGAAACTCAATAACAAGCTCTCAAACCCTTTCCTTGATTACAGAGCACCATCTACTCAGGGCCAGGCAGGTCCTCCATGGACCACTCGCAAGCCCCTCAGCGCAGCTGGTGGTGGCTGCTGAGCCCAGCCCAAGGTGGGTTTGGGGTACAAGGTTGCATGGCGGTGCGCATCACTGTTTGTCTCACTGCGAACACTCCCCAACGCTGGCTGAGAATTTCCAGGCAACCTGGCATCACGAGGCACTGCAGAGGAGGGGCAACCCTGTTTTTTAACATGCGCAGCAGCCACGCCTGGCTAATTATCCAGCTTGCAGCCTGAGGGTGGGGGCACTTGTTTTGGGCTGGTAGGGTGGAGAGGTCCCTGGGACAGCAGGAAAAGGCACCAGCATCCTCCATGAGGGTGGCTGGGAGGCTATGGCGGACCATGTCCATACCTACTTTGCTGCAGGGCACTAGTAGAAAATGGCACCAAAGGGGTAATCTTCAGACGAGAGAGCAGAGGTGTACCTGGGTGGGCAAGCTGCAGCCCTGATGCTGGAGGAGCCCTCCCTGGAAAGCAGCAAGGGTTGCTGAGGCTCTGCAACCCCATGCAGAGGTGTCACCTCCACTCGACACAGAGGGCAGATGTGCGTGGGGTTCCCCAGGCCTGCAACTCTGCATCAGACAAGGTGGTCCAGGAGGAAGCTCCAGGCTCTGGAGAAAGCTCATGTAGACAGGGCAATGCAGGTCTCTTTGCATGCTACTCAGAATTTTCTCTAGCACCCTCCCAGGCAGCTAGTGAATGAACAGCCTTGGCAGATTTTGTGTATGCTTAGGACTCCAGTATGTGTACAAAAAGACATTAATGAGACTAAAACATTGTGCCTCTTCTCCTTTCTCTGAGGGGTCCTATTGTATCTGCAGGAAATTTTGGAGTTGAAGAGGGGTATTGGGTAAAAGGCACCAGGGAAACAAGAAAAGCCGGGCAGCTTTCCAGCAATATTGTTGCTACTAACTTTTTCCGGGCTGCAGTTCTTCAGTGTATAACAAGCATGACTAAATATATATACAATTGTAAATTTTAAACTTTGTGGCAAGACAGCTGCTGTAACTGGTGTTTGCTGTTCCCTTGCCGCTTCATTTCAGCACTCTGGGATATTCAAAGCTTTGCTGTACTAAGACTTCGCTTTTATGCCCTGTTGTGTAGTTGCTGAACTGCCCATACTGGTCGAGAGCAGCACGGCTTCCTCCCACTACAACCTCTGCACGTCCTAGCGACTTCCTCCGAGTGGTTTCGTACCTCCTGCTAATTGCACATGGGCAGGGGGGAGACATCTCCTGACCGCTTTACCCATTTCAACATGGCTTTGCACAGTGCACCTCGGTCAGCAGCTGAGTGCCAGCGATGCTCTTGAAAGGAGAACTGCCAGCTGCAGTCATCTCCTGAAGGACTGCTAACACGTGATGAGCTTTCCTGTTGCTGCAGGACCTGAGACACTCACTCTTGTTTGCTGAAAATCAAGAGGACATGGCTGAAGGCCATGTCAAGTGCATGCTCTTCCCTCCAGAAGACCTTGCTTTTCTTGCTCTGCTGTAGATGAGGTTGCTTTGCTGCTGCAGGGCTTAGACCATGCGCAGGTGATGTGGGCTTGTGCCTCTCATTGCCACACGTCATGCACTTCCACACCACCACTTTCCAAGGGTCAGTAGCTATCCCAGTTCAACACCTTCAGGGGCTTTGTGTTGGATGTCACCTCCAATATGCCAGTGGGAGCTGTTACTAGCTAACAGGTCATGCCTGGCCATGAGCTTTCAGACACCCTCTGCAAGGACACATAGCCAGGGCAGCCAAGGGCAAAGGGGGCAGATGCCTATGAAGTAAACCCAGAGAGTGACCTCCCTGACATTTAAAAACATGCTGATTTAATACTTCTATATAGGAAGGGAACAAGAGATTAAGGAAGACTTAATCTTCCTTAAAAACCCTTTGGGCCACTGAAATGCTGTTTTGATCCTTTAGTGCTGGGGCATCTTGATAATAAATTCCTTGGAAACATCCTGCAAAGCTTAGACAGACTATATTGACTTATCTTTTAATTTATAAACTCAAAGAGTCTGCATGTCAATAAATTATGGGGCTCATGAGCAATGACATCATTCAGCTATTTCCTGACTCCCTTCTGCTGAAGACTGGCTCAGTAAACAGTGGCCAAAAAGGACAGCTGGGCTGAATCTTGTCCTGCACCACCGTAGTCTGGACCTGGCAGCATATGTGACCCACGCTGTAACTGGCAGAGTTTTTTGTCTGGTTTCCAGAGAGCTTGGGTAAATATGCTTTTTGCCATATAGCTTCCATCCCTGCTCAAACATTTTCTGAGCATGCTTTCAGTTGGCTTCAGAAATGGCTCCCTGCATGAAAAATTCCCATCAGCAAGATTTTCCTCTATTTATCTTTCTGTTTCGCACTGTTTATACCACTTCCCTCTGACCTGCTTTATTTATCCCCCTCTCCCTCCATTCCTGCCAGAAATTTTCACTTACTTTATACATAAAGTCCCACAACTTGCAATTAACTTTCCCTTTAAAAACAACCCTCTCCACCTCATACAAGCTCAGTTTGCCTTCTCTGCAGCACTCCATAGCTTGAGCTTGGCTCAGTTGTTTTCCTCAAACACAGCATTAAAGAAAAGCTGTAATCATGCCCCTTTTCACATGAGTAATGCAACCAAGAGAAGGTTTTTGTTTCACCTGGCTCTCCCCCAACACCCTTTCAAGTCAACCCCGCTAGCATGCCTGCATCATTTTATAGTGCATTGACACAAGCCCAATCCATGAGCTTCCAGCTGAGTTCAGCACTGTGTAGCCCTTAAAGAACAAGGTCCTTAGTGGTATTTAGGTATTTAAGTGCTTTGGTACATTTGGATATCTGGTCCATTTAAGGTTTGTCTCATGGCTCTCGGTTTATCCATCTTCCATGGGGTGCTTTGGCAAAGAAGTGTAAACCCAGTTAAATACCTGAGGAGAGAAAACCAGCCTGGGAAGGGAGCCTGACTGGAGGCTGATGGGGCCTTGCAGTGGCGGTCAGTCAGGGACCTGTAGTTGGAGACATGGTCTGATCGAGGGTCTTCTCCATCCCATGAGGCTCAGTGGAAGCAGGGTGAGATACCTGTGCCCATGGGAGCAATCCAGTCTTGCTGCCCAAAACCAGCCATGTTTTGGGTGCGGATAGCATCATATGGAAACCAGAAGGGAACCGCAGAGGGCAAGGAGGTGGCAGGGAGCAGGAAAGGGTAATGCTGTGAAAGTCTGTGTCCACCTTGGGCCAGTCCTGTACCCCAAAGCCATGCTTCTAGAAGCAAACAAGCCTTACCCTGGAGTGAGCAAGCACCCTACTTTAGCACCTTCCGTCTTTCACTCCAATTAAGTAGGGCTGAATACTTTCTGCCTCCTCCACGCAATGCGGGGGTGGCAAAGCTGCCCGGCAAGTCAATTAGCATTGTGTATCAGGAAACTCCACCTTTCTCCACGCACATGACACTTCACAGAGACCAGAGCTCTTCCCTCCTTTCTAATGACTGGTTATTTGCTCGCAACAATTTTGAAGCCTTGCGTGAGTGCTGCGAAGTGCTGCTTTACGAGGTTATGTCATTATCCATGTGTTTTTGCTAGCATTTTGCTGGCTTCTTGTTTTTCAGTTGCAGCTTGAGGACTTGATGCTCATTTTAAGGTAAGTCCAAGAGAGTTCAGTTTTCCCAGATGCTACAAGAGGAGGAAGTGCTTGTTGGGGCCATTTGTACATAAGCATCCTGCCTCACTCCGAGCCACAGCCTCTTGCTGTCAGTGACAACCTAAGGGGGAGTGCATCACTCTCGTCTGTCTGCTGCAGCCCAATGTGAAACCCTGCCATCTTCGTGGAGCTGTTTCCAGCCTTCTAATCTTCCCCCCTGCCCTGCATACACCTTCCCAGCCAGTAACAGTCCCCACAGCAAGAGTTCAGTGCAGCATGGCCCCTTGCGAAGTGTTTTGTATGCCCAGCCACAGCCCTGCACCGAGCTGCCTGCCGAGGCAATAGAGTTCGCAATTGCTTCCAGTAAGGGTTGGCTGGGAGGTCTGGTGCACCCCAGAAGCTCATGTGGGAGAAGGCATGCTCAGGGCACTGGGTGTGCATGCTAAACACAGCAGCATTTTCTGCGGTGCCCATCGCTGGGAAGCTCGTGAGATGTGCCATGGCTCTCTTCCTGATTCTTTGCTGATCCCAGGAGGGCTTGCTGTGTTAGTAACGCAGGTGCCATTGTAGTGGGCTTGGCACTGGTAGGGCCCTGAGACTGATGCCAAAGCATCAGTCAGCACGTCTGTCCTGGGTATTGGCTGCTCCCAGAATTTGGCTTCCAGGGGACATCCTTGGAAATGAAGGCCTTCTTCCCATGGTCAGTGCAATCCGCCCTCCAGATGTCACTGCTGCTGCACGAATCCCTGCCACGCAATCCTCCCCGAGCAGTCTGCAGTAACGGAGAACGTGATAAAATAGCTTTGCACACTTTTTTCCTTCCTTCATTGATTTTTCTCGCCGCTACTGCCTCACTCTAGATTGGAACAAGGCCGGAAACATTTCCAGCTCTTGGTGGCACACCGCCCTGAATTCTCTGCAGAGATGACACGTGCCTGGGACTGAGCAGGAGCTCTCATACTGACGGCACATTTGGTGCTTACTGTAAAAGCTTTCTTCCTGGAGACCCCATTGATAAAGCAGTGGGTTACATTGCCAATTAACCAGGGCTCGGCCAGAGCTAGCAGCAGACCCTGAGATCTGGATGGCATTTGGGTTTTTTTCTGTCGTTGTTTGGGTTTTTTGTTTGTTTGTTTGTTTGTTTGTTTTTTGTTCCCCCCCCCCCGTTTGTTTTTGGTTCCCCCCCCCCCCGTGCTATTGCTGATGTGACAGGGTAGCCCCTGCCCCTTGGTCTTGCACCATGTGAAACACTGGGATGCTGTTCAGTCTTTAACCTGGGGGGGAGTGCAGGGCTGGACCCACACACTGCTAATAGTTTCCTGGACTGCCCGTCCTAGTCAATCCAATAACTAGAACATAATTGAAAGTCACCTTTAGTGCTAATGTCCCTGCTAATATCTGTAGCTCTGGTCCCACCCAGCCCTGTCCCTCCCCTGCTACAGCTTGTGGTGCTCTGACTTGGCTTTCTTACACTACAGACCCCATTTGTGTTTTTTTTTTCATCTCCTGTTCCCACTCACAACTGAAAACACTCTACCGAATGCTCTCCCTCCTTTTAAAGCAGTTTAATCAAACCCACCTCTGCAGAGGAGATCCTTTGCCTCTCCATTTGCTTTCCCATTGTGGTGAGGCCTCTTAAAGCCACCTACAACTATTAGAGGTGCAATATCCTCACCTTATCTGGGATGATGCCAGAGATGATGGATAAAATGGCTCTTTCATAGTCCTTAACTACTTTGTAAAAATACTCTAAAGCTTGGTGCATGCCATTTTGGCTACGCAATGGGATTACAGGGATTTTAAATGTAATAAGTGTGTGTTATTAAACAGATACCAACAGCTGGTAACAGCAGAACGCATTGCAAAAATTCCTGAGCTGCTGCCACTCACTGGCGTCACTGTGTTAGTTTTGCAATGTCTAAATGCTGCCCTGCAAATGTCCAATTTCCACTTCTAATTCTCATAAAACCCAAAGGAGAGGGCTAGAAGGAGTTCCCTTTCCCACTGTGTGCCAATAAGTCCAATACACTATCCCTCTTAGCACAGAGCAAGGAAAGGCAAAGGAAGACAGAAAGCCTTTTCTATGTTGAAAAGACAATAACCTCTTTTTCTTCATAGACACAGAGACCAGAATTGGTGGATAAATAATCAGGCTTGTTTTCTAACCCGTTTTCTGACTTCCAGCAGTATTTACTGACTGGAAAGGAAATCCACGTCTGACATTTCTCCATAGGCATTTCTGATACTGTGTGCACAAGGGAGAAGAGGGCTTGTGTTACGGAGGGCACGGACGGAATTGCTGGGCTTGGCCCTAGCCAACTCCCACTCAAATCACCGGTGTCCTCAGCCTCCTCCCGTGGGCTGTGGAGCAGGGTTGTAGTTAAACGCCTGACTATTCCTGGCACAGGGAGGGGCAGAGGCTGGCGTGAACCTGCCCAGTTCCCAACAAGTCCCCGAGGCCGCTCTTCAGCTGCCACGCACCCGGCGCCCTGGCACCTTCCAGCTCTCCCAGGCAAACGTAAAGGCAGCTCCCTAGGAGGGGTGAGGGATGGGGTCTCTCCTGGTCTAGCTGACCATGAAAGGGGGGGCGAGGGGCTGCGGCAATGGGCAAGCGGCTGGTTGCTGCAGCTGTGCACGTGAGAGATGGACGACTGGCTGAAATGACGTGCTTTGCCGTGCAGGACGGGAGGGGTCGTGCAATTCATCATGAAGCAGGTCTGGCCTCAGCAACCCTCCAGAAGCATGTCAATGGGAAAGGAATACTCAGGGATGCTCTTGTATCTGCAGCTGACACCACTGAGTGGAGAAAAAGAGATCTCTCCTGCCTCTAGACAAAAAGACAGAAGCAGAGTCTTCTTCAGGAGCAGAGAGGTGCGAGACAAGCCACTCTCCTCCAGCTGCGTGCTGCTTGTGGAGGTACACCTTCCTGCAAGAACGTGAAGAAGCAGGAAGCTTTATAGAAACACAACACAGGTTTCTGTTTTAATGAGAAAATAATTATATACTTGCATTGTAGGCCTCACAGTCACTATAAAACAGAAGCAAGATAACATTTAAGTGGTTAACATACAGAAAGCCAGGTATTGTTTAAACTGGTTGATAAGTCATGACAAGGATGCCGCCTTTTGGTTGCCAAACACGTCAATGCTACTGTATTTTCCTTCAGATAATGTCAGTATGGAGCACGATGAAGCCCAAACTGGCAGCTTTTAAAACGAGTTGTTCAGAAAACCTGCACTGTAACCCCAAACTGATTATAATCACAAATGCTAATGCTTAATTATTTCTCAATACACAGTTTCATTAAAACCAGTCTTCGCCACGGGAAAGGATCTGAGCGTTTCTTTTGTGGAGACAAAGTTAACTCTGCAATAGTGCTCTTTTGTTGCATTTGATATAGTAATATATAGATAGATATGTATTACTGGCGTATACTTATAAACACCTAAGCTGGGTAGCATGCAAATGAAATAACAGAGGCAAGTAAATTGCATCGCACTCGTGTTAGCACAGCACTGAATGTGTGCTGCTGACTACGAGTGTCCATAATTTCTGGAAGAGAAAAACTTTGCTGGGTGGAAAGTTTGGCTGTCCTGCACTGATACATGCAAATACTTTCGTTGCAGGAGCTGAAAGTGAATGCTTTTAGCGCAGAGGACTCCTGCCTGGCCCCTCTCCACCAGCACATCCCCTTTCTAGGGGAACAGTTTAATTTTCACTTCAAAGACTGAGGGCTGATTGTGGCGGTAGGGGAGGATGTGGCAAAGCATGAAGAGATATCTCATGATGGGTGATCAATGTCATTGGCTTCCAGTGAGAGAGCAGGAAGAAAAAACAGGCCTCCAGGTTAAAGAAAATAAAAATGCAGGTTCCTGGGTAGGCAGCCCAGGGCTGCCCCGGTTTCAGGAGCAAATATTGGGGGAAGACCACCTCACTGTAAGTACAAGGGCCGTCTCCTCTGCTCAGGAAACCCCTTTTTCCCAATCTCACTTACGCTCTCCCCAAGGGTGGAGGGAGCCAGGACTCCTCTTGGTACAGATGCACAGAGCTCATGGATGTGGCTACATGATGCACGGTCTCACCAGAGTGCTGCATTGGTGGCGTTGCTTTTCCTACAGCCTTATGGTAACGACCGGCCTGCAGACGTGAATCACAGCTCACTGTCGGTTGCCACGTCTGAACAACGGGTCCACTTCATTAGGTATATAATTCCTTCATAGGCATGGTGCCTCCCCATGCACCTGGGTTTGGAGAGCATCCTTGAGATAAGCTCGCTGCCCTTATCA
>NW_008825208.1:6622220-6655976 GCF_000699105.1 Pygoscelis adeliae
TTCAGCAGGGTTTTCTTCTGTTTAATAGCACTTAGGGAGACAATTGACAGAACTGAGTTAACGGGTATATATAATTGTATCTGCTACAATTCCCTGAAAATAAGCCTCAAAATGATAGTGTCCATGGACAGAAATCACATACTGGAGGAACCGAAGGTGGTGGTGGGGGAATCATTTGGTTGCAAGCTCTGTGTTTGTTTAAGAAAAGCACCAGAAGTATGTTCACAGTATCGGTACTCATTTTAAATGAGCTCACTGTTTCAGGGTAAAACAGCACAGCAGGTCATGAAACCAAGGAAAGGCTTAAGGGAGGAGCAGTATCCTGGCTGATGGTTTTTTAAAAAGATGTCAAAATAATAACTGTTTATAAAAAAGACAGAATATTTTCTATAGAAAAAAACTCAGTGTCTTTTTTTCTGTCACCTCCCAAACTTGTTGGTTTCTAGTCCAGAAATTATGGTTCCCAGTTGTAAAATATTCCTATTGTATTGCTTGCATGAAAAGAAAGAGTAAACCCGCAGCCTCTATACTACATACAAATACAAAGCACAAGAATAAATACCACATTTCTTTTCCTAATTGTCAGCTTACAAAACTGGTCAATACTTTGCAATTGTGACTCATGCAAATACCATGTTGGGTCAAATTTTAATATCACAAATACTGCATTAACTCAGTGCCTTGTTTTTATATCCCCTTTCAGAAAAAAAAAAAAAGAAATTAGCACTCATCCCTATAGCTGGTAAACAGCTTTGGAGAAAATAATCAGTACACACACTGCCATACCCTTTCTGGTATGCCAGCCTCACGCACACGCCCGCACGCACACGTGCACATGCACGCACACACATGCCCACATGCCCACACAGATTCACACTCATTTTTCACTGCTGACCCCAAGCCTAAGCAATAACTAAAGGCTCTACGGTTTGCTTGTAGCGCTGAAAACACTGGCTGAATGGCGAAACTGTTGTTTTCTTCCCTTGTCTGCTCTTCCTTGCTCACTCCTTCCAACTCATTATGCCCTTTAGCTTTTTTGTTGCCTGGAAACGTGAAGACTTCCACAAAGCACTCTACTTCAAAGGCTTTTTATGTTGTATAAATATAGTTGAAGACATAACTATCTTTCTTCTTTATTTCATACCTCTTTCTAGGCCAGAGTCTGGCTTAGTTCAATTATTGCCTCATTTAAAAATTAAATGTCCTTTATTTGTATCCCTTTCCCACTACCTTTCAACTTCAAATTATCCATCTTCATAGATTTTACACATATGCCATTCTTTTCCCTCCCCACCATCAAAAAATAGTTGTCATCCGCTAAATACAGATTTTTCTATTTAGAAACTTTGTTACGTAAATATGCTCTGAGAACCTGGAGCTCAGGCGATATTGCAAGCATATAGGATCCTAAAGCTAAGGTAATCCATTTGGCTTAGCTCTCATCCCCATCTATTCCACTCCTAAATTGTGATGGCTTGTGTTTGCAACACAAGGACTGTTTTACTGAGTCTACTGGATTGTGCATTTGCAATAACCGCCTCTGTTTTTTTTTTTTTCCTTTTAAACAGATAAATTACTAGAAAGGGGAGCAGAACCCACCCCCCCAAAAAAAGCCCCAATCCCAAACCCAACCCTTCAGTCCTCTCAAAGAAATAGCAACAGAGGGCAATATCGTTGTGTTTTGTGGCTGGATAGAGTACGCTGAAGTAACGCCGACAGTCTCGGTGCAGCGGCTGTGGGAGGCAAAGGAACTGCAGGAGGGTCCGATGGGAGCTGCTGGGGGGGACGGTGATCCTGTGGGCAAGGCAGGGCTGTCAATTCAGTCAGCTGAAAGCAGGAGCATGAGCCCTGGCCGCAGGGTCCTCCACGCCGACCTCCTGCCACACACCTGCAGCTTCTCCGGTCTGTGGGGACAACCGCCCCCTTGTCCCGTCCCCCCCCGAGGGCTCCCACCCCCTGGACCCTCCCCACTGCATTATTTCAGAAGGGGGATGGAGGGAAGAAGGGGGTATTTTCTAGGTGGGTTTTTCCTGTTGTTTTAGGATTGCCAGGAGTTGGATCATTTCTGTGTCTATGTGCATCACTGAGTTTGTTGTGTATTTAATAAATATTGGACTAAAATGCTGCTGCTTTCATGGTGGTTTTTGTGTTTGTTTCTTTTTCTTCCTTTCTCTCTTTTTGGTTTCGGCGTGCCTGGTCGCTGTCTTCACGCTGCAGCGTGGTTATTCGTCCTCCTCCCGGTTGGCATAAATGCCGGCCTCCCAACGCAGCGCCAGAGCACTCTTTCTGCGGTTCACCCTGGTCGCCTCGAGGACCTGGGCAGGAGAGAAAAGGAAAACACAGCACATCACTCAGCTGCCTGTGGCCCCCATGCCAGGGTGCCCCATACCGCGCGCCTGGGGAAGGCAGGCAGGGACCAGCCGGGCCAGCCCTTCCCGCAGGGCTCCCAGTGCCACACCTCGTGCAAACTGGGAGGACTCATGCGATGAAGTACTTGCTGATGTGAAGGTGGAGGGAGGGAATGGCACACAAGAGCAAAGCCACACCACGGGGGGACAGAAGTGGTAGGAGTTGTCTGGCAGCATCCAGCTCGCTTCAGGGGAGCGCCCGCTGCCCCTTAACCAGCCCAGCTGCACATTGCCCCATCCCTGCCTGGGGAAGGCAGGGGACGGGGTCTTGGTCCTCTCCCCAGAGGCAGCTGCAGACCTTGGTTACCAGGAGCCAGCAGCCACCTGGCAGCTTTGTCCAGAGGCTGCTTTGGAGCTGCATGTGCAGCCTGGAAAGCAGTCCGCTGCTTATTTCAGCACGTCCCCCCGGCAGGCAGAACTAGGCAGCCCCCCCTGCATCTTCTTCTCGTGCTCTTTGGCTTGCAACTGTGCCAACAGGAAAGCCTATCACTCCATGTATATGGGAAAGGAGATTTACACAAGGAGGACCTGCACAGCTTGCAGAGTCTGGTACAAGATGGGCCCTGATACGTTTAGGTATTTTTCATACACACACACATAGTCTCTCATACACACACATACGCACACATATAAAAACATACACACTGCATATGTATTACACATATGCACACACATGCACACACGTAAACAGTTAACTTAAAAAAGTACAAAACAATTCTTAAAAAAGAAACAGCTTTAATATGATTTCTAACAAGGTAAAAAAAAAAAAAATCAGACAAAACCAAAAGGTGTTATTGTGATGGGCATCTGATGTACTCCTTGGCAAATAATGCATGGCAGTGGGTGATTTCCTCCCAGCAGAGTGAGACATAAAGGGGTCTGGGGCCTTCTTACAGAAGCACGTGGCAATGTTTTCTGACTGATACTGAATAACAGCTCCATGATCAAACTACAAAGCTGCCCTCAATGTGTTTTAAAACAGCCCTCCCACAGAAGTAAACTTCTGAAATGTTTAAACAGTCAGTTTAAACATTCAGTGCAACAGTCAGTGTGCAAGCTGCTCTGCACACTCCTTGACTGCAGAAGAGTAGCTGGCCTTCTGAGAAAGGACAATGCTATTTTATTCTTCTGCATAGAAAGTCAGATGCAGTGAGGACTTCAGTCTTGACTGGAATAAAAATAAATAATTTAAGACTAAAGAAACTCTTCTTTCAGCTTGTGACAAGCTGTGGTTGGAAAAGTACACAGGTACTAGAGGCTCTTGTACAGGCAATATCGGGAAATCAGCTTTGAACTGTCAGCTGAAATTACAGGCCATAACTTTGTTTATGGGAACAAGAACATACTTCTAAATTTACGCTAAGACCCAGACCTCCATTCAGGAGCTGAAGGTAGGGTGGAGTTTGGCCAGCTTCATTATTTCTTTGCCCTCCTGTTTTCTTTTGACTATTACTATGAACAAGCCAAAGAACTAAAAGGCAAAATCCAGCCAACAGAGACTATTTTGAGCTAAAGCTCCATCTGCTTCCTGGCACTGACCAGGGCTACAAAAGCTGGTCCAGGTCTACCTGAGGGATTTTTTGCTGATATTTTGCACAAAATCATGCATCCTCTTTTTGCAGAGCAGCCACTGGAAAGGGAGAGCAGGGCTGAGCAGTTTCTATTTTACCCAGTAGAGGGCAAATGTGCTCACAAACCTAAAAATTCCAGCCTGCCCCCCCCCCCCCCCCCCCCTCCTTCAGTAAAAAAATTATTTCTGAGACATCAGCCTGTAAGCAGCGTACTGGAGCTACTCCCACTGCAGGGATGAGGACCAGTGGTTTAAACTACGTGTTTGGGATTCCAGGTGCCTGAACCAAGGAAAGACAACCCAAGCCGAACAATGGAAAAGCAAAACTGGGTCTGGGTATCAGGGCATAATCTTATTATCTTCTCAGAATAAGAAAAGACAGTGGCTGCTCCAGGGTTAGCAATGAAGGGGAAAAAACCCCAGTGATTTTTTTTTTTTGGATGGCAACAGATAAATACTGCTAGACAGCAGACTATCAAGACCAGTATGGGATAATGATTAAATAAAACACAGAAAATTACTGTTCTCCCCACTGGATATTGAAATTTACGTGAAAAAACAGCAAATTCAGCATACATTTCAAACCAAAACTGCCACCGTCACAGAGTAGTGATATATTTAAATAAGGTCTGTTGAATTTGGCCTGTCGATTTATGCCAGCTGAATATAAAATGGATTTTACATAATCTACAACAGTTTCCAGTCAGTGTCTTCCCTGCTGGAAATCACACTGTTGTGATGGTCTCTGGTGATGGCTTGCAACAGTCAGGACCCTTAAACTTTGAAGATTTCTGTTTTGGATCAGTCAGCTTGTCTTTGTCTTAAAAGATGGCAACAGGGTTTCTTCCATTTATCCCATCTGCAAACCTGCCCAGAAGCTTGTCTACTTCTGCAAACATTGCTGGTTGCTCCAAGGAAAACTGTTTCCAGAATTATATCAGAGATACCATGAGGGCATTGAATGTGGACAGCCTTTGCAGAAAAACAAGTACTGATGTCTGGCTTAGTATTAATAAACAAGCCCTCTAAATAGTAGATACTAATAAGCTAAAGGTCCTTTTGAATAGTTGCTCCAGAATTATTCTTCTAATCTACTGAAAAGAGTGTTTGACCTAAAATAACCCTCATTTTTACTAGGCTGTGTCAGTTTTACACCCACTAGAGGAAACAATGGGGTAATTATAGCATGCAACTGGAATGACTGAGTGGAGAATTGGGACTCCTCAATGGAGCATTGAATTCACAACCAGGGAGCCGCTTGCCTAAAATAGCAAACGATCTCCATTTTAAAATATTCTTGGCAGATATCAGGGCTGACTGTAGACCCGTCATGAGCCCAGCACCCAGAGGCTCTCCACAGAGGAAGGTCAAAGGAAGAAAAATCTTTTGCTTCTGTCATTGTGGCTGTTTCGGGGGTCTGTATCATGCCGCATCTTGGCCACGTTACAAAATGCCACCTCAACACTTGGTAAGTGTCCTCCCTGATGATGCCCCAAGTCAGCTCAGCAGGTGCAGGCAGGACGACCCAGGCAGGGCCAGGCTTGGGTGGTCAGGGCGTCCTAAGGCAGCCAAGCTCATAACCGAATGCAGAAGGTGTATATTGAAAATGAGAAAGATCATGAAGCAGACAGTTCACTCAAGCTTAGGCTGAAGAACTGAGCTGGCTATGTCCTAACGGCAAGGCCACGTCAGTGAAAAAAGCAATGTTATATAAAATGTCTTCTTTGGGAGAGGCGATTTGACTACTAGCTGCAATAGATGAGGAAGAATTTGTAGAGCAGAAGTAGGTGTGAGGGAAAGATGAATGTACCAAGATACGTAGGGCTGTAAAAACCAATCTTCACCTCTCTTTGCAAAAAATTGCTGTGTGGATCTTGTGGTTGCAGCTCTTGGGTCTCACTAAGAATTGCTGAGGGTTCTTTCCTGACATTTAATTTATTTTTGAGGATTTAGGAAAAAAAATAATATTGAAACAGCTACCACTATCAGGCGTAAGATTAGTTTATCTATCCATCCTAGAGGTGGAGACTAACCTGTCCTGAGTTTCCCTCCAACAGATGTAACAATAATTGCTCTTTTACTGACAACAAGAGAATAAAAAGCAAAATACAGATATGCTTTAGTCCAAAGCATATTTATCCCCACCACTGAACGAAACCGACTACTAGACAGTACAGGCTAATTTTTATTGAACAGTAGCAGCAAAACTGATGTGGAAGCAAAATGATTTTTCTGGTACTTAATATTTCACTGATTCTTCCCATCTGGACCTGGAAGAACTAAAAGCAACAAAAACAGAAAATGCAAAGGTCTGGGTGTCTGAAGTCTACCAGTACCATGAGGGAAAGCCACTGCACAGGACACCTCCACGGAGCACACTGTGCACAGAGACAGAAGAACAAAGGCAGGGAACAGGCTGCCTGCTCCTGCAGATGTGAGTGTTTCCGCTCAGGAACAATAAACTAAATGCTTTAACATAAACCTGGAACTACTGACAGACAAAGAACATCTATTTCTTCAGTATAAAGGTATTTTCTTTACTGTACCTACTTAATGCTATTCACTAAATACACCAGACCTCTAGGGAGCACAGTGAGGAGCTGGGTATCTGAGACAAAAATGTGTTTACCTGAAACAAGACAGTAACAGTATTATACTGCTTCTGGTCAGTATTAAAACAAAAACAGTGTGCTCTCTGCCATCAAATCTAGTATTTGGTTTTCTGGTTTGTAACACAAAAATTTTCAGCAGCAGCCTTTAAAGTTGCATAAATGTCACCGTACTGCAGTATCTCCTACAGCATGACTGATATTAAGCAAACTCAGGATAATGTCCCATAAATCTGAAGATACATATAGTTGTAAGGACAAAAGCCGAAGCTTTCAAGGATAAAAACAACCTATATATGTGCAGGCCCATAGTTACCTGTGGTCTCTTTAAAACAGCAGATGGATGTGCTTTTAACACAGGCGGCAGGAACTTGGAGGTGATAAAACCGCATCAACCTAACGAAGCAGGCTGTGGTTTGCTGCATGTAGCTTAACTTCAGCAGGTACTGTACCTTGCTGGGGGTTTGCTGCTTACTGGAGCAGAGCCACCAGGCTGATTGCGTGCAAGCCCCTGCTCCCAGCCGGCGCAAGCGCAGCTGGGTCAGCTCCAGTGCTGCTGACGACAATTAAAATTGAGCCACCTGCCTGCACTGGAGCGGATTACAGAGGGCTCTGGTGAACAGGAGCCACAGCTCAGCTCTGGGGTCAGTAGAGAGTAGGGGGGCATCATGCCTTGAGTCCGCCTGTTCCTTCCGAAACAACTGCCCGGCTTCAGCTAAAGATTTTCAGTGAGAACCAAATGGTTTCTTCAGTCTGAGGCTTAACACTGAGGATTAGCCAGGTGGCATACTTTCACCGGCATACAGAATCGCTGTGTCCTACAGCCTTTTTCATCTCTACCCCCTTTCCCATCCATGCACGTTCATTTCCAGCTCATTATTCCTTGTGTCATTATCATTTTACAAGGCGGACGCACAACCCTTCCCAGCAGAAGGCCAAGGGCTGGCCATGTAAAATCTACACCTGAGCTTCTGCCTCTCACACAACATCAAACGCTCTGATCACTACTTACTGTTCATAAATCCTAACTCAGATGATTGTGCAGATATTATGGGGGAGAAGAGGCCCAACCTGTGTTTAAAACAGGGTCTCTGAAAGCACACTGCTCTTATACTGATTAATTCTCTATAACTACTCTATACAAAGACCAATCACTGGCTTGTATCAGTGAGATAAAACCCACACTAACTTATTTAATGAATAGGAAATGGCATAACTTGACTTTGCTTTACTCTCCAGGACAGAAAATGTTCATATACTTGTCTTGAGGTAGCTGATGTGGTCAAATACGTTATGGAATAGGGAAATAGTGGAAGGTTCATGTTTATAAAAAAATACACTGATGCTGGATGAATGAATGTCAGTCATTACCACAATCTCTTTGTGTCTTTTAGAAAAGTCCAGATTTACACATATGTCTGCACAGAAAATAACAGGCAATTGAAATATCCACGTTATTGAGCATGTTGTTCCTACAAACATTGCAAAAATGTAGTTGGTATTAACTCCCTGCTCTTAAAATTTGTTGCATTTGGCAGAGTCAAGCTTTGTAGGGATAAGGACTGTGCAAGTTATTGCCTTGCTAAAATACCAAATGTCACTGTAAATACCCTTTCTTTAGAAGGTCTGGGTTTCTTCTGCTCTGATGAAGACCAACATTGATGCTAAGTTGTGGGACTGTGATCAGTCATCACATCACAACACACAGGGACAAGGACAGGTTCACAAAATTCACCAGACTGAGGCCATGCACTTGGATCTGACTCTCTTCTTCCACAGATGAAAGGTTGGTGTGTGGATTCTTTACTGAATACTAGAGGTTTTGATAGTGATAAATACACTGTAATCAGAGACAAAGGAAAGCCACAGAAGTTTCACTCAGCATCTGAGAATGCTTGGATCCCAGGTTTAGCTTTGCCAGCTAAACAGTAACAGGGATTAAGGAGAAGTTCTCATTTCACGCCTCAGGAATGCTCCAGTCCTGGGCAACAGCTCCCATCCCTTTAATTACAACCCCTCCCATGTCGGAAATTGTAACTAGAATCCGAGGGTTAGAAAACCAGCCACACAAATATTTGTTGATGAGAGATAAGAAGGAATATCCCACACACACATTTGCATCCTGGTTTTGATATGAAACAGCACTGGCACGCAGCATGAAAATGCAACTGCAGCGACATGCACTTGGAATCACCATGCAAGAGGAAGCAAAAATAAATAAGCAGTTGAAAAGTACCTCAGAAGTAACCTTGCTAGACAGTAATTTACAGGTGTACTGGTAGAAAGGGAAAAGACCAGCATTAGTACATTGAACAAGCATGTTATAACTAGGAAACAAGAACAAAATAAAGAAATTGCAAGAACTGGCACATCCCAGAGTACCGGATTTCAAGCAACTTGGTGTCATAAAAAAAGAAAAAAAAAACATTAGTCAGTTTGGTGTTTTTTTAATGACGTTGCTTGGCCAGTCTCAGTCTTGTTTACCATCAGTGCTTGACCTGTTTTCTTGCTGCTGCTTTTTCTCTTTTTCTCACCTGTTGAAACCTCTACTGTGACACATCCTGTTTGGAAGAAACTGCCCCCTTGCCTGAGCAGTGAAATTCTTCCAGGAGCAGATGTGCCTGATTTGCCCTCTGTCTCTGAAAGGCAAAACCTGCAAGCCCCGGCCAGAGCGGCCGTGTTGCAGCCACTGAAGCCAGACACAAAACAGAAGGTGGTGATGTTTGAAGGAGAAGCAGGGCAGATGTCCTACTGAAACCACCCTCCTGCCTTTTGGTGTGTCTTACGTGGGGAGAAACTGAAGCTCTATACATTAGTACTGCTGGTGTGCTCAGCATATGAGGGGGAGTTTCCATGGACATCAAACCTCTCCACAATCCCGCTCAGGAAACCGTGGCTGCTGCCTTCTGCCTCTGCAGAAACGCTGGCTCTGTTCAGCCTCAGGTGCCACAGAACTCTGACTGCTCCCAACCCGAGGAAGTCTCTGGTTCCCCCTCACTCACAAAGAGCAATGTTGAGCCACATTCAGTTCTCAGGACTTAATGCTCCAAGTGGTAGCTGCCTGTCTGGTTGTCAGTTATGCTCCTTCCCCCACTGTATTTAAAATATTTTAAAGAACAGGCTGGTGATGTGCTCTTTTGTTTCATTAGTTACAGAAATCTTTTTTCCTGAGCACACGGTGAAATGTCCTCCGACGACAAATCAAAGCTATTTGTCATTTAAATAATTATTGCTTAGCCTGGCGTGTAAAATATTAGCTCAAACTAACAGTGGTACAAGTGCAGCACTTCTTATTTGAATTATCTTTCCCCTGTCAATGGTGGGAGTTGTTTACAAAAGGAGAGTGGAAAAAGCCAGGGAAGAGAAATAAAACACTCCTGCTGGTCTGAGGAAGCTCTCCCTGGGCTCTGCAGGAAACTGCCCTCTAATAGGATTTTGGGTAAGCAGCCGCAAGAATATAAATCTTGTTTGGCTGTATGCAATGGGCTTAGAGAAGAGGAGAATGACAACAAACTGCAACACTGAGGGACTTCACGGCAGCCTTGATAATTTATCCCAGCAAAGGATCCATCCCACAAGTTGTCTGACCGGCACCAAAGCTCTGGCAGTGCATCTTTGGGCGGTCAGTGCCTGGGCAGCTTTAGCAGCAGCGGACAACCAAGCTGGCACCCAGAGCACACCTCTTTGGTCAGACGCTGCCCAGATGTCCTGGTTTCAGCAGGGATAGAGTTAATTTCCTTCCTAGTAGCTGGTACAGTGCTGTGTTTTAGATTTAGGATGAGAACAATGTTGATAACACACCGATGTTTTACTTGTTGCTGAGCAGTGCTTACACCAGTCAAGGACTTTTTGGCTTCCCACGCTCTACCGACTGAGAAGGCTGGGGGTGCACAAGAAGCTGGGAGGGGGCACAGCCAGGACAGCTGACCCCAACTGGCCAAAGGGATATTCCATACCATGGGACGTCATGCCCAGTACATAAACTATTGTTATTATTATTTTATTTCAGTTATTAAACTGTTTTTATCTCAACCTACAAGTTTTTCTCACTTCTACTCTTCCAATTCTCTGAATGGAGTGATATAAAACGGATATGAAATGGAGTGAGCGAGCGGCTGCGTGGTGCTCAGTTGCCGACTGAGGTTAAACCACGACACCAGACCATTGCTCCGGTCAGGACATTAGGGCTCACTTCAAACTGCACAGAGGCTATGCAATCGTGGCCTGCTTTCTAGGGGGCACATGTGCAGCTCTGCAAGCACCTGAGGACTTGCACTTGGGTAACCGAGCAGAGGGAGTTAGATCTAATGACATCTTACATGTCTTTTGTGTGCTACAACATGCACGACAAACAGCATGTGACCATCACAGCTGTGGGAGAAGACTTCAGCCACAAGCCACCGCTTCATGGGGTGGGCAAGTCACCTTCACTCTTCTCGGGGGTGGAAGAGAAGCGCAGGGTGAGTACCGGCTGAGTGTCACCTCTTTAGCAGAGCAGCTTCTCCGCCGTTGCTGAGGTTTCAAGACACCAGACTGACAGACACTCGCTGCGGGACTCCCCGAGGACCAGTTCTGGTTTGCACGGCAGGAGTTTTATGCCCCTCTTTAAAGTTTCTCCCAGCTTCTGCAAAGGGCATGAGGGTGTGACATATCTCCTGCAAGCGCCCTTCAGGGAAAGCAATCCTCTGGGGAGATGCCAGAAAACAGCACCCACTGGAGCAGATGGAGCCACCCCATTTTACTGGGTGCTTTGTGGAGGGAGGGGAAACCAGAGAGCAGCTCCTTCCCAAGACGCAGCCCCAGGATGCTGCTGCGAGAGCAAGGCACACTCCTGTGCACGAGCTGGCTTCCTACTTGACAGCAGGAGCCTGATGGATGACAAGATCTTGTTTTTCAATGGCTTCAGTAGAAGAAGGGACCAGAAAGTTTCTGGTGTGCTCTGGAAATTAATCTGTTTACATTTTGAGTCAGCTCTCCTACTATGTTTTAGTTAACCAGCAGAAATGCAACAGGATCCCTCCCCATTGCATTCCTTCTGATTTTAAGTATCTTATGCTACTGTGCAATATTCACCAGTAATGATTAAAAGCTGCCAGACTAGTGCAGTATTCACGTTACAAACCTTCACTTACTTCTATACATGTAATAAGACTCTACCTTTAATGAACGTTACTAGAAAGCAGTTTATTTGGAGCATGAGCTCCTTGGCACTGGGGTCATCATTCTGACATCTCTGGGAAATGCCTGGAGGACTGTGGCTGCTTCAGCAAACACTGTGTCCATTTAAGAAGTTTTATTTCACATTTATCTCTCACTACCTTCTGCACTCATTGCCCATAGTAACAATGAGTCTGAATAAGAAACACCTCGTGCTTTGTTGGGAAATAGGTTGTATAATGGGTGCACCTGAATTTTGATAATTCCAGCTATGAAATTCATAGCTCTTCTTATTAGTGCCTCCAATAAAGAACACCTTAATTGGGTTAAACTCTACTACAGCAATGACTGAAATGCAGGCACGCATTTCACAAACTGAAATTCTGGCTGATTTTCTGTTTGTGTGGAAGACGACAGACAACAAATCTGGTGGGAAACAGCACGCTGCCCATCGAAGGATCCAAGTTAATTTCTGAGACATTCCCAATCCAATTCTGCAAGGGGTGGTTTCTAGGGAAGTTATCCACTTACTTACACTGCATCCTGAGCACACTGGGACAGGACTTCGGGAGTCTATGAACACAGCCATGAATACATGCTCGATCCACAAAGTTCAAAGAGCCACTAAAATAACCCATTAGAGGGTCTTGGTGATGTGTGAATTAACAGAGTCCACCAATTGCAGGGCAGCTACCCACTGCCCTTATTATTAACTTAATTGATTAAAAAGAAACTTAATATGGGTTGCCTTTGATATTTGCAGTGACACTCTCTCTTCCTCTCCATTGGCCGTCATCCTTCCATTTCAAACATACTGGCCTTTACAATGTGTTAAAATCCTTACACACTCACAAGGTGATCTGAGCAGATTCTTGTGAAGTGAATATTTTTGCTGTCTGAATGTTGGTTCTCGCGAGTCATGGTCCCTATTGCAGAGCAACAAGTGAAAAGGAAAAGTGCACTTACACTGCTGTCGTCCATCCTTTCTCGTCTCTTAGTTTTGTGTGTTTCGTAATCCTCCATGAGGGTCTGCATCAGGTTCTTAGGTCGCTGGGCTCCCGCAGGCTCCTCAGGTGGCAGATCAGACTGCGAGACAGGGCCTTCTGTGGTGGGGGATGGAGGAGGCTTGATCTTCTCTATCTTTCCTGCAATGACATGAAAAGGAATGACCCTTTCTAAGCTGAAGGACTCACAAGTTGTTTCCAAAAGACGATAGCTGGAGAAGCATTTTCAGCGGGGTTTGAAAGAAGAAAGAGTTTGGAATGAAGTTTATGAAACAATCTGGTAAATCACGATGGTCATGGGCTTTTAAAACACCCTCCTTCTTCCTGAAATGTACTACACCGAAACACTACAAAATCTTTTTACAAAACCTAGAAGAGTTACCAAATGATACAATGCAAATTTAACCCACCACTATTATTTACAGTAGTATGTGGCTGAATTACCCCCGTTCCCTCCTACAGGACACACTTCAGTGATCTGGAAATGTTTGTAAGATTCTGGAAAACTGCAAGATGATTTTTTTTCTGGCTCAGACTATACAACACACAGAGTGCCACCGCTGTACACCGGGACCATGTGCCAGATGTCCAAAGAAGGCATCTTGTTAAGCGTTGCTGGCTTTTTCTCTTCTTCCAGTGCTTTTTAACTGCTTTGTAAGTGTGAACGGCTTTGGGTTGGTCCCTGGTGCTACTCTTCCCTGCAGCTGTTGCCTGCAAGTCGCAGAGGGTGCTCCTGGAGAGAGACCTGTGGCAGAGCAGGATGGGGTCTCCGTCCAACACGCCCCTTATTCAGAGAGGGCCCTTCAGTCTCCTGATGGGAGAAAAGTCAGAGAGAAGTTAGCTTGCTCTCTGACTGAGCCCATTTCACCCAGGGGAGCCTGTTTCAGGCAGAGTGACCGCAGCTGAAGAGCTGGGTAAAAGGCAGGCCAGAGCAAGGAGACCACTGCAACAAGCTGCGAGAGAGCTCAGGGGCTGGACAACCCACACTTCTCCAGGGAGGACAGCCTGCGTTTCTCATCACCAGGTACCGACCCAGGGTGAGCCGCCCAGCTTGTCCTGGTGGGAAGAATGAGGACGACGGTGGCAGGTCATAGGCATAGGAATAAGGTGCGGGGGTCCTCAGCTATGACAGGAGAAAGCAATGCTGAACCACGATCAGCTTCCCTTTTTCACAGCATGGCAGCTCTTTGAAATAAGACAGTTGAATGGATGGGAAAGAAAAAAAAGGAGAAAAACCCCCACCCCAAACCCCTTACAAATAAGTGAAGTAACCAGAAGAATCATGCAGATTTTCATGAAACTTCCTGTTGCTGAGACAAATGAAAACCCTAGCTGCCCCTCCAAAAAGCATCATGACAGTGGTAGCCACTAGAGAGCAGCCTTGAAACCTCCTGTAAGAATCAGCAGGCTTTATTCTTGAAGGGAGAAGTGAAACCTGAATTGACACTTCAGAGGTCTTTTACAAGAAATCCCCTTGCTGGGCTTGTTTCATTTCTGACCAGTATGGAAAAACCCAGCATCACCAGTTTCTTGTTACAGGCTTAGCTTAAGCTGCCCGGTGCAGGGATGAGGCTGGGAATTCGTCCCCCCCTAAACGACCCCACCAGAGACTGGAGGAGGAGTTTCTATGGGCCCAGGTTCTCCTCTGGGTTGCACCAGCGCCAGGCTCCACAGACAACCGGGAGTTACGTTGCCAAAGCAGAGGCCAACAACAGGTCCTGAGCTGCCCAGCTGCACCCATGTGCGACAGCTTGGACTGCTCAGCAGGAGAGAGTAAGGACGATCGATCGTCACCTTGCCCATTAGGTCCAGTGGGTAAAAAAGTCTGCTGAAAATAGAAGGCCTGATTAAGGGTCAGATATCTTGCTGTATTGCTCTGTTCTTACACTAATAAATAACTGTCTTGGATGTATGCAAGTAATGCAGGAAGAATCAGGCTTCTCAGATGTCGGCCCAGCTTCTGTGCTTTCCCCCAGGGATGCAGACCATCACAGGCTGCTCAGACCTACGGACAAGCCTCACGCCTGAAAAGAGCTCCTTCCACCCCGCTCCCTCTGGAAAACAATGCAAACTGTAGGCTTTGGGGATTTGCGTTTTAGAAAGGGGATATCTCTGAGCAGATCCATCCTCCCTGGATGGAGGGCCCATCAATTTCTGTATTGTAGCAGCAACCCTGCAGCACCATGCAACTGTTCTGGGCATGCTGGGCAGTGTCACCCTGAACAGTGCCACAATTCCCTTTTCACAAATATAGAAGCCAAGGTAGAAACAAGATTTGCCCACAGCAAAACAGTGGTTTGTTGATTTGTATCCACAAGAAATTATGCTTATACAACCGTTTTCTCTGTGTACGTGTTTGAATTCACTAAAAACTCAGGAATTCACAGCATCATTTCAACGACTTTTCACAGAGGAGTAGGTGTCTCTTTCAAGTTCCTAAAAATCTTGCGAGAGCAGGTAGGCAGGTGGAAGAGAGAGCTCCTACCAGTGCCAACAGTGGCAGAAAGGCAAGCAACCAGCACAACCATCAGTGAGGTTGTGGTTAGATGACAGGGTGTCTGAGGCTTTAGGGCTCTCAGAACAACCACAGAAAAACTCTATGAACCT
The DNA here is from genome assembly GCF_000699105.1 of Pygoscelis adeliae. NCBI lineage: Eukaryota > Metazoa > Chordata > Aves > Sphenisciformes > Spheniscidae > Pygoscelis > Pygoscelis adeliae. The sequence goes on from NW_008825208.1 coordinate 6,637,576, forward strand.
CATGCAGAGCTCCAGTCCAGTGTAGACCTATTCTGCCAGTTCAGATCATGTTAGAAATGTTGCTGGGTTAATTTTCTTCTGGCAGATTTTCATCCAGATAAGGTATTGTTCTCAGGCAGAAGAGTCATTCAGCATAAAAGCATCATGAGACACGATGATCACAGGCACTTTCTACTTCTGCAGTCCCATGCCCATACCTGATGCACACAGACACTGCTGGTGGTCCTTGCCCAAATCCGAACTGTGCTCTGACTCAAATGGAAACAGGGTCACGCTTGTAGGATACCAGCAAAAACTGCAGCCTGATGGTCACACTTGCAAGTTAACGGTAGTTATCAGCAGTGTCTTCCCCTCAAGGGGAAGGCAGTCCCCTGAGGTCACCTTTAGAGCTGTTGCAAGCAATAAAGTATGGGCTATAGCATCCCAAATCTTCACCTACACATTTACATTTTTTCTCTCTTTCAAAGGGACTCCAAAAAACATTCTGTGACTTCAGTTCTGGCGATGGCTCCCTCCACTCTCTGGCTTCAGGGATCTAGTAGGAAGCTCCTGGAATTTGATTTCTCTTAATTTCCTGCCTCTTGTGCTATTTGGGGCAGGCAGGAGTTGCTCCTATGGAAAACGCTCGTTCTGAGCCCTGAGGAGAGGAAGGGAAAGCTCAGGGAAGGGGCAGCTGCTGCTGTGTCCCAGTCTGGCAGCTGCAAGACATCGCCTGACACCGCTCTGCAAAATCAAAGATGTGTAAAAGCTGGGGACAGGTTAGCTTTCTCCTAACCAAAACCTCTCCACAGCTCTGGGGAGCAAGAGGGGCTGTGATAGTGACTTATCCACCCTGTGGAGCCTGACGGGTGTCCAAGGACTCGCTGCAAGCTGAGGAAGGATGCTCAGCTGATTTGCTGCAATATCAAGAACAAAGAGTGACCAAGGTGAGGCCCTGGGACAAGGGCCTGAGCCACCACTAAGTAACCAGCAGGTACCAAGGGCCATCATATAATGTTAACTAAGGTACAAAGGAGATGGGAAGAACGGGGCTTCACACAAGTAAGAGCAACTATTTTACAGATGCTGTTGGCATTTTAAAAGATATCTGCGCAGCAAAGAAAACTTTTGAAAATAAGGTATTTCATCAAGACAGATTGTTTTAGGAGGCTAGTCTGTGCTGAAGTCAGGGGATAGTTGAAGTATGTAAAAAAATACTTCTCATTACCACTCCAGGTGAAAGGTGAGCTTCTTTCGTCTTCTTGAACACGAAGTGAGCAACACGAATATACAAACACAAAACAAGCAAACATTAAAAAAAAGAACCTCTCGAAGATCCTTTCACTTCATACACATTTTCCACTAGGGAGGGAATAAGAGAGCAAATGACAAATGAGCTGGGTTAGTATGCTGTCAAGGCACTCCTGGAGGTGTTCAGGGGGTGAGTGATGAGCACTCCAGAGGAATCCTTGAAGAGAATGATGAACTTTGCTTTTTTCATACTGGTGCTTATGAAGAGGTGAGGAAACAGTATCTTCCATAAACTCAAAGGCTCCATTTCTGCTCTAGCCTTTCTCAAAATTCTCATTTTAAAAAGGGGTTCATGCATATGTATTATACCTGATCCTTATTCTTTACATGTATATAGGGCATTAAAAATTTTGTGATGGCCACAAATATTAGAAATGTCTTGCCCCAAAGTTTCTGCTTCTCCTCCCACTGTACAAAAAGTATCTTCAGGCTGCGGTTGAACCTGGGATGTTTCCTTAGTGTAGGTATTTACTAGTGAAAAATGAAAGCGGAAAATGGTTTTCAGGCTGAAGTGGCTCCTCTGACAGAGGTTTATGCTCCACAGTTGTCACTCAGGAGAAGAAAGCAAGGAGAAGAAAGAAGACGAGAGCACACACACATCCCTCACTTTTGGAGGGAACAGTTACCTGAAATTTAAAGGTACCTGATCACTTGTATCTCTAAACTGCAACTCCCCCTCTGGACTTTTGCCATCCACTGAAATTCTCTCATCTCATTCATAAACTGAGGACAACAGAAGATGACTGCTTGGTGGGCAGCTCTCCCAGACATGCATGCAGGTGGGTCTGAGTGCCTCCAGACAAGTGCAGGGAGTGCAATGTGCCTTCTGCCTCACCTGGCAACGTTTTGGTGCCAAACACCAAAAGGCAGATGTGGCAGCTTCAGGAAAGCTTCTCCCAGGCATAGCTTCTTGTGTTAGGGATTCCCCCATGCCTAGTCATGAGACAGCAAATATTCACAAAGGGTTTTTCTCCAACAGAAAAGCCTTCACTGAACCAAGACCCCTCATATAATGATTTTCATACCTCCTCTGACGAACAGGATTACTCGAGTCAGGCACTACAGGAAGTTAGACACAAGTTCTTCATAGTCTAAGTACTCCTAATAAAAGGAACACGGGAATTACACCACCAAACGTACGCTGGATCCTCTTGTGTCACACACTGACCATCCTGTTCAAATAAACTATCGAACAGCCCCAGCTGCTCTGCCCAGGAGGCATGGTGTAGGAGATAATAGGAGAAAAACCACTGGCTTGCTGTGCAGCTGCTCAACACCTCACCAAGCGCAGAAGGTGCTGCAGCAAAACAACACAGGAAACATTCAAATTTAAATACAGCTCCACGAATATTTTGGGATCCACAATGACTCTCCATTTAGCCATGCTCAAGCATTTTTTTGGTCTTCCTTGGGTTTCCTCATGCAGGAAACCCAACTTTTTGGGAAAGGAGTTTGCATAGGTTCTTCCCTTCACCTTTCCAGAAGTACCCTGGAGAGAAGATCTTGTCCTGCGTGCACACAACACGTAGTAGTTGTTTCACTGAAATTACTCTGTGTCTTGCTCCAGTGATCCGAGGTGGGTTAAAAGGCTGGTTCAAAGCATCCCAAACAGCTTTAAAGGATACTTGCTAGCAGTACAGAAGTTTATTACTAGGAACCATGGTGGCTTGTGCTGGGTGGTTGGCAGACACTAAGTTTAGTGTTACCATCACTTGTATGAAAGTTGCATGCCAGGGTGGCAAAAACCCTTTAGATAGCCTGTTTGCTATCTAAAGTAATTAGCAGTTATTTCACACATACACCCACATGAATTGTGTTAATCTTCCACACTTCAGTCAAAATAGCAGTTCAGTTCACTGCAGTCCTTTTTTGTGGTTTGTGTTTCTGTTATCCACATAACAACGGTTCAAAGCAGTGAAGTGGGGCAGGAATAATAAATAACCAGGGACCACCACGAGTCCTAGTAAAGCTACTCTGCCCAGTCCATCACTAAAAGCAACCTGATAGGTAGGCCACTGCTAATTAAGTTAATTCCTGCACCTCCTCAAAAGAGTTCTGGTGAGTTTACACTTCCCCACTTAAGAATTAGCAACAGATTTTTCAAATTTAGACTTGCCCCCCTAATCCCTTTCTGCTGAGGTATCCTGATGTTAAAAGAAGAGTGCCAATTCTTTCTTTGAGAAACGCAATTTGATGACAGAAGGACCTCTGTTTCTTCTTTTCATCATCATCATTACTACTACTATTACTATTATTGTTATTTTGCTATGTGAAACTAGATTCAGATTACTATTCAGATTACAGTATCAGACACGTTCTACAGCATATTCCTTACTGTGCCTACCACAAGCCAATTTTCTTTTCTGCTCTGTAAATCACCTCTGTAACTGGCCACAATGAAGACTTACAGCCAGATTTTGTTGCCTCTGCTGAATCATCTTTTGACTCTGTTTTTATAAGTATTGAAAAGATGCGGTAAATATTAAAATAAAAGGAAAGTTGCTGCAATCTTCCAAGGGATTGCATGGTACCCCTTCTCCCTATTTTGAAGAATGCCTGCAAGCTTTAACTGCAACACAGCTGGCTAAAGGACAGCAAAGATGAGATGAGCTGAGGGTATGCACCCTGCAACACTAAGGATGCCGAGCTAATTTCTGCCAGCTGAGAGCTCTGCTGAGCACATCCGCTGTTTAGAAAGCACCGCAAGTAGAAGATTTAAGAATGACTTTGGCAATGCTCTTTGTAGTCTTTTTGATCAATGACATCCTTACACATCGCCACATATTCATCTTTTCCTAGAAGTTAATTCTTTGCCTTGTCACCAGCTGCAAATTGCAGTAGCTTGAGTCATTGGCTAATAGATCCCAATTTTCTTTCTTGAACATATGGCAGTTGGACATTTAAAGGAAACTGTCTGGAATGATTCATATCCATAAATACAAGTTTATCATTCTCACTAGAATGTAATTTACAATGAATGTTTTAACATCAGACACAAAGTAAATGCCTTGTTGTGTAGAGAAATAAGAATGAGAAGTACACTTTTCCCAGATGCTCCATTAAAATAAGCATTAGTGTCAGCAGCCCTTCCAGCAACACTTGTGAGTAAAAAGCAACCAATACCAGCCTCATTTCGAGCACTTGCAGCTACAGATGATGGTGTTTTTGAAAGCGGTCATGAGCACACCTTTACACAATGAGCCCTCCTAGCTGAAGTCTGTGGTGCCCTGTCTCTCACATCGTGTCAGACATTGCTCAAAACACCTCAGTTTATGAAGACTCCCTATCAAAAATGCTGTTCTATAGGAGTAATAACAATAGCACTTCAAAGAAATTATCGACATTTGCTACATTTTTTGGCAAGAAACAGGTTAAAATCATCCTCTTTGCAGAAGAAACAAAACCAAGTATTAGCTATTTATGTGCTGCATAACACTGCAAGTTCACAGTCAGACTGGGTAATGGACTAAATCCAGACCTTATTCAAGTTTGCCATGATTTTCAAAAGAAAAGGATCACCCTGCACCATTTTTGGTGGCATCACTGGCTCAGATTTACACCAGTGGAAATAAGGACGGAATTTAAGTACTCTGGGTAAAATTAATACTTCTTCACAATGATCACTATTAACAAAAACTTCTAAGTACTTGCAAAGAATATGCAGGTCTATATTCATAAAAATCACTACACAGAAATAAGCCTAGCATGTGTTTCTATTTTTTTTTTAGATTTCTTTTTTTATGTTATATTAAGAAGGCATGAGTGCTTGATTTTATATTTTGAAAAGGGGAAGGAGGAGAGTGGTATGCTGTAACCACTGTGAATGCCACCACAAGGACCCAGAACCTGATCAGTCAGAGGAGGACTTCTACTGAATCTATTAAGCATTTCATTTGTGATGCCTGTTTAATTCAGTAGTGAATGACACCAGCTGAAATACATGGCAACTCACAGCTCTGTAGATCTTATTACCAGACAAACTTCATTAAGAAGACCAAGAAATACCTGAAAACAGAAAGCAAAACAGACACACACAAAAAGAAATCTGATGCCAGCCCCCAAAATCTTTAAATCCCCACTACCGTTGCACTTCCTTAATGACATGCAAGAGAACAGAAAGCCTATTAAAAATGTTTTGTATGTTTGTCTTTCAAATAGCCACACAGCTGCAAAAACCGCTGTTGTCCTTCCTTGTGATGATCCTAAATTTCAGTGGGTGGTCTGAGCCGCACAGTGATAGACATATCACACTACAGTGTGGCAGGGGATGAATAGAGTGCAGGGTTTTCTCATCACAATCAGCAGGGTATGTAAGTTACTTCCGTGCTACGTTTTGGAAAAAACAAAAATGTCTTCAGGAGTGCTCACAGACGGAAAGTTAGGTTGTCCCATGCCCTTCTCCTGCCTGCAGTTTCCAGGCAGATGAAGTCATGACAACCCTCCCGCCCCCTGCAAAACAATGTATTCACTCAAAAATGACATAAGACTGAATCTGACCTGACCCTTCAGTCACATTTCACTTTCCCTCTGACGCTTTGTGCTCTTACCTGGTGCAGTTTTGTAAGACACGGTTCTGGTGGGCATGGGTGGTGCACTCTTCATAACAGGGCTGGGTGCCAACTGCAGACCTTGCCGCTGCCTCTTCAGTTCCTCTTCTCGTTCCTGGGCAGCTCTGATCTCTTCTTCTATCATTGACAAAGTCCTCTGCTTCCTCGACCGTAACTTGAAAGGGCCCACGGTCACTTCAGGCTCCTGCGTTGCCAGGATGGAGGCGGTGCTCCTCAGCTCAGCTGCCTCTGAATACTTGCTGAAATAGCTGACTTCGTGCCTATTTTCCTCCACAAGGAATGGCTGGCTGGCTGAGTACACGGGCGACTGCTGCAAAGTCTTCCCTTCCCTGAGTCCTGAGTCTTCCTCTTTTGAAGTCTTTGGTATGGTGTCCCTTTTGTCTTGAACAGGTGAAGACACCTGGGGTGGCTGAAACATTGGGTTCTGCTGCTCCTTGGAGGCTGGAGCTGGCCCGGTGGTGGCTGGCTGCTCTTTGACTGAGATCTCCTCCTCCGCTGGGATTTCTTCTTCCTTACAGTTTGCTTTATCTGCCTGCTCAGCTATGGCTTGTTGGATGGCGTTTTGAACCAGCAGGCCAGCGTGGTACTCCAGCTGGTCGTCAATCAGCATGGAGTCTGCCAAGGTGGAGGAGGGCGAGTCACAACCTGGATCACTGAATGACTTGGAGATGCCTTCGCCCCTGCACTCCACCGGAGTGTCAGCCTGTGGGGTCTGTGGCAGGGAGAAATCGGCCAGCGAGCTTTCCTGCAGGGCGCTCATGGTCTCATTGGAGGCACCACTGTCGCTGATGTTATCCATGCTGAAGTCATTGGAAAGGGTCTCCAAGACGGTGGTATCCTGAGACCTGACAGACAAGTCATCCAAACCAGAGTCAAGCTCCTCTGGAGGGGAGGAGGCGCTGGCTGACTTTGGGAACTGGTCTAGCACGCCCTGTCCATCATCCTTCACCACCGTGAAGATTGCTCTCGCACTCATGAATTCTCCATCCTCCGCCCACAGTTTTGAGGCCTGTCCAACTCTGGGGCTATCACTGCATGGTAACTCTCTTACTGGGTCAGCAGCGGTAGTCTGAGCACTTGTATCGTGTTCTGAGGTACAGAAGACCTTCTGTGCTTTGACAACAGTGGCATTGTTACCCTCAAGCTGTCCTGTTTGCCCACAGACTGAAACAGGTCTTGTCACAGAGGACAGTGGCCTGTCTACATGCGGAGAATTGAGGCTTTTGTAGAAGGGTTTGATGGAGAACATTTTGGGTGTTCCTGACCGCCTCGGTGTGGCCTGACCCTGAGATGGACCTGAATGCTCCATCAGCTGGAACTGCTTTCTGGCAGCTGAGAAGTCAATTTGCTCTGTGACAATATCCTCTTTCTTGATATTGACTGGCTCTGGTACAAAGGAGCAGCTGATCTGTTTGGGGGATGTTGGTGCTGCACCTTGCTGCTGCTGTCTCTCCTTGCGCTCCTTGTACTTCTTGTGGGACTCCAGATGCTCTTCATCCAGTTGATCCTCTAGAGTCTTCTCTTGGGGAGGGTTCCACCACTTGGCAGCAATGTTGGGGTTTTTCTTGACAGCCTGGCTTTTAATGAGTTCCCTTCTCTCCTTTTCAAGTTCCATCATTTCCTCTGATGGTCTCACTTTGCGGACCCTGTATTTTTCCTTCTCTTCCTCATCTTCAAAGAGCTTTGAGGGCTTTTTGTCTTCATGGAAGGCTCGCAGTTCAAACTTAGCCTCTTTCTTAAGGGTTGTAAGAGCTGTTTCTCCATCCTTAGAGGATATTATAGAACTGTTTGAAGACGTTGGACTTCCTGGCACCTTTAGACTTTCCCTAGTGTCTTCCTTCAGTCCACCCAAGGAATGGCCATTAGATTTCAGGTTCTCATCAGTTATGCTAGCTTCACGTGGTTCAACTACCAAGGGTGCCTGCTTGTCGGCTACATTTTCTTCCCTTTCACTGGGTACTGAATCATCACTGACTTTAACAGATGCTTCTGAGCCATCCATAATGGAGACTGCACTCGGTTCAGGGGAGGATGTCCCATTAAAAGTATTATCTGCAGCAGAATCACAGCAATTTGCCTCCAGCACTTCATCTAGGTATCTGATCTCTTTAGCAACTTCACTGTCCAGAGATTCATGCCTGTCCTTAAGTCCATTGTGGCTGGCAGCAGGGGAAAAGAAGTGGGTTGGATTGTCTATGGGATGTGGTGAAGCCACTGTGGTGATGCTTTTATGTTCAGAAACTGGAACTTCAATTTCCATTTTCTCTTCCTCTGTAGCAAGCACAGTAGCTGGCTCCAAGAAATTGGCACAGTTTTGGTCTCTGTTTTTTCTCAACCTGATGTCATCCTCAGGGATTCTGGAAGATTTCTGAAATAAAAGAGAACAAAACTATGATGAAATCATAAAAAGCAACATTTTATTTTACACAGTGTAAACACCATCTGGAAAGCAAATCCTAGCACTTCCGAAACTTGAGATTAAAGCAGCCCCTCAGAGTGTGGGAAGGCAAGGCAAATCATTAACACAAAAAATAGAAAGTTACCTTACCACAAGCTGGACAAGGCACTAAAACAACAAACTTTCATTTAAGTATCTCCCATCTGCTTACCATCCTCACTTTGTCATTATTTCATGCCACTAAAAATGAGCTTCGGATTTCCAAGTTATTAATGGCTTGGCAGTTTAGGTTCTTCAAAGGTTTCTGCATGCAGTACACAACACCTATCATCTTGGTATTTTAAAAATGCTTTCTGCACCTAAGGGAAATCTTATAATGCTTCTACAGATGAAAAGTATTACTGTCCCTGTTTTGCAGAAACAGACACTAACATGAAGGAAGAGTAGGCGATTCATCCCAAGTTAGGAAAAAGGACATAACAACAGCAGGGAATGTTCATTTCTCAGTGGATCAATCCTGGTCATCAAACACAGGGTAGAATTACACAGCAGTGGAAAGACATGGGGTCTTTCTCCATCCCACACGGAAACCCACACCCAACTGGACCTGGGAGACAGGAAGTGTTTGCAACTCCCACGGCATGAAGACCACCACAAGGAGCATGACAGGGACCAGAGTCATGTTCTCCTCCCTCCCACTGCTCTGATCTGCAGTGCAGATGCATTGGATTCATATTTCTCCCTGATGTGTTGCCTCTGCTCTCAAGGAGGGTATTGAAAAAAACACTATTTATGTTCTGGTATGGGCAGATTTTACCCATCAAGCAGTCTACTGAACCTCCCATGAGTAAAGTCTGAAGGAACTTTTGATTAAGCTGGTAACATGTCAATGAATTTTTCAATAATTCTTTACTGCTGAAAGGCAAAAAAAGTAACACCGAAAGAAAAGAAGAGTGCATTTTCAACATTATTCTTCAAAAAGAACTTTCTAACTCTTGCTAACTCTTCCTAACTCCTGAAAACCAAAAGTGACGCATCTATTCACTTTGACTAACATTTTAAAACAGAAACTTGGTATCTGAGGTGTCCGCCTCCCTTTCTACATATGTTTCTATGTGTGAGGTATGGGCTTGGGAAGCAAACGGCACTGATCAAACCCTGTGAACTCAGTGGCCACCCAACAAGGGCACCGTTGTCTGCTAGTCACGCCCGCCTTGCTGTCCCTTATCCTGCATGCTGTTAGTACACACTGCAGCAGAAGATGATCAGCTAGGAGCACAATGGAACTTACCAGTGACCTCAACAATCACATTGCCTCTGGGTTTATATAGGCAGTGAAATGCATTCGACACACCTTAAGGAATTATAGCCAGCCAGCCAGAAGAGCTCTCTTTCTAAAAGCACTTTGAAAGAGTTTTCTGTCTAATTATGTAGTTGTACACCATTAAAGACAGTGTTGGCTTCATCCATTAGGTATTTTCTTCTTAATTGTGCTTAAAAATTGGGAAAAACCTTTAAAAACAAAAAATGAACGAACCTGCTTTTGTCTATATATTTTACTTGACATACTTCACTGGTTCACTTTTTCTTGAACCTAGAACTTCTCCAGCTGAAGTTTCTAGCAGTGCTTTTCTTAAAGCATATCACATTTTTCACCATTTAAATATCTAAATGTGGCCAGTTTCTTCTTTAGTCCTATTAAAGATATATTCAAGATATCAGATGTTCTGCAAACAAATACAGAATAACCAGTATAAAAAGTCCTTACTTTTTTGAGTGGGCACAGCTGGAATGAAAGAATAAACTTTCTTTTAACCTGAAAGGGCAAGAATTGCTCTTGATTTGCCTGCAGAGCTCCAGGTATCATGACACAATGGGTACTCAGGTGACAGGACTAAGACTGCTATTCCTTTCTGGTATTTGGGTTTAAATCTCTCCTGCCTGACTTGCTGGTGCAAAACAGTGGACGTTGCTACCTGGAGCAGTCTGTGCAGAGACATAAACATCAGTGCAGGACTGCTGGCTGTCCCCTTTCACACAAACCATGAGCATGCCATCATGCTCCTGCTAACATTTGCTTCTAATCAGACAGATCAAAGCTACTATGACACTGGTAGCTAACTACATGTCCTCTGTAGCTGTAAGAACACATATTCAACGGATGCAGAAGATCAGGTAATGAAGCTGTGCACCACAGCCACTGAAACACATCTCCCTGCAGAGCCGAACGACCCCCAGTCCTGTGCTTCTAGTACCTCCAAGCCATGCAGCTGGGAATTCGCCCCAGATTGTCCCAGAGAGCCCATTCACTAAAGCACATCTACTTCCATCACTGCTTTAATGTATGAACCATTTCAGATCATACCACGTTTGGGTATTCAAGTTAGGGAACAGAAACACAGGTGCAGTATTTTACCGATTTCTTAATGAGTAAGAGCCCATCCTCTCATCATAGCTGCAATCCAGAGCTCACAATTAAGGCATACACACGTAACTGTCTAATCAGGGCACACATTTATGTCAGTACATAATTCTGAAAGTGCATGTGTCTGTGCAATTAGTGTGGCACATGTAATTATGTAGTAAGACAGAGAATTATGCAGTAAAACCTAGGAGGAAACATTGCTACTTATGGGAGGGAGCCTTTCTTTGCTGGGGATTAGTGGCCGAGCAAGGAGGAGGGCTCCCAGCAGGGGAGAGAAGCCAGGGAGGAATGGTAGAGGAGGAAAAAAATACGATTAAAAAAACCACCCGGTTTTTCCCTCAACACATTCTGGCAGAATCTGGGGCAATTTTGTGAGGTCATGGCAATGAGAGTATGCTCCAGACACTCCTGTGAGGAGCAGAAGTCAATCTACTGATGAATTTCCTGAAGAAGATAACTGAGAAGATCATAAGGATGGAAGCAGCTGACAAAATAAAGCTTTTCAAGACAGTCCAGGCTGCAGAGCCTGTCCAGGATAACTGGCTGGGTCTGGAAGAATGGCACATGTTGGGATGATGACACCATGTCCCCTGCCTCAGCTGTTTGGCAGAAGGAGGTGATCTTGCCAGGGGTCTGCTTTTGCTACTCGGTAATGAGTATGTACCAACAGCTTTGTATTTGCCACCTACGGGGAGGAGGCTTTTCAAAGCCTGCACCGTTACAAAGGCCTGTAAATGGGAAAAGGGCTGCATTCAATCCTAATTGTAGTCAGCAATACAGCATTCACAGTGATACCCATACATGGCTCATCTAGACCCAGATTTTCCAGAAGTTACTGTTACATTTACACAGTCTCTGAATGCGCATTCATTTCTGTTTAAGTCAAGATGCAACGGGGTAATTAGCGTCATTTCTACAATGCTGCTGCACTTTAGTAAACTGCAGTTATTAGCAGCTTAGAGAATTATTAGCATATTTCCTCCTTGGTTGAATTCTTTGTCTACAAAAGTGTAAGTGTTTGGGCAATCAACTCTTTTAGGAGGAAAAAAATGTGGGTGTGCTACTAGCAAGACCCAGCAAACGTACTGCCAGTGCCTTCCTTTGTTTGATGCAACACAAAATGCATATGACAACAAGTGGGAGGCAATTCTGAGCCACAACGACATTCTTCCGAAGCAACAGCATGGGGTGGGAAGAAAGGAAAAGATTAAACAACTAAAAACATTTCATAGTTTAAAAAAATCTAAAACACAGTTTCCTTATTGTGGGCTTCTACCAGTCACTCCAGCCAAGTCTCAGGACGGCTTTTGATGCTGTTCATCTCCTGGCGTCATTAGCATTGTCGACTTCCCATTTCTTCAAATTTCATTTTCCTTTGGAAAAGTCCTGCACTGCACCCAGTTCTCCTCCCACTGCCTGATCTCTGAGCCAGTGCTTTGTTCAACCCTTTCCCCCCTGCTCTTGGTTCTAACTCCTGGGCCCGCCATGCGTCTAGCAGTTTTAGTACTATAGTGTAAATTTGCATATGGTTGACTCGCTAATCCACACCTCCCTGCTGATGTCAATCATCATCTCCCTCTTCACCTACTGTCTTGGCCTGCCTCTCCTATGTCTCTTTGCAAAGGAGAAGGAACCAAATGATGGATTTGCTAGGGGTTGAGTCTGGCAAACCTTCAAGAGAGCGGCTGCTTTCATTCAGCTCATCCTTTTGAAGAACGCAGTCACCATGTTCGTCACAGATGGAGCCAGTCTCAAGCACTGCAAAGATACAGAAGTCATCTGCACCTCTGTGCTTCCAGACACCCACCCTGTCCAGTGAGAAAACCCCTAGCCAGCACAGGTATTGCTCCACCCTTGCTAGAAACAGCAATTATTTCTTTAGAGAAGTCGTTTTCTGTAGAAGAATGGTACGACACGGAAGTGTTGCAGTTCTTAACGAGTAAGGAAAGCAAAAGCAGAGTCGTACAAGGTGCTAGCACCCATCCCTCACAGCTCATGTTCACTACCACACAACAGGTGCTCAGAAAGGTGCCACCATCCCACCGCATCCCAGACGGGAATGACAGCCCAAACCAGTGTGATGGCTCCCATCTCATGCCAGCTGGTGCGTTCCCTCCCTCCCACGGCAGCTGCCACCCCATCCACGTCCAAAAAAGTGGTGATCCCCCTCATCACTGGAGGGACAAGACTGTTCCAGGTGGGAGCCTTTGCAGAAAGCAGTCTGAAGAAATGTGTCAAAAACTTTGTGTTTTGGAAATTTCCTATTCTGGTGAGCTAAGAGAAAGCAGCAGCAGAGAAAAACTCTTCAAAAAGATCCCAGAACTGGAGAAGAAAAGGGATGCAGCTCATGGTGGGGGGCTAAGGGAAAGGAAGGGGATTTCTACTCACACTACCTACAGGAACCATGTCTTTTCATTAAAAAAAAAAAAAGCCCCAAACCAAAGTGTTGTCTTCTTGCTCCTGGATGAAAAGGTCCCACTTTTCCATACGATATTTTTATACTGACTCCTAAGGGTTTTAAAAATATGATGGAAAGTGTTGTCCAAAAAGATTATGATTTTTCACTTAAAGAAATTGGATAAAATTCAAGTTTCAGAAAAAAAAGAAATTCCCCAAATCCTGTTGCCAAATTTTGTTGAATTTAAGACATGTCATGCACATGCTGGCACTCCCTTGAATACTTCCATTCATAATCCTACTTGCACACAAAAAGCAAAACCTGGCCTGTTCCTCTCACAGTGCAGTACACAGTGTCTTCAATACACAGATGGAAACCATTTCCGATGACTAAAATGTATTAGCATTGAGTGTCACAAGCGACATTCTCTGTGAGCGCTCTCTGCACTCTTCAGTGACTTGACAGAGGTAGCCAGACAGTACAATAGGCAAATTTTCTTTACGAAAAGCTGGTTTATCTCCTTCTAAGCACTTCAGAAATCACAAGAGTACAGTCTAAAAATCAATGCAACTTCATACTACCTCCTCCTAAGAAGCAGTGGGGGGCTCTTTTGGAATACAAATAGTAATAAAGGATGTGGGGATACAGTGCCCAAACAAGTGGCTACTTGGAGAGCTTGCTGTGTGACATTTTCTGAGTGGTTTTCCATATGTCCTTTTTTTGTCTGTTTTAGAGAAGGAGTTGTGATTGGATTTGCTCAGAAAGCATGTGAAAGGCTTTGCAATATTCTTTTTCATTCCAGCTGAGCCACAGGCTTCAGCTTCCCCATGTGATACACTATAAAGCTCTTTTATCAAATCAAAGTCCAATCTTCTTTTGCTGCTGTAATAAATTAAGGATGGAGAAAAATGGCTCAAAAATTATGAATATTTTAATGATGAGCATATACTGTACAGTAGGACATTTTAATGATGATCACGTAATGAATGATACTGTATTTTTCCAAACATGCCTCTATAGCTCCAGTATTTTCTGTGCCCTCAAAGACAAACAGCTGAAGCTTTTCCTGGGCAAGCCAGGATCCACCTTCAGAATAACCCTTATTACTTCCCACTGACTCCAAGGTATGTAAAGTGGAAGCAGTTTTCTACAGGTAAGAAGCCACCCGATCCTTTATGCCAATTATTTTCTCTTACTCCCTAAAAAGATAGATCTGGTCTCTCTGTGAAGAATTTGCAATCCTAATGACTGGATTTCAACTATTGCTACAGAGGCAAGGAAAAAGATATCCTCCTTCTTTAAATCAAATGCTTGTGCAGCTGTTGTAAAAAAAACCAACAACCCGAAAGGCTAACTACTTTTTATTAAATATTTTCATTGCTGCGAAGAACTGTAATTGCATGAAGCACCTGCATGGACAAAGTGATTTATACGGAAAGGAATATTTAGGGACAAAAGGCTGCTAACTTCTGAATGAAAAGAAATACCACCTCTGATAAAGAAAAAACATCACAGAGGTTATTAGAGTATGACGGTTACATAGCTGGCACTAGGGAAAGCAGTATATATTCAAGTGGTATAGACTTGGATACTAGTGTGTGGGGCTGGTTAGCTTTGCTGTGAAAACTCTGTTCAGTTCTACAGTAATCAAAATACAAATCTGAAATTACAGGAAGCCATGATTAAATTTCATTCAGAAACTGCAGCACCATTTGGTACTGCCACACTCCACCCCCCTCATTTTCTATCAGCATCCAGATAAGAGGATGCCCTGAAGAGCTCCAGAATAGCATTTCTCACACATGGGGAGAACCAGGAGCTCCTAGTACCCAAGAGATCAGTGAATTGGTGATAGTATGATTTCAGGTACAAGAAGCTGCATTCAAAAGACCATTCTCCTGTTCTCTGCAATATTGGCTTCCTGTAACGTAGGTCAGCCTGAAAGTGCAACTGAATTAGAGCTATAAATGCATGCCTAAGAAGCCATTTCATCCAGAAAAATGTGTTTTTCAACTCTCTCGTTGCTCTCATCAGTTCAAATCCCACTCCTGATGCTCCTTTCACTTCCAAATTGACGTCTGTCTCAACAGAAAAATGCACAGTTAAGTATTGTTTCTTCTATTGTTTCACTCAGTTCCCCAAGACAGAATGACCAGGACAGTGCACTCTGTGTGAGGGCATGGGAAATAAACCAATGCTGCAGAGAGGCAGCGCTAGGCTCAATGTCAATACAAACATATTACCATATTAATCAACCACAACACCACAGACGGTTAGTACTTTTTAACTTTGTTACACATTCTTCCTAAGGCTTACTTTTCCATGGCTTGTCTCTAAAATCTGTCTTTGCTGAAACAGGAATGAATGCTTCCAACAGTTGGAATATTTGATTTACAGAGCATGTGGTTCTAAGTCACTTAAAATTGTAAATATGATCTCCTGAAGCAGTCTCCAATGCTACCTAAGGAAATGCAACCGTTTGCTGGAGGAAACGAAGAGCACCGTATCCAACTAACACGTAAGGAGCATTGCACAATTAGAAAATTGTCCACTACCTGGCAGGGAATACAAGGTATGATACAATCCTTAAGGAATAGAAGGAGACTTTATTCTTCACAGCTGAAGATCACAGATGAGGTCCTGTACCATGAACCGTTGCATTTGCAGAGTCCACTTGGATAGGCTCCCCTCAGTCGGTGCTGTTGGATCTGAGCTCAGAGCTCACAGCTCTGTTGTTAGTAGCCCTCTCTCACGTTCAGCCTCTGGTTTGATGTTAAGTGAAAGTGGAGAAATCCCAATTGAATAAGGACAGGAAAATGTTCAGCTTAACAAAGTGCCCAATATAGATACTGAGCTGAGCAGAACATGGCTTCTGAATGTGTGCATGAAAAATCAGTTTCACAAAATGCTGCAGTTAAAATTTGCCCAACACACGTCGAGGATGGAACAATTGCTCTGGTAAAACATGATCTAATCCCAGCGGGGAGGGGAAAGGACGTTAAACTAAGCCTTGCTTTTAATACTCTCTAACCCATCTAGATAATGTCAGCACAAGGAAAGGGTGACCTTTACGGTCACTTGCACGAAAAAACAATGAGACAAGGGGATTTCCAAAATTCCTCAGTCTTTTCACTGGGGGCAGGGGGTTCCTGTCCCATCTAAAGAACAGAGCTACAACCCTCCTCTGTAAATGTGAGATCTAGAGAAAAATACTGGCATATTAATCATTTTGGTGCATGAGAAAGGGACCTCCTGAGGAAGGAATTTGGGTTAGGCAGGGGCAGGAGGAAGGCAGTAAATGGAGACAAAAGGCCACACAGTTCACTCGTTCTCCAAGCAGATCTTACAGCTGCTAGGAAGACTGTTTTAATACATTGCAGGAACAGAAATAAACCTGCCATAAGCACACAAGTAGGCTTTCTGAGTTGTATTAGTATTAAATTAAAGTCTTCTGATGATACAGATTCTTTCACTGGCTGATACAGTTCTGTAAACCTTTCATAAATGGCCTAAACTGCATTTTCTGAACACAGATACACGATCTCTCTATGCTGGAGCTCTTTCACCACTTACTTTCAAGGGCAATATAGTAGGAACTGAATGCTTTAACTGAAGCAAGCACCTACAGACTTTTGCAAACAAAGCCTAAGATAGATTTTTCACTTTCTTTGACTTCTCTGCTTTACAAACACCAACTGCTGGAGATCATACTTCCTTTAAATATTTCCTAAAGCCTAGTTAATACTTGCTGCACTTCTAAAGGGCATGGCTGTTCAAGACCTACTGGAGTTTGACGCTTAGGAGTGATGCTGCAGGGAGGGCTCAAGGAACAAATGATGCTCAGAAATGTGAAAAAAAGACTAAGCACCTATTTCTCTTTGAGAGCTGAAGAAGGTTAAGAATTATTACTGGTGCTCTGCCTCTACCAGTAGGACTTGTTACAGCTGCTCTCATCCATTAGGTTAAGACCCATCACAGCAAAATCTCCTTAAATGAAGGTATGCCTAGGTAACTGTGCATTGCGCAGCGCATCTCACCCGATGGTAGCCTGCTCTGCCCGGAGCACAAAGAGCAGGACTATGTTTATTTCACTGCAGGCAGCGAGCCTTGGGAGGGTTAGAGTACCAGGGTTGAACCAGCCAGCCGACTTGAGCACTCTATGGATTGCCTTCTTCCCCGTTTGTCAAGGAAATCAGGTTATTTTAAAGCTAGAAACCCCTAAAACTCTCTATAAAGAAAGTGCATGTAGTGGCTTAAAAAGGTCCCAAATTATATTTAGCTTTACCCAAAACGTATTTTAGGCTGTTACCTCCAGACTCGGGCAAAAGCATATCACTGGAACATTATCAAAGGAAAACTGAGAGGACATTAAGAAAGAGGAAATCTAGTTTAGTCCTAGCTTAAAAATTGCTTGAATTATGTAAGTGGAAATGGGGAAAATACAATGATCAACAGATATAACTGAAGTCTCTGCCAATAGCCGTGTTATGCACACAAGTGGGGAGAGAAGCCACTTCCAACAGGAGCCTGGCATACCACCTCCCCTGAGGCACTGTCTCCAATGTGTCACCACACTCAGAGCCCATCAGGAAACCACCACACAAAAATGCTTTCACTCCAGTCCCCTCTTCCAGAAACACACCATGGTGAAAAACAGTATTTGGGCTACAAGCTAGAGGTTTTACACAAGAGCCAAAACCTTGTAACTCTAGTGGACTGCAATTCTCAGGGCTCTTCCTCTAAGGGCATGCATGTAATTTAACCTTCCGGATGGTGCATGTAGAAAAATACCCATTCAAAGACACACACCCACAAAATGAAAACCACTATTGTTAAATGACGAGTACAATGTAGCTAAGATGATCAGGTGACTCCGACACATCATTTCAACAAACGGCCAGCAAATAAGTAATATTTAACAGAAAAAGAAGTCAGACTACAGGGTCCACAGAACAGTTTTGCTAGTCAAAGGCCAAATGTGTACAGTGTCTAAAAAGGAGGATGTTGCTAAATTCTCCACATGCCATTGCTGTCCCCAGGCTATAAATATGACCTACCATGTGAGTCAGGCATTGTGAGCAGTTAGCAACTTCATCTAAGCTTTGCTCATAACACAAACTAAGCACTACAGTCATCTCACTATCTCCTGCAGGAGAATATTTCATTGAAAGTGAAACTTGGATAGGATTTTTTTTCTAATTCCTTATTTGGGAAAAAGGCACTTGAGAAATCCCGGGGAATAAGACATTCCCTTTCAGCACCTACTACTTCCCGTCCCTCTGCCCCTGTTCCCCTCCCCTCTTCCAACCAAAGAGTCATTAT
>NW_008825208.1:6656404-6676790 GCF_000699105.1 Pygoscelis adeliae
TGAAAAGCCACTGATTAAATGACCTACAGCACATCTGGACTACATTAGGATATTATTTGATTAAGGCATTCATCACTTGCTCTTTCAGCAAGTGGAGAATTAAGATAATGGTAGGGGAAAATGGTGTTAACTGAACTGTCTATTCCAGCTCAAACGGCTCTGCTTGAAAAGTCTGATTGCTCTAGTCCCTCAGTTGTGGGTTCTTTCTTTCCTAATTACAGAAAAATGAAGTAAATATTGGTTAATTCATTTAATGTTGGCAAGATCATTAATGCCAAGTAAGCTGTTACATTAAGGGTTGCTGTCATCTGTATTTCTCAATTTGCTATCTGATAGGAAATGCTTGCTTGGAGGTATTTCAAACAGTCATTAAAAGGCTCCCCATTAAACTGCAAGCAGCACCTCACATTTCTGTACAAACAGAAGTTTGACACATTCCGGGTCAAGTCGTTTTAGAGGAGAGGGGGAACAGACAAAAATGGCTTAACCAGATCTGCTCAAAAGAGTATTATTTATTAGCCCATTACACAAGCAGTAAGTCAGTTTTCAGTATTTGAAGGGACTGCATGAGACTTCAGCTATGGAGTCTGTGTACATAAAAACCAAAGCACGAGCTAGAAGGAAAGATCATGTTGTCTTGGCTTTCAGATACTTAACCCTAAAATAGCCTTCTTCATTTCTCAGGAGCTAAAGAATGTGCTATCCTGGTGCATGCACAGAGGTATCAACTAAATGCCACAGCATGCATCAAATGCCATAGAAACCAGGAATGCTGATGCTGCTAAGTGTGACTGCTCACAGTACTGTACTTAATTTCCTTCAGTGCTAAACAGCTAAAAGATGAAGCTGAACAGACACCCTTAAAGCCTCTTTATCAACTGAAGTTGGCTTTACAGTGTCAAGAAGGATAACACACTGAACTAGTGGGAAACACAGCTCCCAGAACAATTAAAGAATTCAGCTAAAAGACTTCACTAGTGCTGCCTAAACAATATAGACACTGAACATGTGAGTGGTTTTCCTAGTTATCACATGTACAGGATATACAAAAGTATCTTTTTCTCCCTAGAACCAATATTCTACTGTATCACACGCAAGTAGAAAGTTGTAAATTTTAGAAAGATCTGCCTACTGTTTACAATGAACAGACCAGCCACAGAGCAACAAATTCCACAGTCATCACAGGGGAAAACGGTATTTTAAATACTCCTCCCACTACCGAATAATAAAGGCTCAATGAAGGTACAAGTCACAGAAATCTTAGCTTACCCTTTCTCTCTCTCTGTTCCTGTAAACTCTGAAGCAAACCCCCAAAATGTTGTTTTCCACAACAGCCTTCACTTTTTTTGGCTCGTTAAGTCAAATTCCTTCCCCAGCTTGTTACAGGACTGTGATGTCATAGGCTGAGGGAGGGCTGGTTTTTAAAAAAAAAGAGGCAGCCCACACCCTCAGCCCATTCACACAAAGAGGCTGTTTTAAAAGGAAAATGCCGGTTCACACTACTCAAAAAGAGCATGACTTCACTTAACCTGTAAGGGAGCCACCTCCTTAGAGATCCCTTCAAAAGCATCATGTTGGCAACAGACCCAAAGACCTGTTTTCAGCTAGCATAAGCAGGGGTTTACTGTTGTGTTGATTTTTTTTTTTTTTGGGGGGGGGGGGGAGGCACAACCCAACAACACAGCATGTGGCTGGCTTTGTACTAGAAAGGAGCAATTACACGAAGGGCTGCTGTGAAAGACACAAGCTCCAAGCAGTAATTTGCAGTATTTTTTACCTACTAGGAAACAAAAAAAGGATTAACTATATTCTTTCCACAGGAGAGGCTTAGACATTAACTGAAGTGCTTAGGGCACCTTTGGTAACCTTCTGCTTCAGAAGACTCGGGTCAGGGCAGTGGTCTCCAGCCTGTAGGAAATGTGTCAGCCACATGGAAAACAACTGAAGACAGGGAACGTAAAAAAAATTTAGGAGGGAGGGTGACTGGGAAAAAAAGCACAATGTTTTCTACAGCACAATACTGGTTCATTACTGCTGCCTGTGGGCTAGTGACATTTGAGTACCCCTGGATTAGGTTTCCTGGAGGCTTGGTAGTTAAAGCTGAAAACATGAGCTATGCTGACCAGGCATCCCCTGCGAAGGCCCTCTGGACTTTGGGTTAAAATGGCTTGAATTTAGTGTCACCTTACATGTGTTGCTATAGATGACATAGCTTAAGTGTTGGAACAGCATATTTTACTCACCTGAAGAATTACGTAAGATATTAATTTGCTTTCTCACTACTTCTAGGGCATCAGCAAAGGGAAGGCACAGCTGTCCTCTACCAGCAATGATGAAAAAGAACAGCAGTGGTATTTTTGACGTGAGAACCCTTGAAGGCATGGTAGCTCACTTCATCCAATGCTTGATCACCTGCCTGAGCCACGTTAAATGAGTCAAGTCAAGCCTCTACAGTCTTAAAGTGGGTAGGCAAGAAGCTCCTTGTCACCTATTGAATGAATCTATGAAAACAGAATGGAAATAAGGTTCTCACAGGAAAAAAAGAAAAGACATTCAACACCCTGTCCTAAAATAAAACTGAGTGGCTTTGGTGAGCCTAAAGTGACAGAAAATACTGTGTGCTTTCATATGCCACCTCTCATACTGTCTGGACAAGGGGCAGATATTACAATACACAGTTATAACTTTTCCCATATTAGCTTTTTTTTTTCCTTGGATCATCCAAGAATTCTACACTATGATGAGGGATAAATGCCTCACAGAGGAATTAAATTATGTATGGATTTAAAATGCAATTTCTATACCTCCTTATTGATTAAATATGAAGTTCAAGTAACCCTGCTTCACCTGTGGTCACTGAAGGAGCAGAAGGTCACAGGATATTTATCTTATGTACTCTCCCTGCCACCAACCATCTAAAGCCCCACATGCCCGGAGGTCACTGGAGGACAGAGCTGTAACTGCAGCACTACCCAGGTGTGCAGGAGATGGTGCTCAAGATACTTGTTTGCTACAGACTCACAGGAGCTGCCCTCTTGACATGCAAATGCTCAGTTTTCATTGAAACCTAGAAGACTTGCACTAGAAAATAGCTTTTTTAAAAATAATCTGTTTCTCATACTAATTATTTTTGGAAAACAGGAATAACAACATTTCCTTAACATATTGGTATGTTGCAAGAATGAACTGGGCTATCGGTAATGAAGATCTTGTGTACAGTATAGCAGTGTAGCTTAGTAGCAAAGGCAGCAGATACACCCTGTTCAACCCTGTTCTACTAGAGCTGGCCTCAGATAAACAACCTTTTTCCCCCTCAGGAATTCCGACCCATTACCATCAACTTTAAATAAGTTGGGTTTTGTTTTTGTTTTTTTTTTTTTTTTCATTAAAGCCTTAGTCTCTTCCAATAGAACCTCCAGTTTATTAAAAAGAAATAAATTCTAGTACTCTTGGTTGAAATGAAAAGCTTGAACAGAAACTTGAAATGGCTGAATGATCAAGAAACAAATAAAAATGCCAGAAGTCTATCTCAAAATGGTCCAAGAATACTTTAAAATTATTCTCCTCAACTTCTTGAAGTGCAAAGGTTCTTGACATGTCTGCATTTTAAACCATCTCTCCTGCACGACTGTGAGCAGTTAAGTCCCTGGGCCCTGGGTCCTCTATGTCATGCCATACTGAAAGGCAGTAAGTGCATGAAGATTGAAATGCGGTGGAGAGTCTGTATGAGTATCACAGATCCACCAAAAAATCAGCAAGTATAGTCTCCTGGAGACATCAAGGGCAAGATTATAAAAGACAGTGATGCTGGCCTCAGTATCTGAGAAAAAAGGAGCCTTTCAAAGTGATTTACCTGTTTCAGGCCTCTAATCTTCCAAATCTGCAGCACAAATGCACATTAAAGCCAAAGATGCAGGATTTTGAGGCTAAATCTGTGTGTATGAAAAGCTAGTGTGAGGTAGGCAACTCCTATTTCTGGCTGCAGATCTGAGGATCCTCAGGTCTGCAGCCAAATTTGTCTCTCAGAATGGCAGGTCGTATGCAGTTTTAGTGCTGAATTAAACTTATCAATGAGAAAGACTCTAACTAGCCACAAGACTGCTTCTGTCCATGCCAGAAGGCCACCTGTAGAGGCAGATGATGTGTAAGCAGATGTGTAAGCAAGAGCCCAACCAGTCAAAGAAAAAGACGTAGGTGGCACCATGTTCTCTGCAAGGGCCTCGTGACTTTGGGAAACTTCTTTAATTTGAAGTAGCCCTCCTTTGTGAACCTTCAAGATACGTGATGAGGCACTGGATGTGGAGCGTAGTCTATGCTATGAGCATTTCTGGGAGAAGCTGTCTCAGATTTTAGCTGCCGGTTGCAACTTGTGGTTATGGTTAAACAAAGCAGGGACCATGAATTCTTTAAAAATGTGGCAGAAACAGAGATTTGCAGTGTTATACCTCTTGATGAAGCAGTAACAAAACTATAGTGGCCACATAAACTCAAGCCCTTTCAGCTACCTCAGGACACAGATGCTTCCCTATCAGCCCAAAGACCTTCCCACGCTGGAGATAACTGCACCACCTGAACCACAGGGTCAACGTTACAACCTGTTGCAAAGGGCTAATTCTATTCTTGAAACAAGTGCTTGGAGGGGAAAAAAAAAAAAAAAAAAAGAGGTGCTCCTCCTTATGGAAGGTGTATACAAGCTTAAGGTAAACCAAACAAATTCTCTTGTGCATTCCTTTCCTGTTCAGGGAATAAACACCCTGCCTGACTTTCTAAGCCTGTTGGACTAGCACCCTAAGGGTATTATATGACCACTAAATTCTAGATGTGCAATAGTAGAAGAAAAAACAAATACCAAAAATATTCCCTTACCTCCTTCTGTACCAACAGTCTTTTCAGGGCACATATCTCATCAGAGAAAGTGTTATCTCTCTCGTCTGTATCACAGAAAAGTTGCCTGTGCACAAAGGAACATCTTATGGGACCAGAGTCGGCATTTCAGTTCGTTATCTTCAAACTATATGCTCTCCACAGATCTCTGTCTGGGACTGTAAAATGAGAAGTGCTCCACAAGGCTGGCTGGTGGAAGCAAAACTGGTGTTTGAGCATGCAACTGCTAAAGTTTACTAAACATTTTAAGGATCTCCTTCTCATTTCTAATACCTCCCCTACAAATCTACCTTATCAAGCCAGCAGAGAAATAAATATGGGTGGTGAACGTTGGAGGTTGGCATGTGCAAGGGATCCAGAGGAAAACAACAAAGATACAGGAGATATGGTAAGGCTTTTAATGCTAGCCGTGTCACTGGCTGGTTCAGTGGTTTTTGGCTTTTCAGTGAACTGCTCCATTCTTCAGCCTTCTCTCCAGGTAAAATGTTTTTGACTTCTCTGCATGGCCCCGCACGGCGCGAGGAGATGCAGGGAGCGCAGGTCAGGAAAGGGGAGGCAGTTTTCTCTGCAGGTGCCCATCCACCCATGATGCTGGTCAGGTCACGCCTACTCACAAGCCAATTTTCAATTTGCGGCAGAGAGGGCTCATAGCAACCAGGGAAGCCAATCTGACAGAATTCTTTCTTGCAACAAATACTTTAAAAAATAAATAGCTTTCTTGGATATTTCCTCATGTTGAAGTGGCTATTTGATAACCAGCAATTACAAATAATTTAATCTGGTGAGTAATCTTAATTGTTCTTCCTCCTCCTTTTGTGGAAATCACATGCTTTAAACACAAAGGCCACTTCTGTTTATTTTATAAGAACAAATTGGCTCTGTCAGTTTAATTTCCCCTGGTGCTGTAAAAGGACTTGCTGTTCTTCTTATAAAGATAACTGGGATGAGACAGAAATAAAACCAATTTCTGAGGATAGGCTGCATGGACAGCTCGCTCACACCTCAAACCTCACCTTTCCAGAGCAGACCCTCCACCCAACACCTGCATTTCAGACAAAGCCTGGTCTGCTGCCATAGCAGTAGGAGAAGAACTGCTCAGCATGAATTACCAAGGATGGCCACCAAAATAAATTTTCGAGAGGAAATTGTCACATCATATCTTGATGAGGGAGCAGAGGGCTCTTACATTTCACCAGTGCTTTGCATTTTCTGGGTGACTTACGGTGGGAAGGTGCAGCACGGTCGCTTGCTGCTGCCCACTTTCACAGGAGAAGGGACCAGCGCCAGGCTCTGTCACTGCTTGCTGTCAGGACTGTGTCTTCTCATGATGGAGAAAGACTACAGCTTCTTCAGAAAGAAAATGCCTCTGGTGTGTACTCATACTTGCATGAATGTGTACTTGTGCTGACAGCTGGATTGGGTAATGTAAGTAGGACTCACACCTCAGAAACCTTTAACCCTGGTGAAAACCAAGAGTTTGTGTTCAAGCCAACTCAAAGTACACCTGGAGGCCCTCTCTTGATGCTACTTGGATTCAAATTCATTTCCAAGGCTAAAAATGGTCTTCATCCTTCTTATTTCCCATGCTGAACAGGTAAAACTTCTTAAAAGATGTGTTCACACTTGACTGCTCTGAAAACTGGGGCTCTGGGGCATTCTCCTTTCAGAGAGAAAGCAGCACGTGGCATGGTTACTACTCCCAGCACGGCAGACATAAAATAGCTTGTCAAAGTTACAAGGGTTGGAGCCATAAATGCCAATTAGCTGACAGTGCAAGATTTCACAAGAAGAAGATGGCTGGAAAAACAAGTGAGAAAGGTCATACAGCATCCCACTTACTTGTTTTCCTCATATACTTACAGTTAATATTTGGCTGTTCATCTCCTTATCTACTTTAGCAAGCAAACAAGGAATCGGAAATGACAAATTACTTATGTTTGTTGCAAACCACATATAGGGGGAGAGACTTCCTCTCCCCTGTCATCTTTTCTCTGCTTTTTCAGTACCTCCCAAAAGCACTGGCTCATCTACACAGTTTTGTTGTGGGTGCTGAGGTGGGTGAAAACTGCACTCCACAACCTGTGACAGCAGATGCGACCACCGCCACCCAGTGTGATTCCTGTGGCCATGTACTACAGTCACTTCACAGTAAACTTTTCACCTCCGCTCTTCTGAGGTTTAAAAGTCTAAAGCTCATTTCAGCATCCCTCGCTGGAGAGAGAGATGCAAGCAGATGAGCTTCTCCTTAGTGTTAAAGGTGAGGTAACTCAAGCTGGCCTGGTCTGCACTCGCAATAAGAGTAGGAAGCCACTTTGCCCTGCTGCAAGCCATCTTCAGCTGCTTCGCACTCCCATGTGTTAGGTGTGCATGGACACCAAAGGGGTAACTGAGCAGTCCCCTGTCAGCTGCCCGATGGGAATGGTCCTGCGCAGGGTCTTGCCTCTCCATAAATGCAAGGTTAGTTGAAGAAGCTTCCTCTGAACCGATTTTAAATACTGTTAGCACTTGAGATGACCTGTCATCCTACATGCTGAGGCTGTTTCTCAGGCAAACACAAAAAACAAGACAAAAAACCCCACCCCACAACCACCTGAGTTAAAACAAGCTGTTTATTGTGGTAGCAAGGAATGTGTGTACAGCATTTGTTTTGATTTGTTTAGATAAGGTGGCTGGAAAAAAAGATCCTTGGGAATTTTGAAAAAGCTAACAGAAAAGTGTTTGCTTTAAAACAGAACAAAATGTTTAGGTAACCCCCAGTCTTGCAAGTTGGAGTTATGCCTGTTAATTTCTATTCATTCAGCCTAAATCTGACGGTTTTAACTCTGGTGCCGTCTTGAGGAGTTACATATCCTGCACAGGCAAAACAGAGAGGATAGGTCAGGGCTACGGGAATTAGGATTTCTTCAGTGGAGTCAAGCCTTTTCCCATGTTTATAGAAAACCTACTGAACTTTGTCTGAAGTCAGAGTGAAAATCCTTCAGGCTGGCTGCAGTTTACCCGGGGTTTCATAAGAAAGTCAGGTATCACCAGGAGAACCTCCTTAATATGTTAAATAAAACAGACTTACAGCAAGTTCCTCTAAGCATAACCCGAGAATGTATGGGGTTGTTGCAGACACAGGGTTACCGTAGCTTTGGACAGACACAGTACTTTAACTAAACATATACAGAGAAAATTAGGAAGGAGAAATCCCAGCAGTCTGGAAAGAAAAGAACACTTGGTTGCAATAACAGCACCTACTGCTATCTGCCATCTACTTAAAGGAGACCAGTAAGAAGCACGGGGCAACGTATCAACATAAACTGGATAGGACTAGCCTATTACAAACCAAGAATCAACACTACAAAATGTCAAACAGTTCCAAACTTTGAAAAGATGTGTATATTTCAATTTGTATTTAATGCTTCTTTTGCTGTAATTACTCAGCTGTCATTTCTTCTATACTTAATATTGGCAAATGTCAAAACACACCCAATTTTATTCTATTACAATTGATTTGTTTTATTAATAGGGTAGCTGTTTTTCTTAATAAGATAGGTCTGTTTATTAAACAACAATAGCAACAATAAAATTACTTTATGGCAGGGAAAAGACCGTCCAGACTCCTTTTTCCTGACTTCCTCCCTCCCCAAAACCTTAGGCCCCTGCCCCTCACCATCACCCAGCACCAGCAGAGTTGGGTGTTCAGAGGGAATCCCACACAGTGGCAAGATGATGCTGACCGGCCAACAGACATTAAGTCTCTCCTGTGACAGGCAGCAACTTCTGAGGCTAAACTTCACAAGAGTCCAGGATTGAAAGAATTGCATTTTCCTTGAAAAACAGCCGTACATAGCTTTGGAGGTACAGGCAGGCTAATCCTCATCTAAAAACCCAGCTTAAGTTCATTTCACTAAAACCTTTCAGAAATCCATAATCTTGCTTTCCTATGACTCCAGAAAGGTGTGGGAAAAGCAAACACAAGTAAGATGTCTGCTGGTCACAGCTTAAATCTTAGGCATACATCTAATGCCAATAGAAGATGATGCCATCCAGCAAGACTCCAGGCATACAGACAAAGATGAGCACTGTGCTGCTTATCAAATGAGCAAGAGCATATCAGGAAATGTTAAGGTATGTTTAATTACAAAAGAAACATGAACATGCATTCTCTAATTGCAGTGATTTTCTAGTATTTAGAGGCAATTATTTAAGATTTTCCAGTGGCGTCTTACCAGTAAGCTTCTGTCGAGGCACTGGCTTATCCTCCTAGTCGTTACAAATTTCTTATAATGCTCCCTGCTATAAAATTAAGCTTCACTGAATTGATGGCAGTGTGCAAAACGGTATAGATATGATTGCAGTACAACATCCTACATAAATTCAGCATTAAAACTTAGTTCATTCTTCAATTAATTCATCGGTGCAATTAATCAATTTCTCTCTAAGCAGGTGAAACTGTGGTACAACATGAATTCTGGGGCTACAGGATCCCCCTGAAATTCCACTGCATTCTGGGACACACGATTCAACTGTAAAGCTGAACAGGAGAACACAGGAATGAGCTTGCCAATAGTAAATGCACTGAAACAAGCACCACGTTCCACTATAAGCATACTCCTCCTGATGCAATAATATTTTCTTATTAAAAAAAATGCTGGGTTGGAAATATCTGAACTGCCTTTTGCACTTTGGAGATGGAGGTGAAGGAGAATGCTGAAGGAGCTTTTCCATATTGGGGCAGAAAAACCACACAAAGACAAGAAATTTCCAAGCAGCACAACTTGTCCTAGGACAAGGCAGATGCTCAAAGTTCACATAATCAGAAGAAAAGGCTAGGCACTCTGAAAGTCAACACATGTGCATACAGGTTTGCATATACTTCATCCTGAAGTGTATCGGAGACTATGAAAGTCGTGCATTTTAAAGGAAAAATCAATTTAAATAAAAGATGTATAATACCAAAATCTTGTTAAAGGCTACAGATATCTTTTATTTGTATGCTAAATGATTAATTCATAGAATATATGGGAGAGCCTGTTTTTTATTGTGCAAGAACATTACAACATCATTTATTGATGACGATTTTTAGTTTTTTGAAATTATTCTCTTACAAATTTATTTCTCCTCACTTAAGGACTGACGGCAAAGAGTTCTCTGTAAATCCGTACTCGTGTGAAATGCAGAGAGCTTATAGGACTGTTGCAGATACCCTATTGGACTGTGTTGCCATATTTATCAGTTTCTTTTCACTAGAGGTTCAACACAGACAGAATGAATTAGGCCCTAGTTACAGAAATTACCAACTGTTAGGTATTGACAGACCTCAAATCTTACTGTACAAATACTGTGCTGTTGGTTGAAACCATTTACTAACCTCAGAATTATCTGGGGCAACTATTTATCTCCCTTTTTTTTTCTTTTTTTTTTTTAACAGGGTTGATTTTCCTTCACACTAAGACTTGTCTACCTCTCTTTGACAAGATAAAAAGACATTGCAGTGGTTGTGAACACACTTGAACACACAATGTTCATTCTGAAGCTCTCCCTATATTGTTAATCCTCATTAGCAATTTGCAAGATCTAGAAAATGCAGCTGCAGCACTCTACGTTGCTAGAAGCAGCAAACAAGAAGAAATACAGTGGCTCCCTAGCTGCTGAAGTCTAACCTCCAGGTGCTCTGCTACGTCTGCGTGGAGCATGAGCACTGGGTGCACTGCTGTAAGCCGTGGCATCTTGGAGCTACATTTATTAATGAAGATGATCACCACCGACAGAAGACTTGCCAGCTGTGCACTAGACCCTGGGACAACAGTCCATGACATGAGATCTCTCACCATTTCTGTCGCTTAAAAGGAACTTTCTCTCGGGCTGCCATGAGCATCGCAGCGGCTCTGTGGGGGAGGTCTGGCAGGGACCTTTTCGGCTCCATCACTGCTGAGAGAGAAACGGGAGCTGCTGCCTCTTGGAGACTGCAGAACTGGCAATGATGATTACCCACATAAACACGCATGTCTGCAACTTCTCTTTTCTGATTTTTTTTCCAGAATGTTTTCTCTTCCTTCTGTTGATCTTTGTTTTTCCTCAAGCTTTCTCTTCAGTGACAGCTGTCTTTCTTCCTCTTCTGGCTTCCTCCATCCACCACCTGCTCACATCTCGGTAAAAGAGGTCATGCTAAGTGCATCAAACCACATTCCTTCTGTGTAGCATCTTGTAATAGCAAGATCCCTGTGGTTTGAGGCCATTCATCCTGACTCTGCCCAGGCTGACTTCTGCTGAGGATTCCACTCCGAATCCAACACTGAAACACAGCTCATCAACTGCCAGCAGTCCTCCTGCTTCGCATTTTCAAGTGTTCAGCTACAATCTGGGGTATGTATCAGTCTCTAAACCAATGTGCTGTCTCACACTCTAGGCAAACATCAGCACTGAGACATTTGTTTTTAATTCCCTCCTCCTATTACATCAACAGCAACGATAAAATCAACCCATAATGATTTCTTGGGCTCAAACCAGCTGCTGAGCAAATTAAGGCTCTAACAATGACAAGGATGCAGGGTTTTGGAAAGCAACTGCAAATATTGTACTAGGCTGCGTCCACCGTCTGCAGCTGTCTTCAGGGGCAGTGAAAAGCTCTCCCTAGCAGCGATGACCTGGGAGTCACAGCAATCATACCTACATGGGGAAGGAGCTCATCTCTTCCTTTTCCTGGTATTTTTACATAGCTAGAGGGAAACAGAAAGGGAGCAGTCCCCACTGTGGTAACTCACTGTGGGGCCAGAGGATGACTTCATGCTGAGCTTCATCTCATGTACCTATGCATATGCCAATACATGCTATCTCATGGCAAATTCTAGGTCTGGGAAAGGCTGCCCAGCTTGGAGTGTCTTCCCAACCCGTACTCCTGTATGATTAATGTAACAGTCTGCACAGAGGCAGCTGGAGGAACATGGGATGGCACTGCAATTTCATGTATTAAAGGATGCAATCTGGAAAGTGTAGGCACAAGAATAAACCCATAAAGCCCATCTGTATTTCTTTTGCTGTTACAGGGATGATGGACAGACCACCACCTTGCATATCTCTAGTCCCATCACACAAAGACCTCAAACCACACTGTAGGCACCCAGGTGCTTCACAACATGCCAGGATATTATCTCCGTTTTACAAAATGATCCAAATCAGTATTTTTTAAAATGTCTTCCTTTCTTAGGAGACCACCCTCCTAGTACATTCTACCAAGACTGTGGAGGTTCAGCCCCCAGTTCTCTCCAGTAAGGCAGCCACCAAACTGGACAACCTAAAATTGGGGAACGCTTGAAAAAATAACAAGTGTACACAACGTGTCAAATGTCTGACTCATGGCAAGGAACCAAACTTGTGAATTAGGTGCCCAGGCATTAACGCCTTAGGTATGAGACTGCCGTAAAGGCTGAGATGTCTCCACTCCATTTTACCCGGGAGCTGCTGGTGAATGGCTCTGTGCCAACACCTCCTCTCCCTCCAGTGCAGGGAAGTCCTTTCCTGCAATAGGGTAAACCGGGCCAAAATTTCACCACAAAATTGTAACACAGTCAAGGGGGAGAGGCAGAGCAGCTTCAAGCTCAGGTAGGAAGGGCTGGATTACCACCCTGTGAATTACTTGTGGAGCACCACCAAGTGAAAGATAGCCATCCAAGGGGAAAACCACAGGACTCACGCCTCTATTCTTAGATTATTACTCCAGCATGAAACTCAGACAAAATTTGCCCAATTTGAAGCCTTCTCCCACCTTTCTGCACACGGACAACCATAGGGAGGGCAAGGATGGTTGTCAGTAAAATGCAGTGTGGGGCTTATGAGAGATTGCTCATGACAGCCATCCTCTGTCCAACAGAGGGAAACTAAAACACCCATGGTGGCATCAATCCTTTTTAGGGTTTTATATCGATCCTTCTTCCTTCCGTAGCTGAACAGATACCCACGGAAAAGGGCAACAGCATAACCCTGGAGGACTCCACAGAGTCTCTAGCACCATCTGCCTTTCTAGGGTCACAACTTTAGACCAAGTATTAGCTTCACTTTTATTTCTCATTGCCACTTTTTTGACCAACTGGTTAGTAAACAGGGGTTTAGCTTGCAGGAAAGGCTTAACGCTAAGATTTCTTCTGCATTATTAACAGTTACTGTAAAAGTACTGGAACTGTAATCACTTCTAGGCTGAAAGCCTGAGGTTTGGAGTACAAACTGTCTATTTGTTTGGTGTTTGCCTAGCTCTTGTCTGAACAGGATTCTCTGGTCCTACAGCAGATTTGGGACAAACCTTAGCTGTTTACTTTCTTAGGAGCAGACGCAGGGCCAGGGGAAGGGGCTGGGTCAGGGGCAGCTTGAAGCAGCCACGCGTGCCTGTGGCATCCCGTTCAAAACTCCTTCCCCTTGCCGTGGGCTCCCAAAACATGCTTAACCACCTGTCTAACTTTATTGCCCCCAGGTGGCTTCTCTGGTTTTTATGCAGGAGCTTAGGAACTTGGGATGCTGGGAAAAATCTCAAGCTGATTTTCACACAACAAAAACAATGCAGCACTTTTTTTCCCCCCAGTTTACGTTAGTTTTGGTGGTTTCTCTTTCTGACTGACAGGTTAACAAGAACTTGCTCGTTCAAAAAGAACTTTTATGAGGAGGATAAAAATGGATTTTATTTTTCTTTTTATGTGCTTTGAGACTCACTAAATGACAGACAGCAGAGTCGTGTGTACTCTACGAGCTGAATATAATTTATCAAAATTGACACATTCAAAATAAGGCAAGGACCTAAATTAGTTATCATAACTAGAAAAAGAAATACAACAGCTAATCTCAGAACTCAATTTGTATTCTTTATGATGACTTAAAGCTGGCAGTCCTCATCATGTGATATCTGTGAGTTATAAATAAACTTAGCTTAGAACAAACGAACATTTTTTACATGCAGGACTTAATGCATTACAGTTTTCTGGCAGAACAAAAAATAACAACAGACCAAAACCACGTCTCATTTTTAATGAAAAAACAAGCCAGTAAAGCAGACCTCCAAAAAAGGAAATCTCTAATCTACAAGCGCAAGTATCCAAGCGTGTCTCCAACTCTTCTTGTTCAGTTTAATAAGAGAGGAAATCAGGCCACTAGAAGTTTACAGGCTAATGCAATTACAGGGTGGCTCAGTAAGCACTGATTTGTCTGTTATCTATGACATGGATAAAGCTATGCTAACAGGTCTGGTTCTCCTTTCACAAAGCTGAATGCCCACCAATCAATTAATCAGAATGGATGTTTTTCCTGGGGGAAAGTAGCAGTCAGTTGCTGGCAAATATATGAATGACCATTTCTTACAGCTATTTTTAAGATTCATTAACTAACTGAATAATTGGATTTACCTATAAATAACAAATGCATTTTCATCAGTGTTTAACATTTCTTACATCACAGGTGAAAAAAAATCCTCTTAGTAGGTCTAGTATTAAAAGGCAAATAAAATTAAACCCATAATCATAGCACCACTTCAAAATTACCGTGAACTTTCAACAATTCTGTGAATACAAGGATACAAATGCACCATTAAAAAGTCACTCACTGTAAAAAACCCACTTGAAGAAAACCAAGTTGTTTTGCTCTTTGCAAGTGGGATGAACGTGGGAAACAGCCTCTCTTCTGGAATGGTGAGCGGCAGCTTGCACATGGACAACAGCAGAGAGCTGGACCAGCTCCAGATGTATTGAAAGCAGAGATCATTGTTTTTTGGAACCACAAACACTGCAGACCAGGCCCTTAAAACAAAAAAGCTGGAACCCTTGTGCTTAAAGTTAAAGTCCCAGATTCAGTTCCCGACACCTTAAAAAGTGGTTTCTGGGGCTGATACATCTAGATGTTACTGACGCGTATACATTCAGATTTAAATGCTGAATTTCAGGTGTTCCAACTTTGCAAGTTTGGGATTTGTCAAGCTCCCATCAAGAGGAAAAATAAAATATATGCCAGAAGGCCAATCTGATCGCTAACATAACTTCTAATGCTTGAGAATCTCAGATTCTGAAAGGAAAGGTGTACAGTGCTACTTAATTTTCATTACAACATCAATAGGAAAGTTAGTTACCCATCAATAGTTACCCAGACTACTTCAAAAGTTTGCTGATGGCTGAATTTAAAACACCCACACCACAGTCCAAGGGCTGACATTTCTCCAAACCAAGGACAATCATTATTCACATTGTTGACTAGGAGGGGAAGTACCCAGCTTGCAAAAGGATAATTCAACTTGACCTAGGTGGGACCTCTGGGTTGTTCTGTCAGGGCATGGAAAAAGCGTGTTGTTCTTCCACCCAGTAATGGTTTTCATAGCACCCTGGTATTCTGCTCAGTGGGCACCATCTTGCTTGGCTACACCATCCAACTTTGGACTCTGTATACACATGCATAAAGAAGTATTTCATACTATGTCAGCCAATAACTTCCAGGAGCACATCTGGACAGAGCTTCGCTGAGTAAGTCAGCTAAGCAGAATTTACCCAAAGGTAATATATGCCTTCAATTAGGGAACTGTGAACGTCTCAGCAACCAAGTAACAATGGCTAATGTGCTTATTGGTGCGTTAGCATGGACATCTCTTCTTACCAATTAGCGTGGTCTCAAAAAGGGTAAAGAAAAGATCATAGCTTTGTGAGGCGATGCGACAGCCAGCTATTACAGAAGCACTGCTGAAACCTGCAGTGTAATTAAGTGTACGTCTTCAAAGTCGAGCTCACCCAGACTCACACCTGCATGTTGCATCCCGTCACTGCTCTGGTTCGTACAGGGCAACCTTGTTCCTGGGTTTGGCAGAAGTACCATTTTGGGCTAGTAACACAGGCTGGAGTCCACGTGGCTGCTGGCTTCATCTCTAAACCCACCCATTCTGCAGTGAGGGATGCATGTGACTCCCGACGGTCCTCATCTGACCCAAAGGATGAGGATGCAAGTCTCTGATGTCAACACACATTTCAATTTTGTAGTGGAAACGGTAATATAAGTACAGACCCAAACTGTACCAAAACTGCAAAAAGAACTCTAACTAAGACACTTCACCTTGACCATTTCATCAGGAAAGCTGATTAATACTCAGAGGCTCTAGGCACAGCCCAGATGTGGACCTCAATGTACTAGGCACGATCCTAGTTTTAGCACAGCAGTAATAACTGGTCACAGCCTCCAACCAGAGCTAAGCAAAGAGGTGGACACATGAAGGTAGGGTGCAATATCTGGTGACAACAAGGTGAAAGTAGTATGAATGAAAAGCGGAGGACATGCACATGCCATCAACATTACTATTCCCAGACACAGGTGTGTGTTGGCATCACAACAATGGTGAGACTTGAAGGAAGACACTAAGAAGGTTTTTTAGATGGTCAGACAGCTTATAATTAAAGCCATAAATCAGAACTTCTTCCAAGCCCACAGGTTATGCAAGGAATAAAAAGCAATCACTCAACAATCTTCAGACAAAACCAACTCCTCAGAGGAGAAAGGAGCACAAGACATTTCTGTCTGCACTGGGGAGTGTTCAGGGAGACCAAGAGTAAAATAATGCATGTCTTCTAACAGGAAACTGTTAGCAGTGAGTATAATTACTGATGGGAACAATTTAATACAGGCTGTGATGAATGCTCCCTTGCAGGACATGTGGAATCAAAACTGGATGTTTTTCTAAAAGATAAGCTCTAATCCAAACAGAAGTCAATTTAGGGAAATCCAGTAGTCTATGTCACAATGCCAGTCATAACGTGATCACAGCTGACTCTTTAAACCTTATAACCCATGAATATAATGAGTCATGAATACCAACAGTACTGTTCCTTCCTCCAATGAAGTGTCTGGTGATATGGTGCCTGGATGTGGGTGGGTTATGATTAATGATGTATTTTACTGTGACTTTGCTCAAGAACTTTTTTCCCTGATGATTGCCATGGCTTGGACAAGTTCTTCTTCCAGGAATTATGATAAAAAATTGACTTCAGCAAAAGCTCCATTTTTTGTCCTTAAGTCCAGGTATGCTTTCCCAGCACAAAATGAGCAAGGATCTTCTAATGGGAACTGGAGCCAAGTTTTAATTATTTAGAATTTATACCAAAATGGGCCCAGAATAAATTATGAATGCATCATCAGAATCTGGTTCTTATTACTGCCAGAAAATGGCAGTGAAGGTACACAGCAGCATGCTTAAACATATATAAGAGACAGGGGCCCTTCTTTCTCACTGAGAAGAGGCCCTTCTTTCTCACCTAATGAGGACAGTGAACATGGTGGTCAGCTCAAAACAGATTAAGACACTTCTGCTGGCCAGCTCCTGGTTACTGGTCAGGGAACCTCCTGATACCATCACTCCTTCTTTCCCCCAGTCAGTCATTAGTACCTTTCTTCTGCCTTCTCCAGTCGCTTAACACCAAGCACACTGGGACCTCTATTTCATATAAGGCCTTCCTTATACCTTCTGTTCCTGGATGGATGTGTCTGTTTATCCCTCATTTTCTCCCCCCCTTGTTTCAGGTTCTGCCATTCTTCCATCATTTCTAGGGTCTGCTGCCACCATTATTTCCTTTCTGCTCCACTGCTGGACAAGTGACTGGTATTCCTACATGCAGGGTGTTAAGATTTAAATCCTAAATGTAGGCTGAGCTCAACTGAGATGAATGTATGATATTCTGCAACACGTTAAGCAATTTTTTGGTATTTGTAGTAAGTTCTGTGGATGTCTGGAGCTTCCATTTCTTGGCTTCTGGTTTCCTGATTTTTATTAGTATCAGCAAAATTCATGCTTTGTTGCCTTGACTATTCCCTGGATTTGCTCTGCTCTTGCATTCAAAAATTACCTAGCAATCTCCAAGCTGACCGATGCTGGTATACTGAGGACAATATTTCTCATTTGGCCAACAATGATGCTCAGTATCAAAGCAGATCTATTTTACAGTGAAGGAAATAATTAGAAAAGTCAAAAGGCATTAAGGTGTTGGGAGAAATACAGGTTTAGGTTCTGAAGCACACAGTTAAAATTATGTTGCTAAAAATTATCAGGGAGTATTATTACAACCTAGAAAGTAAGTAACTATACAAAGAGTCAGGCCCTCTTGTTGTTAGAAGATGCTTCTGTAAATTAGATATTGGGGTTCCAGGTTTATTAATTCAAATTAATGTGTTTTGCTCATTTGCATTTCTTTAATTTTGGAACAAAATTTCTTGGTTTGAAATTCCTGGGCTGCTCAGGGGCAACCAGGTAAGTATCACGAGTCTTCAGCATGGGACCTTACCTCTTCCACCAGTTAATTATCTTTCATTTAAAGTATGCTTGCTTGTATTTTTGTTTTCCAACCCCATTAAAAATCTTACTTTAAAATTCTAGTTCTTATGAGCTTTAAGTTCCAAGATATGGAATGCACAAGAGAACAGTAGTTGTTTAAGAATTCTTTTTTTTTTCTTTTTACAAAAACGGAAGTGCTTAACAAATAACTTTTCCAGTTTTCAAGAGAAAACTGAAAACATCTTCTGCTGAACGTGCAGCCTGGAAACATCACCCCCCAAATCCTTAAAGGACAACCATTCAAATCCCATTCCCACAAGCCTCCTCTTCAATCTGTTAAAAATGTAATTATTTGCTCGTTGGTCATATGAAAAAAAAAGGGCAGCGAGTGCTTCTATACCTTGGGCAGACCTGTGTTGCATGGGGTCAACCCTAAAAGACTAAAAACTAAGAGGGAAAATGGAAGTTGAAGAGAACTGGGAGCACTTTTGAAAGGCAGAATTATGGGCATCACGTAACAACAGAAACAACATGCTAGAAGTGGTTTAGATGCAGTTTGTAGCAGAGTGATTACCAACAGCAGAGATAAAATGACCCATGTTACTATAATAATGTGCACAAACAGGTATTGCTGGCACTTGATGGTACTAAACTTCCCTAATCATACAGCAATAAACTAATTCCATTTGCTCAGAAGTCATTACTGAAGTGCCAGAAAGCCAAGAAATGCCATTTAAAAACACGGAAGTGTAGCTATACAGTCCTTCTTATTTTCCTCATGCTTTTTAAGTCCTCAGAGGTCAGTCTGACTTTTTTCCAAGCTTTTCTCTGCAACCAGAAAAAGCTAGAAACTTTTCTTTAATTATTTTTAAAGCAAGCTGAAATTCTTCTATGCTCCTTCAATTGCATGAACTGAGAGTTTCAGAGAAATGCTAACTATTCCAACACTCACTACAGAACCAAAAAAACCGGCAGTACAGAGAGGACAGAACCAGTTATGTACAGGCAAGTACCATCCAGCCATGTGGGGTGTTCATTGCCCTTTATTCTGTTTACTTTGTTGGACACTGAGGTGCTTTGCTAGGACCTTGTATGCTGAGAAGAGGACTGGCAGTACCTGATCCAAATCTACGCAATCAAAGAGTCATCCGCTACTGCATCATGTTAAGCACAGGTCAGCTCCTCCTAGGATGTTTTTGTATTTACTTGTTACCAAGACAAATTACTGGTCTGAAAACACCACTTCAGTTGTAAGACAAGATGACTATTTTTCACTGTGCGGGGCTATTTATTTGCCTGGGAACACAGGTTCTTATAAGGGCTGGAGAGTTATGTTAGATATCACTCTCAAGAGCCTCCTTCCCGAAAAATGCCAGGAAATTGTATTAGCTCTGTACTCTGAAGAGAACAAGCCATGAGTTAATTCATCTGGATCACTGAAGACATGATGAGAAGAGTTTTGGTTAGGTATGAAAATTTACTTGCTTTCGGTGCCAGAGTTAATAGGTGGTAGTTGGAATCTGGGAACCATCAGCTAGAAACAGATTATTTGCATGTAATCATAACCTGAGTATTTCTTCCAAATCTTGCCTTTACCACATCACCTAATAAGGTACTAAACTCTAGAGATGCTAGAACAAACAGCTGTATGTATAAAGGAAAAACACCACCCAGCCAAGCAAAATGCACCCCAACGAAATTAAAGGATTGTATCTACACCTTTACCAATAAGACCTTTTCAGTTTTATCTGATCTTAAATTCAAAACGATTTAGTGCAAACATACAGCACTTGACAGTTCAGTAAAATTCAGAATGCCAAACCTGACAGCGCAGCTGCAGAATTCTAATGATTTACAGTCTTTATTTGCTTCTGGTAAGGCTTATGATGTCTTTTAGTCACACACCTGGAAAGGCTGTGCCTCTGCTTTAGGGAATTTATGTTCCTGCAGTTCCCTCCTTACTTCCTAAGGGCTGAGCACAAATTACATCTTTTTAAATGAGCAGCATTCATTAAATCAAATTACTAGTAATACTGCACTGCCTGAATGTGCCCCTAATTAGTCTTAGAACAGTTTTGCTATGTACCAAGAGACTAGAGGTGGCCCTGCCTTTTCATTAATCATATCTGTGCTAACTCCAAAGCCCTGAGCAATAATGTTTCGGCAAAACTTCTCCACTTTTGGTATCACTATAAATAGTACCTTCAAACTGCTGTCACATTATCTTCATACACGCAGTCC
>NW_008825208.1:6676819-6684023 GCF_000699105.1 Pygoscelis adeliae
GCAGACTGTAAGCCTGAATGTCGACCATGGCTTTCATGCACGTCAAAGGTGAGCTTAACAGTCTTCCAAGTATAAAATGCTAAATGGCGAATTTTGTTGGACCACAGGCTTACCTAAGGGTAGAGATGAAATACCACAGCCTTCCTCCAGAAGGGTCAACGGTGTACTCTCATCTGCTGTCTAATTAATATGATTTAATAAATATTAATGTACAACAGTACCTGCATAGGCAAAAGGTAATGTGATATTTATCACTGACTTGACTAAATTAGCTCATTGCAATAGAGAAATGCAAATAACTTACAGAAACAAATATTTGCATTGAACTGTATTGTTTGTTTTCAACACGTACAACGCAGAATTGTAAACCAGGGGCTATGGACAGCTTCCACATCATTGCCATACTTGAGGTTTCAAAGCATCCTAGCACTACCCAGAGCAAGTCCTGTGGAATTCGCACCTTCTGAGCACAGCTGTATATAACGCTTCCCAGCCCGATCCTAGACAGCTGCCCATGCTCATGTGTAATGAATGCATGGTATGCGGACAGCAGGCTAGGACTCCATATCCTGGCATAGCCATAGCAGGCATGACTTCATCCATGTGGGGGTGCAGGATCACTTGTTAGGGGGAAGCCATCTCTGCCTGTTTTTGAGTAAGCAATGAAGGAAAGAAAGTTGAAGGCACCACTTACTTCAATGAAGTGGCCATCTGCCCAATGGATTTCAATCAGAACAGAAATACACACATTCCTGTTTGAGCTGGTATCACAACCACAAGATTGTTCTGCAAGGACAGTAAAAGTATTTAATCTTTTAACGTTTTTGACAGAAAGTGGGCACTTGATTTCATTTGATGTGAGTGTTCCCCAGGCACCCTATTTAATTTTTGGCTTAGGCGATACCCTGAATTGAAGCCCAGAGACTGAACTGCAGCCAATGCTGGCATTCTGCTTTCTGACACCTTAATGCATTTGGATCCAAACATCCAAAATTTATTATCATTGCTCTAGTACTAGAACAGGTCTGCACTGCATACAATTCCATGAAGAATGCAGTGCCTTTGGCTGTGGACACACAGCCAAATTTTCTTTTCATGTACAGCTTCTGGTAATATACTGGGTGTCTCAGATATGCTGTAACTTATGACTGCAGAGCTGTCTATGTTAAAATAAAACCAGGACAAAAGAAGCACTTAATAGACTTGCTGAATATTTTTTTTCAGTAATGCTTGATTAAGACACCAGGGGGAAAAAGAAGGGAGAAGCTTCTGCAAAAACACAGTGTTTAGAGACTTGCTAATTGTGAAAGCCAGTACCACATATATTGCGGATTTATATTTATCCAGAAGTAAGCTTTTATAATATAGTAAGGCATAGTTAAAAACCTAAAACCTCTGCTGAAGGAGATCCCACAACCATCCCGGAGAGCCCATGCTGGGGGGAGGGACTTTGCACAAACACCAGCGCGTTGGAAGTCCTAGTGCCACCCTTCTGACAGCATGAAATCCCACCTCTGTCCCAAAGATTACACAATGACTGATAAGTGATCTACACAATCTGTATAGTTTGGACCCCTTAAGATAAAAGGATTAGAAAGGGAATAGTCAAAATGGACTTAGCAACGACAAATGCAAGCTATCCTTGTATAGAAAAACAGCTGAGCATGTAGACCTTGATTATTCTGTTTCCAAGTATGCGCTTTCTAGAGAGACTGGTAAAAAAGATCAGTCTTCAAAAATCATAAAAGCTAGTGAGATGCAAGTCTTGCAAGTTGTAAAAACAAAATGATACAAATAGTAGTTTAATTTTGATTTGCCTCTTTCGGGGGGGGCAGAAAGAGGCAAATCAGGGAGTAGTATTTAGAAGCCATATTTTTCAGTATTTCTTTGCAACTTTTGAGGCTAGAAACCTATTTTCAAAAGCTCAAGGTATTTCTGGCATTTGGCATTTTTGGAAAGAAAAAACATACCAAATATTGCAAGAGTTGTGATAAAATCAAAAGAGTTGAGGAAGCGTAATAGGTATTTGTGAATTGTAAAGTAACTCTTTCATATAAATGCCATCAGAGACTAGTAGACTGCTTTCATGGAGGAGAATACTGCAATGTACTGTGAGAATAAGTATACAAATAATGACAGGCGAAGTTGACTTAAATTTATACTTTTCAGATGTCAATCTTGCCCATAGTTGTTCTACTGCTACAGTTAATTGTTGTACTTTCATGAGTCCTCAAGGCTAATGGTCTTGAAGAAAATCCAATT
The DNA here is from genome assembly GCF_000699105.1 of Pygoscelis adeliae. Classification (NCBI taxonomy): domain Eukaryota; kingdom Metazoa; phylum Chordata; class Aves; order Sphenisciformes; family Spheniscidae; genus Pygoscelis; species Pygoscelis adeliae. The sequence goes on from NW_008825208.1 coordinate 6,679,082, forward strand.
TAGAGGACAACTAACAGGTATTAAGCAACTAGAGGGACTCAGAATCAGAAGATTTGGATTTCATTCCTCTATCTGCTGCTGACTTGCTGCATGACCTTAAATAAAATAATTTATCCAGGCTGCAACCCTACCTTAATACACATCTCTTAAGACTGCTGAGGTTTAGTTAATTAATTCATGCCTATAAACATTTCAAAAGCCTGGGGATAGAAGTGGCTATGGAAATGAAAATGATTAAGAATATATTCCTACATACAGAGGTACAGAGTGACATATGTTTGCTGTATGAATATAAATGCAGAGACACATAAACATACACAACATGTTTTCACATAACTTTTTCTGACTTGTTCCCTCAAGTAACAGCAACATGGAAATACACAGTGAAGGAATAAACACTACACATCCCTACAGATCCTTCATTTTCTGTGTAGGTAGCTTTGACGCTGCCTCCCTTTTACAGCACATTCCTAAGGTTACAAATTATGCTTGTTAAACAATTTTATGAAAATAAATTGTTCTTACCCTCAGCCTCTGCTCCATGGACAAGCAGAGGACCTGCCAGGGTGCTGTGTACCTGAACATGTTTGGCCCCTTCTGTAGACAGACTAAATAGCAAAAGGCACGCAACTCTCTCAGGTCTCCTGGTTGCTTTTCATCCGAGGGATGCTCAAACTGAGAGAAATCCTCTAGTTGTACTCTTCAAGGGCCCCCTGAGCAGACTCTTAAGACAATGTTACAGCCATTCCACTTGCACCCTGAGGAACTGAATAACTAATTCAATAAGAGGCTTTTTTCTTGGGAAGAGCTTAGCTCAAACTCAATTAGCATAAATAGGATGATAACCTTTGAACCTCCCACTCCTTTCGGAGGAGCTGATGGCGGACAGCACGTAGCAGCAGGGTCGCTCCCTCCCCTGCAAATCTTGGGTCTGTTTGTATTTCCACTGCTGGCATTCGACTCTGCTTCACCAGTCTAGAAGCAGCTATCAGAGACCACCTGTAGCTTTGCATTTTTTATTTTTGCTATTATCTTTTAACCTGGCTCAAAGGAAATCCCTTTTCCTCCTGTCAGGAGGGATTCCCCTTCCCTGTCCCTGGCATCGTGACCTCTACTTGGCACTCAGCATGATTTTGCTGAATAAATTCACACAGAAGCTGCTATAAACATTCTCATGATAAAACCACTATAGTAAATAGAGTTACCACCCTAAATGAGACTGAAAGGTTTTCTCCAAAATACGCTGAAGTGAGCTCTTTGCAACATTGGAAATATGATATGCTGCAGCTTTGCTTGTGGTTAAGTTTTCCTTTTTTAATGGATTGTCAGTTTTTCAGTCAGAGACCAAGGTCTAGTCTCCAAGAGATTAAACTGGTAAAAGAGTAAAGCTCTGTTATTTTCTATATTTATGTTATTTCAGTGATGAAATGAAATGGTACTTCTGTACCCTGCTGTTGCTCAGGAAATAGTGGGATGCGGTATGCACACCATGGCCACATTTGCTTTGATTTATGGCAGTTGTTTGTACTCACAAACCATCACCAGTGCAAATCCAGGCACTCAGATCAAGTAACTAACTTATCCTGGCTTCCCCCCCCCCCTTAAGTAGAGGAAAAAGAAGTAATTTTAGATTTATATCGACTCAAATCTGACTCAATGATCCTCAATATTTTACCTCCAGTACTTGTACACTGCAATCCCGCACAAATAAATTACAGGGATGCAAGGAGAACTGTTCCAGACTTGTCTCTACAGCTACTTCTAGCAGAGAACTGAGGTGCCTGTGTGCAGCGCTGCTTCCCCATCAGCTCTGTGTACTGAAAATAGTCATAATGCAGTTCTGCAAGTCCTGCTGCAGCATGAATACCAGCAGAAGCACTCCCATACACTCGGTGGATTTGTTAAAAAAATTCTCTGAGAAAATATATCTCCTCATACATATTTTGTCTTTCTTGACAGTGAAGTGATAGACATCCATGAAAAAAACCTAGACAAGAACTGAAGTGCTGTCATTTCACCAAGTACTTGGCAAACAACAAACACACACCTGAGCTCCGGCTCAGCTGAGAAGCCTGTTACTATACCCGTATTCGTTGCACATACACCATTAGCACGGATGCGGCGCCGATTCAAAAAATGTAAAAGTGCAGCTCTATTTAAAATTATTGATGTTATACACTACATACATCACTTAGCAGTGGCTTTAACAACGTCTGTGCAACCTTTACTGCGCAGTACATAAAGCCCTGGCTTCTGCTCAGCTTACTGAGGTGACTTCACTTGATAACCAGTCATAGGAGTAACTCTCTTTTCTTTCACCTGTCTCTGTATTTCGACCTCCTGCTTTGACACTTCTGAAGTCAATTTTAGAAGCAACAAATTACTTTGGTTATTTCTTTAGTAGCTGAAAGTGATTTAAGCCAGAACAAACCCAGGTACCATGGCCAATATTTCACCAATTAGTATGTTTTTACACCAACCAGAAAAAGAGCAAATGACAAATCCTCTTCCTGAGTAAGAATCTGGACGTGACTCTAACATGGATTACAAGAGGACTTAGGTTACAAACACAAAATAGATGAAGTACCTTCTGCTGAAGTAACATCTAGTTACCGCAGCATGGCCAAGGGTAGGAAAGTGGATTTTGGTGAGAAACGGCCATTCCACACGTCCTTTGAACCTTCCCATGGCCAGATATGCAAACAACTCCTGTGGAATGGAAACAAGCCTGTCCACATGCATCTTCATCCTGTAGCCTCTTAATATCTTACTTTTTTGTTAACGGTTGTCTGCCTTGCTCATTACCTACATTCTGAAGCCTGTATCACAGGATTTAATTCTGAAAGTAAATGAGGATATAGATACAGAACGGATCAACCTAAGTACTAAGATACAATTCTGCAGAGTTAACAGTGAACTAAGTCTCCCAAAGCACCTGAAACCTAGGAGATCCCCAAAAAAATCCTAACGACAAAACGTTTTGGCCTAACATAGACTATTAAACAAGCTGCTTAGAAAGAAGACCTCTGATCTTTGATTTTCCTAGCAGATTAACTGAGTGCTCTTGAATAGCTCAGAAATTGCTAGCCAAAATACTGTGATATATCAGCCATATTTAGGATAGTTACTTAACTGTGAACACCACATTAAAGCTGCTTTTACATCTTTTGCATTAAGAAATATTCATACAGGTAAACACTTAAAAAGACATAATCTGAACTTTTGTGACCTTGCACCCATACAAATATAATCTGCTTATTTTCTGCAAAAGTTAGCCCTCTTTTTCCCCTTTCATTTTGGGCTTTCCCCCCTCCCTTTTTAATAAAAAAAAAACAGGACTACTGGAAACAGCTTCCCCCTATAGCTGATTTTAAATGAGAGATCACAGAGCCACTGATGTCAGGGAATTAATATAAACACTCCCATACCAAGACCAGAAAGTTAATACAGTGGTTGACTTGTCTTCAGGGAGAAATGGTGAACAAACAGATACACTAAAGGAAGCCACAAAGAGCTGTGACTGTGCCATCCAAGTGGGGGTCTATTGATACTGACGGTACGTGCTAATGGATGCCCACTGCGTCTGAAAGCCCATTCTTCTTCCCTCTTACCAGAAATCATTAACACCAGGGAAGAGCTTTCCAGGACTCAGTCAGAAGTCAAAATACTAACCCTCACAGCGTTTCTCTCCAGCGGGTTGTTTTCAGAAGAGTTCGTGTTGAAATCTTCTTGGAAAAGCTAGGCAGGCTTTACAGTAGCAATGCAAAATGCCATCGGTCCTCGCAGGAGAATGCAAAGCACATACCAATAAATATCACACCCACATTTTGTGGTTTGTGTTTCTCAAGCAAGGGTCATTTGACTTCCTGTGAGACTCTGACAGCACAGGATTTACCAGTGCTGGCTTTCTACACCTCCTTTTATTTCCCAATAAATACAAAGCCTTTGGATAAGGATAAGAACTTACTCAAGCTGATGAAGCCATAAAAGTTGTTTGTCTTCCAGTTGTCCATGAGTAAAGAAGATGAGACACTGCATCAAAGAGACGAAACCTCCTGCTGTGAAAAATGCATGTGGCTAAAATACTAGACTGGAATTACAAGGTCAAATCCAGTCCCGGGCTCTGACGTCTTGGGAAAAATCACTTCATCTCACCATGCCTTTTATCAGAAAGGTGTTTACAGCATATTTTGCAAGTTGAGGACACTTGCTAATTTATTTCCTTCTTTGAAGAATGAGGGAAAAATAATCTTTCACATAAAATCAGCATGAGAGAGAAGTACCCATATCATATCTTTTTTTATTTTGGTATTCAAAGAACCTGAGGAAAAGACACTCAAGATTTATCGATTTTCATTTTTCATTTTACTCCCCGTTAAAACAGTTCACTGCATTTTCCTGGTCTCTCAGTGCCCCACTGAAATGCCATGTCTCATGCAGCAGACTGTATTGCAGATACAGTGCCAGCAGTGTGAGGAAGACCTCGGCTGCCCTTCCTCTGCTCACCACTTCTGACATTTGACACCAAGACATTTGAAATTTCCTGAAATGCCTTTGCCTTTGTCCATGCTGTATGCAATGTGCAAACACAAAACTGGTGTGAGAAATAATGCATCACTGTGCTCTGTTTTTCCCTTACAAAAGGTAGAAAACTGGATTCGTACCTGTTGTACAGAATGTAGCCTGGCTGGCATAGGACACTACTATATAGGAGCCAGAGGCTCTCTCAGTCCTGGAAATGAGCGCTCAAAGACTTTAAGTAATTGCAAGGTTTGGCAACAGCAAAATACATGGTTTGATGATCTGAAATTTGAGCAAAAGTACTTAGGAGTCTAATCCTGCCTAGTCTCCATCTGTAATTACTGAACTTCATGAGCACAATATTGTAATAACAAGAACTGCAGGACTGAATAAGAGAGCCCAAGAATTCAGCCTGATGAGT
>NW_008825208.1:6684049-6686288 GCF_000699105.1 Pygoscelis adeliae
TATTTCTAGTATTTGTTGCTTTATTATTATTATTATCTTTACTACTATTATTATGGTTCTACTGTACTGCTCCTCCTTCCCTATGGCAAGACAGGAACAAAGACCTGGTTTTCCATTCCTACCTCCTGGTTGGAAAGGAGTGAGCTAGAAATTTTAAAGCTGCCAGTCTCTAAATTTCCTGATTTAAATTTATCACTTTGTTCATCTTACCTCTTCTGTTGCACATCATTTTATTATCCCCATTTTATATGTGACACAAAAGATCAGATTCGAAGTTATCTCTATCACCAATCTATGTAAGATCTCAGACAGTACACCAAAAATATGCAATGACAGCAATATGAGGAGCCTGTCCTTTCCAATCACATATCCCAGAGGCCAAGCATATTTCCATACACAAATGAAAAAGCTTGGAAAAAACAGCAAAGTTTTATTTGGGGCCTGAATGGGAAGCCTGGAGCATGCAAACCTGAAAAATATCCTGTGGCTTCATGGAAGAATGTCAAGTTATCATGCATGTGAGCCGATGATAGGGTGCTGAGCCTAAAACATTGGTCTTTTTTCTTACTTCTTTCGGTCAGTCTGATAAAAGTTATTGCTTCTTTCTACAAAACCCATCTCCCTTGTTGCCCAGTAAACCTCTGTGGATACAACACTGCTACTATTATTCAGTGTCCATCCTCCTAACAAAAAAGTGCCATCTCTGGGAAAACACACTGTGTAGTGATTACAACATCAGCTGATACTTGGTGTTCCAAGGACTAATACAGCAAGGAATATTTCAAGAAGAGTGTAGGCAAGAAGTTGCTCAGTACCAAAGTAATTTTCTCAATACTTAGAAAAGCTTATCCCACCAAGAGAAAAAAGTCTTTATTCTGAAAAAGAAAGGTTAAAAAAAAAAAGGCTGACTAGGTGACTATGGGGTGGACTAATGTCTGGAAAGATTAATTCACATAAACAGCAGAAACTTGAGGAGCACAATTTTCTACCTTCTGTTTGAAAGGAAAAGCAGTAAGAAAGGGTGTAAGAAACAGGTAGTTTGTCCAAATGCTCTGCAATGCAGCTATACATGAGCGTGGCTTTTTTGACTACATTTCTCAGAAGGAATGCATGAGATCATGAAGACTAAGATCTTATCAGCCGCTGGATGCAAAACTTCCCTTGAACACATCATTCTGTGCACTGCATACAACTAGTGATGATACAGAGGCATGAATTATTTTCACATCATACAGAAAATGACTTGGCTTGGTGAAGGTCTGTAAGAGCTTACAGCATGTTGTCAGTCAAATCCTGCCACCAAAAATGCACGAAGCCATTTTGCAAGCCACAGTCTAGCTCTGGGATCTCAGCAACCTGTGCTTTTAAGGCATGGCTCAAAACACATGGAATTAAATGGGTATCTAACTGTACAGTGCAATGAGCTTTGGACTAGGGTCATTCATTGGTATTCACATGGCTCTCCCTAAGCAGGAAATCCTGAATTCTCACTCATATTCTTTTCAAATCAGATCCAACTGCTGCTTGCCCACCTTTTAACCTCTGAAAGACCAAAAGCCAAACACTTGTAAAAGTGGGAAAGATGACAAAAATCCTGAAACAATTAGTAGAAGAGGAAACTCCCTTAAATTCTTCACTGTAACCAGGATTTTTAATATATATATAGCTTCCTAAGTCAGTATTTCTGAGACCCCCAGTATGAAAAGAACAAGAGGAACACATCCGCATCAGAAGGTAGTGTGGGATGAATGTAAATTGCCTGTCCTGGAAGATACTGAATGGCTGCCTAATGATTCTCCTTTTCAGCTTTTCTAGGGTGTTCCTCCCTAGGTAATATGCCACACCTGTCCCTGGGCTGCCTACACAAGAGATTATGCACTAATTACAAAAGGGCAACCTCTTGTGGTTTGGCAGAAAATGTCACAAGCACATATAACCACAGTCGGGATCATGTGTAGCATCACAATGGAAAAACAGCCTTTTCATTAGCCCAACAGCACTTATAATGGTGCTGGCACTGTGGTTTGATACTGACGCAAGGAGAACAGGTAGCCACGGTCACACGGCAGTGCAAGCCAGTCCTAAAGGAGTTGCTGTAATCCTACTCACCTCCTCCCTGGCCATGCTGGTTTTGGTTGTCGGTCTGGTGATATGGCTGAAAAGTAATCTCAGTAAAAAGGAAAAAAAGAAGTGGTTCATGTCTGGCTGGATTCAGCTTCCAACTGAACAAACACAAACA
>NW_008825208.1:6686350-6694462 GCF_000699105.1 Pygoscelis adeliae
GGGTGGTCAGCTACCAAGCCACCAGCTAGGCATCCCCCTCCTAATCCCGTGAAACTGGTTCAGCTCATAGTTTGAAGTAGTGTTCGTGTACAGTTCAAATCCACGAATGTGCTTTCCATTTGCAGTATCTCAGGCTCCACTGCAGAATTGCTGCAGCAACTTTAATAAATGCATGTTGTGAATAGACCGATACAAGAAGGAAACAAGATCTGTGTCATCCGGTCCCATCACCTGTTATGGCAGGAAAGCACGTCAGCTCATCCTCTTCATGAACTTATTCAAGCTCTGTCTTAAAAACAGCTGAGAAAATTTGTCCGCACTGTTGCCATGGAAGTGTTAGTCTGATCCTTAAGGGCTGGCTTCTAGTTTCTAGTCTACGTCTACTAATGGTTAGTTCCACCCTGTTTGTTCTTTTTCCAGTACTGACCATTTGGTGTAGTAACCTACTGCCCTTCTTGGTGTTTCCTTCCCTAACGCATACATAAACTTCTGATATATCCCAGTCTGCATTTTTCTAGACTAAACAAGAAAAGCTCCTTTAATGTCAAATTCCATGTCAGGCTTTCATCTCCCTGCTGTCCACACAGAGCCCCCCCTGCATCCACTGCAATGTCAAGTCATATTTTTGGAGCATGAGTGGCCAGAAATGCACATGGTGTTCCAGGTATGGTCTTACCAGCGGTGCCTACAACGGTGTTCATGTGTCCCTATCCCTTTTGGAAATGCCCTGACTGGTAAGTAATCATAGCCGGAGAGGGGAGAAATCCTCTTTGTATGGCCACATAAGTAAAGACAGCCCTCAAGGGACTCCCTGGGTACATAAGGAAGGTATCTATACAGAAAGCGTACAGACAAAAAGAGTGTGTGACACAGGAGGTGTTGGCAGTCGGGTGACAGTGCAGGAGACGCTCACAGTTGTGCTACTCTCATCCGACAGGATTACACCAATTAAAAGATGACAACGGCTACAAGCAGATGGGCACTTCAAATATAGACATTTCCTCCAAAACTGGTAGCAGCAGCAACAGCTGTGCTGGAAAGGCAATGAGCTAGTGCACCAAGAAGCCTGGTAAGTATGTCGTCCTTCCCGAACCGTTTTATACCTGCTCCTGTCAGACAGGCTGACACAATTTCTTACCCTCTATTTGTCTTCCAAGCTCAAACGACACTAAGCTAATGAGTGAATGATTAAGCACCAGCCCATGCTACTCTATGCCCTGGATACGATTACCAGAGTTACGGTGCCAAGCTAAACACTTGCAGCTCATTTCCTTTGCATGAAATGGCATCAGAAGGGAAAAATGAAACAGAGGATGCTCACGCAACTGCTTTGTTTACACGGCAGAAAGTTTCAACAACCCACTGGGGAACTCGGGGAGAAAATCCCTTCTCCCTTTGCATCATGCTCTTTCTGATGCTTTGTGTTGGAGCAGTCTGTACCACCACGGCCACAAAATCAATCATCTCTCAGACCACCAGTTCCCAGGCATTGCCCTGCCAAGCTTTATTGCTGAAAGCAGTAAATAATAAATAATTGTCATAAATATGGATCCAAGCCTCCCTGGATCCAGCACCACCACCACCCCCCCACACTACCAGCACTAGCCCCTGCTGCCTCCTGACCCCCGGCCAGCCCCATCCCTCCTTGCACCTCACTCCCTGCTGCATCCTGGCCCCTCTGCCAGCACCTCCTCTGCACGGCCAAGCACGGCTCGGGCACTGCTGGCACAGCGTCAGGCGTGGGCGAGGGGTGCTGACGCTATCCGCAGGCAATCAGAGGCTCTCTGCCGTGTTGATTTCAGGGCTGGGAAGCAGAGAAATCCATGCTGGCCTTGTGAAGGTTTAACAGAGGCTATTCGTGCATGGTCAGGCGGGTCTCGGTGCTTGCAGAACAATGCCCGTTGGCATGCTTTCTTCTGGGGCTGGGAAGCTGGGTACGGAGAAAAATTTCTGCGCTCGTCTGCTCACTCAGTCTCCCCCTCCCTCCTAAAACATCTCATAAAACCTACATCTGGGTCTCATGTGCATTGACTTTTTCACTACAAGCACTCCAGGAATGGAAAGAGGGAAAAGGGAAAGGCGCGGTCCCCACTGGAAAGTCCCAGGCAGCCCCGGCCACATGAAGACGTTCCTGTTCACCAGCCACCTCAAGAAGTTCACCAGCTGTATGCCATGGTTTTATAATGGCTTCTATGTTACATTTTCTCTTTTTTCCTAGGGGATAGGAGTAACATGATACCTATTTGTGCCAAAGAATGTGTTGGATCACACAATTCATTGGAGAAAAAGCTGGCAGTGTGAAACATTAGCCTGAAACTCATCTGCTTTTCCTTGGAGCAGGTACGTTTTGCACCCATATGCAAAAAGTACAAAGTAAATAGTCTCTAAACATAACTTGGGTAAGTCTGGGGAGCTGGGACCAGCTCCACTCAATCCAAAATCTTAGAAACTTGCAGTGTGTTAGCCTCATCCCTCCTAACTCTTCATGGCTTCTTCCTACCTTATTTTGATCTTTCAATTTATTGCAAAACTGTGTCTTTTCTTGCCTAGGTCCTATCCTTCCTGCAGTGGGCTGCTAATGGCTATGCCCTGCTCAGGGCTTTGAAAGACGAGCTCTGGCTCCGAAGAGCGTATTCAGGTGCTGTATCCTCACACAAAGACCACTGCCGAACGACTGGTGGGTAAGGAACAAGGATCTGTGAATTCACCCCACGTAGAAATACATCTCAAGAAGAAGAGATACAATGACAACATCACAGTCTCGGCAGCTTGGTTCTCACAGAGGTAAAAATCAGCTGGACAAACTTCAATAAAAATCCAGCCATGTCAAATTCTTCCCTGTTATTTCAATTAATATCCCATTTACCCAACTCTGGTTAAATGTCAATCAAGTTGTGTCAGGTATTTTATGTAGAGTTTTGATGAATGCTCAGCATTGCTCTAGCTTGCCCCAGTCATTTCTTCATTTTCTATCAATACACAGAGTCTCATCCTATTTTAGATCTCAACAGCAACAACAGCCTCCCATCATGTGCAAAGCACTCAACTGCCTTAGGGCACACTCTTTTCCTCTAATTCTCCAGTACAATGATTCTTTTCTTCTGCCTTTTAGCCCGATCCCTCTAAAAACGGATAAATTTTGTAACAAGATTTGTACAAATCCCCTCATTTTCTGTTCATTAATTAGTTATAATGAAGCACCATTTATATGTAAGCTATGAAAAGTTACTGCACTGCCTCTTGAACCCCTAGAGAAATTCTTACACTGAAGGCTTTCTACTAAAAGACCTTCTCTGACAATAACTGCGGACGCCTGTGCACACATCCCCTGCTCCCATCAGCGGACAGAGGCTGTGAGACAGTAGCCTCTATTTAGCACTAATAGGTAGCTTCACCCACTTACAGCGTTTCCAACATGCAGCACAATCTGAGTTTTCTTTATGGCAACTGAAGTTTTCTCCTCGTGGCATTAATTGTGCTTAACAAGCGTCGGCCCAGAGCAGACAGAGGCTGAGCTAGTCAGAGCTTTCTCTTATGCCAGATGTCACGGCTGTGGGGCACAATTACGGGAAATAACCTTTGCAGGGGGAGAGATGGAGGCAGAAGGCTGCTTTGGTGCACGCACCCAGTAACGCAGATGTCTGTGCACGCTCACGCACATGTGTGTATGTCTGTATTGGCGCACAAGGAGATCTATTCCTGCCATGTGTGCCCACAAGTGGGTGTCTGGTGTCACAGTATGCACTTACTGTGAACAATAACTTCATGTTGCTTGCACAAAATTTCACTTTATCCCTGCCAGGACAGATAAAGATTGCTATTGCACAAGAGTCTCACTTAAGATATGGAGCATTTTCAAGGATGAAAGCACTCCAGGCATTAGCAACTGCCTGGAAACCCAGCAGTGGGACTAATTCCCTGACTAATGCCATACCATGATGCCTTTGCAGCATCATTTGTTACATGCTGCTTTTTTTGCCCACACTGAGTAGCCACAATGCATTAAGACAAAATATTTGCTACTGGTATTTAACTGGTAGCCATATGGTTATTGCACGAACTCCTGCATCCAGCTGGCTGGGTGTGCTGTATGGATACTAGGAGTGGCTATTCATTACACAGCCACAAAGGCTCCTTTGGCTCAAGATACTGAGACCAGCTGTGCCTTCCACAGATGACTGTTATGGCTGAAACACTGTCATTTGAGTACATGTGAAGAGAGATGTTGATAAATTAGTCTAAAATCCCAGATTCAGCTCAAGAGGTTGCTTCTGTGCATGCAACAGTTTTGGGCTGAGGTATGATGTTGTTTGCAGGCCTGTTTTATCAGTGCTTGCAGCTGCCATTCACAGTGATGGGCATAACACAAAAAGAAGGAAGATCTGGTAGATTAGAGCAATTCAGATAGAGAGACTGATCTTATCTATCTTTCACAGACAACCACCAACATTCAGCTAGGATCCAAACTTCCCAGAACTCGGTGGTGCTGTATAGGGAGAGGTACTCTTGTCCCTGGAAAATAGCTACATTTCACCTCAAAGTATTTTCTAAGGCGCAAGAATAAACAACTGCTACGGAGCCAATCCACGAAAGTCAAGATTCCTGCAGCTGATCATTCAGCTAGTTCATTCAAAATCAAACACATTCATTTTTAAATCTGGTAGCTAATACAATAATCATAAAGCACAGATAAACTATGAGGTAAATACGAGGTATGTGATCTGGTTTTCAATTGAAAGGTTACAAACAAGAAAAAGGATCAATTCACTGATTTCTCCTCCTTACTCTTAAACGCAGCACTGCAATGTTGTCACTTGCCCACACATCCCCTCAGCCTATTTCAGAGACACCCCTGCCCTCATGCAGAGGGAGAGTGCCTTGTGTGGTCCTATTACTGTTGCCGTTGGCAAGGAAAGCAAAACAGAAACACTCGTCTTCCTACCTTGTGTAATTTGCAAACAAAAGCAAAGGACAGGTGAGAGTCAAAGTTGCATGGAAACAGATGCTTTGACTAACCAGAGCACCTTTGGATATAACTAGCCAGAGTGCTGGCTGCAAGTAGCAGCCCACCTCTTAAGTCAGAAGCAACATTTAAAAGGAAGCCCTGTCACTGTTTGATTAGTATTGTTTAAGAGTGCCTTGTTGAGCCAGAAAGGAAGCAGTCATTTGGTTTCTAAGGAGCACCACCAAAAAAAATACCATCAAAACAAGATAAATGTTGCAGCCTGAACAAGTTTCTCAGCACGTAACTCCACCTAGGAATTTCTCTTACGAAACCGGGCTCTCCTGTGCTTCCAGGTCCACTCACTGGGAGCGATCAAGCTTGAGGAGCATACTTGCACTGCTGCGCTGCTTGTGTTAATGGGCTTTATGGAGACATGTGTGGCTTGATATTTATTGTAAAGCCCATACACCGGCTCTGATGCCCAGACAGGGCCTGAGCCAGCCCTTGCAAGCTGGGACAGGGCAGAGTGAGCTTGGAGGCAGAAAGCTTTTCCCTCCACGGGGTTCATCTGAAGAGCCCTCCTCACCGCGCAGTGCTCCACGGGCACTGTTCCAGAGTGCTGGGTGCGAAGAAGGCATGGACAGCCTGGCGCTGAAATGTGCCAAGCCCACTCAAAGGCTATCCTGAAGGCATAGCAACACTTCCACACCCTCTTCTGCCCACCCACTGCTGTTCCCTGTCTGGAGGTCACAGGCTTCCCTCCGCGCTCCCTCTACACTGCTTCCACCAGGGTATTCTCCATGAAGCACGTCTTATCAGCAATGCTGCATACAGCCTAGGAGAAATGCATACAGCCTAGGAGAAATGCAACCATTTTGTTTCTTAGCAGGTCTCTGGTGGAAGCAGATCCACAGAAATGAGTTGCAATGCATAGTGCAGGTTACCAACGCCAGCCTGTGAACAAGACAGTGAGCAGCAAGCAGCAGGGAACCACCCACATCTTTAGAGACAGTAAAATTACCTTGCTGCCACCATCTTCCCTCTCTGAGATGCCATTCCCAGCTTTTGCTTTTCTCCAACGGTTTCTCCCTTAATTTGGGAAACAAGCCCATTCTTGAAAGACCATCCAACCCATTTTATGTACCCTAAAAGCCTCAGACAGAGACCATGCCCAAACCGTTTTTGTGGTTCCCTTTTCAATCTGTATTTATACTTTAACAATTGTGGCTTGGTTTTAATGGTGCTTTTGCTCCTGCGCCTTTTGTAGGAAGTGTGACAAAGGAAAGTCAAGGTCAGTGCAGGGCTTTTGTACAGTTAATTGAAACACTTTTCTATTACAGTCAAGCAATAAGGTGTCTGCCTTCAAATGGTGCTGGTGAGAAAAAGAAAGAAATGGAGGCACATGAAACAAAGTCACTGTTTGTACTTCTCTTGGAGCACTTCTCCATGGCTGTCATTGTACCTAGTTTATTTTCTTATTTCTAGCAGGTTAAGCATGGAAATCTTCCTGGGAAGGAAGGCTGCAAGAATGGCTCCTTGAGAGCTTCCCCTTAGGTTTACACCTTATTCCATGGGAGAACAATTTCCAGGGTCTGGGATGCTGTGGATGTGCTGGTGACACCTTTCCCTGCTTCCCTCTGGAGCTCCCGATTAACTGGTGGAGGCAGGTGGAGGGAGCTGAAACTGTAGCAGGCATCACAGGTGTGGAAGAGCCAAAAGGGAACAGACACAGCAACTTCCCTTCAGAGATGAAGGCTGATGTTGAGACTGTGGAGGTGTACAAGCAGGGAAAAAGGGAGCAAGATGACTAATTAAAAGATGGCGCTCATAACATTCAGTTTTGTCATTGCATGTGGTTTTCACTAAGATATTCAAGAACTCCAGACAGCTGGAGAGAAGCATTTCCGTTGTGCAAGTCAAGTTAAAACCAAACAGAAAGTGGGGAACATGTCCCACTTTATGTTTCTTGGCTGAGTCTTATCTGTTTGTGGGTTTTATAAATTTTTCTGACAGTCCCACTGCGGTTTTCCCTGATAACTGCTGGGGCTGAGGAGGCAATTGTTCATAGCCAGAAGGAAAAGAAACGGAGGACAGATCAGCACAAATGCTTACTCTGAAGGATACTAATGAAGAGTAACCAATTGTGCCTGGTCCTCATAGATGTTAGTGGGGAAAAAACCCGTAAAATATCTTCTTGCTTATAATAGACTCTTGAATTTCCCTCTGAAGAACCAGATTGGATTATTAGCATAATTAGATTATACACTGTATTGCTGTGCAGTTGGAACTGCTTGGCATCCTTTCCTCTCATTAAAGAGGATTGCTCACAACTCAGCATGGCACCACTTTCAGCAGGGCCACCATTTTGGGGTATCCCAGTTCTCTGCGGATGCCTGACTGCTGGAAAGGGCTCAGGGAAGATTTAACTGAGCTGATGCAAATGCTGAGCACATCCCATGCTATAGGCAGACCGGGCAAGTCTGGCCCAAGTCACTGGAACAAGGGGGATGTGTTGTTCACAGGCAGAGCAGGCACTCAGCAGACAAAGGCAAAGCCTTTAAGAAGGTGCATGCATTGGGGAGAGTTGGGGCAGGATCCTGTGGCACGCTGTTTTGCTCCTATCGTCTTCTGCATGGTGGCTAGTCAGCTGTACACAAATAATGGCACTCTTGTGCAGCTGCTCTGTGGTTAAGGATGGCCTTGGGGCATCATGCTACAAAGGGCAGGGACTCTTGAAATGCTTTACAAGCAGCTCAGCCACCTGTTTAGGAGGGGCAGTAGATACTTGAAATTGTAACCTACCTGCCACATAAGCGAAGTAAGTCCTCCAGTTCCTCCTGACACTACTTATCACACCGTTGTTACCTCTTCACAACTGGCTTATCAGGATGAAGGACTTGGACAGCACTTCATCACAGTTGATAATGACTATTATCCCCCCATGTTGAGCACAATCACGTCGGTTTGCTGAGTCAAAAGGAAAGCTATTCTCTTTTATTCTAAAGGACAATTATCAAAGAAGTGTTCAGGCAAAGGTAAGGCTGGTTATTTGCACTGCATGAAGGTGCAGGACTCTGTCCCATGTTTACAGGCAGCAGCTGGAGGTGGTGTTATTCCTCTTGGCAGGCAAGCTAAATTGTGAGCAAGCACAGGGATTTTCCCCAACT
>NW_008825208.1:6694488-6698412 GCF_000699105.1 Pygoscelis adeliae
TGGGTGCATCTGGTGTGACAGGGACCCGTTTGAGGGAGACACAAGAAATGCTGTGCCCCAGGACTCCCAGCCAAGCCTGCTGAGAACCTGTTGGCCCATCCCCATTTTTCTCATTCTTCGTTGCTCTCCCTACCAGGACTGTTAATCCCTGTGATTTCACTGGCCTTTTCTCACTGCTCAGGCAGAGGTCTCTCTGCCAGAGGTAAGAGATGCTGTCTGGTATATCTTAGAAGCACTATGGGAGGAGTCCTCTTCAAAAGCACCAACATAGGCCAATTTCACCTAATCCATTAATCATAGTTTATCTGATTGAAATCAGATGCAGAACTTCACCTGACTTCAGTGAGAACAAAGCAAAGGCCCTGCTGAGATGTTAAGCACCTTTGCTAAACCCATGCCCCTTTTACACAGGAGAAAAGGCCAAGATCAGAAAGGCAATATAAATTCCAGAGCGCCTGTGGCAATCTGCGGCAGATCCACCCTGTGTT
Source organism: Pygoscelis adeliae (assembly GCF_000699105.1). Classification (NCBI taxonomy): domain Eukaryota; kingdom Metazoa; phylum Chordata; class Aves; order Sphenisciformes; family Spheniscidae; genus Pygoscelis; species Pygoscelis adeliae. The sequence goes on from NW_008825208.1 coordinate 6,694,977, forward strand.
TTTTCCATATGAAATAAACACCTGAAGTAAGATCCTAAAAGCCGTGCCTGAAGACCGACCAGAAAAAGCAAGAGAGGATCCAAGTAGCAACCCTACTTCCCCTTGCCTGCCTCCTTTCAGAGGTCAAGTCCTCGGATGCTGGTTTGTTCATGTTGCAGGTGGACAGGACGAAGGGCCACCCGCATTAGATAATAGCAGGCACGTGTGGTTTGCTGTCTGGTTTTGTCCTTCCTCCCCACACCACCTCCTCACGCTGAACACTGTTGTGTGTACTGAATTCTCCCCAAAGGGTGCGCAGTGTAAAACTGCTAGCCTCACCCTCAATCCGCAGGCGCGTGACTGGCCTGTGTGACTGCCTCCAAGGTCAAAAGAAAGTAGGGAAGCATTTTTAAAGTGTTATTAAGGCATTTTAATAGGTTAATTATAAAGTAAGTGTATTTCGACACACAAGGGCTGTTCTTAGTGACAACTGCTCTACTGTTCACTGCTCTCATGCTACAATTTCAACTTTGGCATCCTCTATGATTCCTTAAGCTCCATTAAAAGAGTTTAATATGTATATATTACAGTTTCATTAGCCAAAAAGGACATTTTTCATGTGCCTTTAAGGAAAAAGCATATGACGTTTTAAAAAAGTATATATTCAAGGGAGTAACTGGTATGAAAAAGATAAGGGGACATTCTTGAAAAATTATGAGAAGTAATGTATGAGACAAAAAGTTCTTACTTAAAAGAGTAACTGTGTGCATAAAAATCTGCTTTATATCTGAATCTTTGTATTCAGCTCATTCACGGATGCTTAGTGCAAAAAGTAACCTAGGAAAAGGGTGGGTCTTCTTGAGACCATTACTGCTTTGAAGACACCGAACAGCATGATTAAAATGAAGTGATCCTGCAGAAAAACATGTATGCATATTCACAGATATGTTCAGGATCTTGAATCAGCTAAAATAAGAAGCCTAAATAACAAAGTTCACTGTTTCTCACAAACTTATCAGTTCTGTTAGGAAAATACTTTTTCATTTGTTTTTTTTTTCTCTCTTTTTCTCTTGGGTCATAGCAATATAATATTTAGGTCTAAGAAAACTTCACCTCATTTTCTCTGCCCCACTTCCAATCCCTGTCTTAGCAACACTGCCTTAGGAGAAGACAGTAAAGGTAAATCCAGAAAAGACAGGAAAAATCTTCTGCCTGTCCTTGAAGTGTACTGCAGATCCTTCCTGCCTGCCCAAGTGTTTTCATCCACTCTTGCTGAAGCTGAAGCTGACAGTGGTATGAAAATAGGGACTTACTTCTATCTCCTTATTTTCCTCCTTGCTCATTTTACAATTTCCGTCTGCCTCAGACCGTACACTTTGATGATGGACTGTCTGCTTCAAAGCAAACACCGCTTGGAACTGCAAGGGAAGTAAAAGTGAGTGACTGAAGCACAGCACCACTTCCCAGTGAATGGGGTGGGAGACAGGAACGGTCTAAATCTTTGTGTCTCAGAGGAACGTCCATGAGGACAGACTCTGATCTATATTCCTCAAAATGTCTCCCTTGCTTTGAAGGTCCTTTCAACAAGGCACAGGTAATCGAGGAGCCTCTGAAACCTCCATGCTTCAGTGCTGGTATGTAAGTAGCTTTTGTAAACGATTTTATTATTTCTTCTGGCTTATATGCACTTATATTCAAATCCTTTACCAGGAAGAAGGTGAGCTATCTTCTAATACACTTTTAAGTCGTGCATAACAAGGGGCACATACACCTCTCCTGACCAGTAGGAAGCATGGAGCTCAGCTCCAACTTGTGCTAGCTGATACGCAGACACTTGTGAATATCTCCTTCCTCTAGGATAATGAGGTAACAGAAGCATTTGCTCCCTGATTTGCTATCCAGTGATTTTCAATGGAAAATGCATTTGTAAATCTGTAAATGAACGACAATCTTGAAATGCAAAAAGGTGTGCTCTGTGCTGACAACAAAGGCTGAAATAAAAGGCTGGCTGTGATCCAGCTGGCCTTGCCTGGAAGTTCCCTGGAGAGGACCATCCTGTATGAATTAAAAGCCTGGTAATTTGGTTTGATAGCTGGGCATGGTATTTTGGGCTCTCACTTAGCTTCTTTCAGAGTCAGACACACTATGGTGAAAAAAAATATGATATGGACAATGACAAGAAATCTAAAGATGGAAGAGATTCCAGAGGATTAAAAGTTTGCATCAAGCCATCCCGACAACCTTCCACCTCTCCTTTGCTTGAGCCCTCTGACAGCAATTGAATGTATTTTTGAAGTTTCTAAATATTTCAGTGTCTGATTGGCAGCATTGTTCTTGCCTGTTTGATCTTCACAAGACACGGGAAGATGAGCTTCCCTGAAAGTGATACTCTGAATATGGCAAAACGATGTTTAACCCTGGTGTTACCCAAATTCAGCAAACTTCTCCTTCTTGTTGGATGAAGCACTGCTAGCAAGTTGGCGTCTTCCCAGGGCTCTCCAGTACAACACCATTCCCCATGACTTTCTGGAAAAGGTAGCCAAAAGAGACCCAGTGTACAATCCCCAAACTGCAAAAAGTACTGTTCCCACCAGCCCATCAGGTCCCATTTTAGATGACCAAATTTGCTTGACAGAGGTCTCTAAGTATATATACCCTGATGTCTCTTGCACTGCTTAAGCTATTATCTTACTATGAATCTTAGTCCTGGCACTTCCTTTCATCTCCTCTAGACCCTGTTATCACTGTAACTTATTTTACGCTGCCTCTCACACAGTGAACAATCCTCCAATGAAGTACAATAGCCAAAACACTCTTCACTTCAAAAGCTCCTGGAAATTTCCAGTAATTCCTGCCACAATAGTCCCTCATTCCACCAAAGCAATGAGCAACCAAAAATCACTTCTGCAATGGCCATTTGAAATAAAGAGATATTTCACTGATGTTTCTGCTTGTTCTGTGTAAACCTTTAGTGCTGGTAAGCACCGTGGCATGGTGATAACACATATTTTCCAATGTTCTGCCTGGGAAGCAGCTGCAATGTACCTATGCACCGTGCAAACATGCAAAATACAACCTTTAGCCTCACTTGGCCCTGAACTCTCCTCACTTAAGCCCAGAACAGTATGCATCACAGAATGCGCACTCTGCCATGCAGAAGGGATGTGTATTTGCTCATGCAACAAAGGACGTCTACATTTTGGTTATGTGATGGACAGAATTCCAGTTATGTGTCAGGATATGATCCTCTTGTGAGCAATACTAAGCTGCTCATCTTAATTAACTTGTCTCGCCTTTTCTCATTGTATTCTTACCCCTGTCACATTTTGGATGCGTATTGGGGCATGTGAAAGACCACATAAGCATCTCCTGTCACCTAACTTGAAAGACTGAAGGGGCAGACATGCACACAGAACAGAGGGGTGGGATCCCCTCATTTTGTTGTATGACCGGTGTG
>NW_008825208.1:6698431-6709254 GCF_000699105.1 Pygoscelis adeliae
TAGTCCCCCTGGATGGCAGGGTGCAAATTGCCAGAGCCATTCACCCATTGAAGGGGAGATGTTGGCTGTACAGTGCCATGAGTGCCTCCAAAGGATGCCCCCCCACCTCTGCAACTGGGCCAATCTTGACCATTCCCCCTGGAGAATGAGAAACGTTCAAGCTCTCCCTGTTCAATCCACTTGACCTGCCATGAACCCCATCTTTTGCAGAAAGGGTCAGTAGGTTGAGCAGACTATACTAACAACTGCTTTAACTGTTGATGGCATTTAGTCAACCCTGAATTCATAAGAGATTTACAGGCCCTTTCAAAACTGCTCCACTCCCCTGGAAGCAGGCACCGGGAAAGCACTGCTCTTGCTCTGCCAAGAACAGGTGTCATATTTGTTGAAAACAACTCAAAGGCAAAAGATCCATTAACATTCTTGCACAAATCCAACAGTTTCCTCCGACAGGCTTATAAAACCCTTCGGGGGCGGGGGGGAAGGCAACCCAACCCTGCAGGTGATTAAGTCCTGCCTAAGGAGACATTTCCATTGCTGCATTTTTTGAGTGATGTAAGAATAAGAGAACATTGAACAATTTAATGGACTTTACAATTCATAGGTGTAAATCTAGTGTAATAATCAGGTCATAAATCCCAGGGCACACAGAGAACAACTAAGAAAACATGTTCCACATGAAGAGTCCGAACTTACCTGCTACAACGAAGTGCAGGAGGTTTTATCTTTAAGGTCACCTCAATGACAAGTTATTCTGTTCTATTTAAAAATACCCTGTTTGTTCCTAACCAGAAATAAAATCTTCTGCAAGACATATACTTTTAGTATGCCTTAAATTAGACGAAAATCTTCATGTGCATTAGGACTACTTTGCAAACACACAGAAATCAACAGTGTGTAGATGTCAGTGGTGTCTGTATCGCCAAGTTTAGCTCTCCAAAACCAAAATGCACAGCTCTCAAGCATGCTAGTAAGACCTGAGAATGTTGTAGGCAAAAGCAGAACATGACCCAGAAGCTGTAAAGGTAATACTATGGAATAAAATCAGGTTTATAATATTATTATATTATAAATATAATATATTTATAATATAAATCAGGTTTATAATATGCAACCAAATTATTAGTGGAAAACCCAAAGGCAAAACGTTTTGTCTTGACCTGTTTTTGTTCTCAAATGTATTTCAAGAATGCCTGGCTGTATTTTTAAGTAAATTTAAAGATCTTAGCCATGTGCCATAGTTCTGGGTCTCCTATTTCAAAGGGCAATACAAAATGTGCACGACAGGACTTGTGTTCAAAGTACCCCAACAGCAATTCCCACCTCTAAATGGTGCATAATACTGTATTTGAAAAAAGCTTTCCCCCTGGATTGAATGAGACAGAGGTAATGATCAAGAATTATCTGGGAGGTCTCATTGCCTAACACAATGATAATATTTCGCAGCTAAATTCTGCTCCATAAGCACACCGAAAATCCCCAGTGTATGTTCACCATTTGCCCTATGTGACAAGTTGCCCTCAGTTCACGCAGCCTTGAATCAGGAGCATGGTGCAATTTTATCTGTTTGAGGGGTACTTGTAACGACAAGACAAACTAGTATTTCACGAAAAGAATGCAAAGAAGGTTAAAAATACTTCGTGCATGCCAGGTTAATTTTGCATTCTTCATTAAAAGTTCTGGGTTTGCTTTCATTTCAGACTGTGGTCACTGGCTTTGCAGCATTTTTCCCTGTTCCAGGTTTACAGTCATGACTCCCCATGTTGCCCTGAAGGCTCTTCAGGTGCTGAAGGGCATATATAGCTTAGTTATCTCGGGGCCCTCAGTTGTATTAGATGCCAAACTCATCTCTTCTAAACCTGCTGTGCAAAGCCTGTGCATCACTTTTTTTGGGGTCTCCCATTGCATAGGGGGCTGTTTGGGGGTAGGAATGACCATGCTGTGTCCCACTCTCTGCAAGCACTGAGAAACATCAGCAAGCTCATATACGGTCTGCCTGCAATTAAAAGATCAGCCATCATGGTCAGTGACTTCTCTTGCTCAAGGCAGATTCTGCAGTAGATGATGTTGGATTAATTACAGCCATTCATAATTACAGCAGCATGCCAAGTTGGCCAAATGTAAACTCTTTCTGCTGCAATGTCTCTTTAAACTATGTTTCTGTAAACTCCAACCAAGCCATTAACCACAGAAGAGATAGGTTGATTAAAAAAACCAGTAACTCACATGGGATTTCCATCATAAAATATGCAGTGCCGTGCAAATATCTAAACACGCTGAGATGAGAGCCTCTATCGCTTGATTAGTAAGAACAGGTTAGCAGCTGGGACTGCAGGAAAATGAGGCATGACTCAGCAATTACTGATTTTCTCCCCCATCAAGCCTGTGTTCATTTAAGTTTTTTTAAGGACTGTCTGGCATCATATGGTAAAGAAGGAGGTATAGGAAATTTAGATTAGTAAGAAAGACCACTAAGGGCACATGGAATAGTCACAGTAATGATAGATAAAAAGAAAACACCATCTTACTATTCTCCAAGCCACGAAAGGCACCTAGTCAACAGTTTTTCATTTCGTTCTTGCTACTGAATTAAAAGTTGTGTACACAAAAAAAGGTTTGGTTTTGCTTTTGCAGAACCTCATGGATCAGATTTTAGTTTTTAAAAATCAAAACTGAGGTATCTCATCTTGCTTCCTCCCTAACCAAGCTCCTGAAGTTGATGAGGTTCAGGCAGATGTCACTTATTTTTACTTATTTCACTATCAAAGTAATTTAGAAACTATTTGGGACTTGCAAAGACTAAGTGATTGGGATGCTGCTATACAAGAAAGTCAGATTACCAATCACTGTATTTCTTAATTTTGCCAGAGTCCCTGAGAAAAAGGGCATCTAAGATAAGTATTTCTAGATTTATTTAATCTGTAACTAGTAAAATAAAAATGTTCCAGAAAACATGCGTTTTCTAAGTCCTGACCTTTATTAAAAAAAGAAAGAAAAAAGATGGCAAGCTGTGCAGGAAGAGAGCAAACTGTTTTGTGTTTGCACAATACAAAACACATTTCTTTGAGCCTAACAAAAACATAATATAATTTCCTCTGACAGGTTTTATCTTGCATTTTCCCATATATGTGAGCTGATTTTTTCCCCTTTTATCTAATCAAACAAAATTATTATTTTTTTAAGCTTAGAATAGGCCTTCGTCTGGGAATCAGAGCTGAACAATTTAAGCACCATAAAGGCTCACGGTAATAACAACAAAATACCCAGAGAAAGGCAACAGGTGATATTCTGGTCACAGTGGAGTTGATGAGGTATCTGCCATTAACTGAACTAGGGTGAGGGCTTTATCCAGTGTCCAGCAGGTCACAAGCACAAGAGCTGGTAAGCAGGGAAGCTGGGCAGGTTCCTCCAGCTCTGGGCTCACCTGTTTCTTGCCTCTCTTCCTCTTCGAAATGAAGCGATGATGTTTTTAGGGGGAGGAGAAAAAAAAATTGATACAGTATTTTGCTTGTAAAACCCGCTTTCTAAGCACTCATTCCTGAAGTTCCCGCTCTCAACTTTATACAGACAGACTTGTAAGTCCAGGAGACAAGAATGAGAGGCTCAGGCTTGGCACAGGTTTGGATTTAGTTTGAGACTGAAAAGATACCCCAGCACTTAAGCTCTCCCAAATAACAAAGATCATTAGCTTTAATTTTATTTTCTTCTCTCATCAACGGCTACAGCTACCATCCTCGCTATATTTAGTTGCCTTTATCTTCTCTCATAAAAGGTACATCAAGATGGAGAAGGGCCTCTCTCAATCTCAGACATTTTTAGAGCAGGACTGTGCTAGCATCGTGCCTTGCTGATAATCCTCAAATCTATTTATTGCAGCACTGTTAATGGAACAGCATCCTATTTGTATGAGGGCAGTTTTCAACAAAAGCAGGATCTACCCTCTGGGATTCATATACTCTCGCTTTAATTAAAAAGAAATCCCATTAAAACTTGCCACTGCCACAAGTGAATCAAATTAATTAAAAAAAAAAAAAAAGAACATGGGATCAAAACTCTTTTCAGGAGGCAACAATTGCAGCTTAAATCTGTACACTTTTAATAGTATAAATTAAAACTTACAACTTAGAAGTATTTTCCTCAGGTCTGAGGAAATCCACCGAAGTGGTTTAACAGTGAGTAACACTGTGCCCGCTAAATCTACCCCAGGGAACAGAACTCTGCTTATTTTTAGGTCCAATTCACTCAAAACTGAATACATGCTAATGATGGTCATAAAAATTTTACTTCAGATGCAGAAACTGTTTAAATATTTACTTCCTTAAGAAAAAAAAAGAACAAACCCAAAAGCAGGATAAAATTGCTCTCCTTACAAATGAAATCACATTTAGGACATCTTTGTTTTAAAGCTTTCAATAACTGAGGCAGGATGTGTTCGGTTTCCATTTCCTACTATTAAGGAATATGGGTTTGACCTGCTGTCAAATGAATGTCTGATGAACTTTGCAAGGGTGTGCAATTGAACTAGGTGAATGATGGCAGAAGATTAGACACAAATTAAGTTCCCGCTGGCTCTTCTGATTGCTTGGTCCTTCACCTGTGGCTGAAGAGCCAAAGAGATTGCAGAGAGAGGGAGAACAAATGGACAGATGGCCAGGCTCTGCTTTGGCGGCTCTGTGTGACTGCACGGCTGGTGAGTTGCAAGAGACTGGGGAATGAAAGCCTTGCACTAGCAATAAAACAGCAGTTTTAAAAGAGCATCTGATGGTCAGGTCGGGGTGTAAAACTCTGCACTCGCTGGCGCAGATGCGTGAGCCATTCGGGTAAGCGAGAGCAAGAAGTCCGCCTGGAGCCGAGGCGAAATGGAGAACCCAGACGTGTCCCTGGGAAGGAAGGCTCACTTCCCACGCGGCCCAACCCAGCCCCAGCAGCCATGAGGGATGTGGGAGAAGGTTCGCAGAGTTCCCACCAGAGCACAGCCCAGCGTGAGGTCACGACGGGCTGGGAAGAGGCTTTCTCTCAGGTCCTAGGGCAAACTCGGACTCACGTGGGCATGTCTACACAGGGCTCCGACCCCTCAGCCACTGGTTCTTTGCTCGCTCCTCCAGCTGTGATGCTGGCTGTGCCGTGACAGCCGCAGCCTTGGTGCAGGACAAGATGTAAACTTAATTAAGCAACGCCTTGACAGCCTTATCTTCAGTGCAGAACACGATATTAACTTAATTAAGTAATAAATTACTAAAACAGATGAAAGCTCTGACAGCGGTCCAAGCTCTGTTGCATTATCAAGCAGCTGAAGAAGCTCCCCCCTAACTTTTGTCGTGAAGGAGAGACGACATAGCAGGGGTGGGGGCTGTGGGAGTAACCTCTTCCCTTGCATTACTGGAAGTGAATGTTTAGAGCAGGAAGATGCTGTTTGCACCGCGGCAGAGACAAAAACCTCTGGTTGTGGTTTCTGAGCTGGCTCCAGATTTTTCCAACTCAAATGTCAACTCTCATCTATGTTTCCACATCCCCCTTGAAAATCTTACACACCATGACCATGGCTTCATCACCTCTGTTCAAGTAGCCAAAGCATTGCCAACCAGCCCTATTCCCAAACTTTGTTGGCCTTTTCCACTGAGGAAAAAGCCACCATGGGAGCACTCGCATTGCTATAACCCAACCATCCCTTCTCCAGCTGTTAAGCTTCCTCCCAGACACTCCTCCCTGGATGGTGGTCGATGTTCAGTTATCTGTCATGGCCATTTCCACGCTCAGCTATGTTTACCATACATGCTCTTTTTGCTAGACTTCCCTGCAGGCAGAGCAGATGACTTCCAGGGTGAACCTGAGAATCACAGATACCATCCTTAAAAAGATGAGTACACACGGGGGTTAAAAAAGCCCACACCATGCAGTATATATGTGGGGAGTGATTTGGTAACACAGTGGCAGAAAAAAGCCAAGTAGGAGAGGGCGCTACCTCCAATTTTTGTCTTGGCTAAATATGAAGTGCTCTTCAGACTAGGTAGAGGCCTTAAGGACTCCAAACTTTATGACAGTATAATCTGAAAGTTTGCCCAGCTGTGCTTGTCTTCAGATGGATATCTTGTTGCCTCTCTCTTCCAAAGCCTATGCAAACTACTGTTCCTTAACACACTATTGAAAATAAGCAAATGCTGGCAATAAGCCTCGGTGCCAACCCACTGTGGAAAGCGGCAGCCTGCTTTCCTCCGCCTCTCCCACTCCTGTCCATGCACTCTGAAACCTCCCACATTTTAGGAAAGCTCCCACCCACTTGGAAAAAAAAATCATAAAATATCGACTGCCCACTCTCACATTCCTCAGCATGTCTGGTTTTGCATCCTTAGTCCTGAACATATTCATGGTCAAAACCTGACCGTGAGATCAGCACGTACAGCATTTGTTAGAATCCCTCTAGAGCTCTGCTCTCAAGGTGAAACAGTCTCGTGCTTGCCCCTGCACCGGGGTAAACAGCATAAAAACCAGAATTCTGGCAGGATAGTGGTTTTCCACATGTACTATCACTGTTGCAGCAGCATTCATGACAAAATAGGACAGTTATGTTAGATCTGCTCTTGTCAGTGCCTCCCTGACAGGGCTGCTCATCGACTTTGGGTAGTGAGGCTGGATGCCGGCTGGGGTCACGGCAGCAAAACTGCCGGCAAAATTTGACCTGACCCTTTATTATAAATGGCAAAGGATCCTGTCTGCTCCGCAAGACCCGGAGAGTGCTTGAAGGGCAAAAAGAAATACTTGTAAACTTACAAAATTTTGACAGAGCAACAGCAAGGATTCCTGTTGGTTCCCAGAGCACTGTCTCCGTTTATGGCAAGCCACGACTCCTTCCTTTCTGACCTTGCATAAAGGCAGCATTAGAGAGGGAGAGAGGAAAGCAGAGGGGGTCTGTTCATGCTTGCCAGAAGGCACAATCAGAGTCCTATGAACAGCAAAAGAAACATGTTATTATCACTCATTAATGGATTAGGAGACGTACATGATCGTTTTTGTAGAGTATGTGGATTATGGACCATCTGTTGATCTGTTTCACCCTGGGTAGCACATGTGAGCATTTCTGATAGGCATAAGGCTAGACAGCATGCTCAGGCTGCATTCCTTGACTGCCTTGCTCCCCTCGGAGAGGTAGCTCATCTGTGTGTGACATTCCCTCCCATCCTGTGCAAGTCATTTTTCACTGCTATCAGCTATCCCTTGACTGCGTGAAGTGACAAAAGGTGCTTAGGGAAGAACGTGTGAGGTTCAATCCCAAGGATTAAAACTTGGCCAATGTTGGACCTGAGGGATAAGTTTTAAATGTGCACAGAAGCATAAGAAAGCACAACCTCAGTCAAGATTTTATTTTCTGCCTTCTGCAGATGAAGAACCAACAACTGCAAAGCGCATTTCGAGAAGAGCTGGCTGTTAACAACTCATTGCTCTCTTTCAAAACGTCGACTTGAGCAAGAAAGCATTTCTGTCCTGCTAATCCCTTTCTCTTAGATGTTCTCCTTCTGTCACCCAGTTGTTCAAGTTTACCACTACACTGATATTTCAGTGATGTTCTAGTTTTAAGTAGTGTGCACAGGTGAGTTAATTCAGACCCAAAGACCTCAGGCAGCTTGCCAAAGTCATGCTAATTAGTTGGCGGAGCAAGGAGTACGTTAGTTTTATAGCAGCACTTACAGACTTAAGTTGTATCAACAACGTGTATGCTGCCACGTGAAGCTGGAGGGTGTATACGGTAAGAAATCAGTGTGTAAAAACGAGCACTAGAAGATAATTCACTGAACAGAAAAACTCTAAGTTAATGGTGACCAGACCAAATCAAGATTTTATTACAAATGGATTCTGACCATAAGATACTCTTTACCAACTGAACTAGGGAGAATAATTTGAAATTCAAGTGAACACAAACTCAGATCTGATTTCAAGGAGAATTTCCGTATGGAAAAAATGTGAACTGCTGGCAAGTAACGGATGTATCAAGGGCTAGTAAGATTCCGAGCTGGAAAATGTATGCATGACAATGGTGAAATTTCCAAACCACAGAAGATTACATCTAATTGGATTTGAAGTTGCTGATAAAAAGCCTTAAGTTTCAAGGCAGATGAAACTGTATTTGAGTAGAATCCTCTCCATCACTGCATTATTTCCCTAACTGAGACAACCGCCGAAGTTACAACATGTTTATGAGCTCTTACTGATTCAAACTTGTGTCGTTCACTGCTGTACCCCTGGGATTTTCAATCACTTTTGTGCAGTGCTGTCCCACATATTTTCCATTTAGCTTCTGTTGACAGGTGTCAACCTTTAAGATTTTTTTTCCCCTGCACGTTCAATACTGTCCCAGTTATGTATCACCAGGGAAATTTCAAAAATTTTCCAGCGAGTTGTCTTAATTGGCTAAAAAATAGTAAGGGTCATATGACACAACATTTCCTCCTGGTTTTAGATTCTTCCTATAAACTTGATCAGCCTTATTTTCTGATCTAGAACACCGACAGATTGATCAAAAGCAGCAGCGGAGTGGCCCTAATCAGATTTTAGACCAGGCAGCTTCTTTCTCTACCCCCTCCCCTGCCTCTAATTTCAGCTTCTTATCTTAAATCAGTCATGCCATCTGTAGGGGAATGGCAATTAAATCCAAATCTACCTGAAATCAACAGAAAACTTTCTGCTGGCTTCGTTGTTCCTGCACAGCCTCTACTGCCTGACAAGACTGCTGGAAACTCTTCCAGAGTAGGACATACCATGGGCACAGTTTGTTAGACAACTCTTTCTTTAGTACGAAACAGGCTTTAAGGAATATGTTGAAATGGGTATTAAATCAAGGAAGCTATAAATGGTGCTAACCAAATGTTTGGCATACACATCCCTTTCCAACTACATGATTGTTCTGAAGATGAAGCAAAATGGTCCACCATGCACATGTGCTTTCAAATCAAAATACTCATCTGCACCTTTCCAATTAAAAAAACAGTCAGTACTCAACAGCAGGCACACAACTAAAAACAGCTGTATGAAAAGAGATGCATAGGCACGGAGACCCCTTTACAATCTGCTTCGTGTGGTCAGCTTTATGAAGATGATGAGTTGACACCCAAGTCAAATGTTTGGGAAGGAGCCAGAAGCCACTCACATTTTGGGACAGTTAGCCTCCAACAAGGAAATTAAGGGGAAACTTACTTTGAAATTAAGTAACCTGTACCCTCCTCCTGCAGAACCCCTTGCAAATTGCTCTGGCTAAATCTTCTCTGATGCCAGAGAAGATTCAGCCTCAAAATCTCCATGCTCCAGTACTTAAGTCTATTTTAGTCGTCCTATTAGCATATGCAAATAAGGTAACTAAAATACACCGATTTGAGAATATAACATATCTAAAAGGCTAACTTTTTTTGGTTTTACTTGCATACGTTCATATTTTTGCAGGATATAGGTGATGTTCTACAACTTCTACACTAAAACCAACGCCTTGAACTTAACGTGCCATCTTCCTTTAAACTCCTCTTCAACAGATCAAAGCATCTGGTAGACAACAGACATGCTTTAGGAAAGCTGTAAGAACTAAGTACAAGGTCTTCTTAAGTCATTGTTATCCATGTGCCTCTAGAGAGGCTACTGCAGATTTGAAAGCTTGCCTTACCACAGCTCTGCTGAAACGGGATGGCCATGAACTGCCATTCTGCTTCGATTATCACCACACACGGCAACTGAGCCACAGTCCAAGCTAACAAATCGAAGTGGCTTTGGATCAGCCCATGCTACCTGCTTATATCATCCTTGCACCTTTCATGGTAAGCCAGAAACCAGTGAGCACGCAGGTGACTACTGCCCCATGAATCACTGCAGCTGTGGCACACGGCATTCTCACTACCTCCCCACCCATGTCAACTGGGGTTGCATGATTCAAGCTAGCAATTAAGAGTACAAAACAATTATTCTTCCTGACATCATTCCAGCCTCAGACCGTGAGAGCTTCCTTTCGCCCTGCCTCTGCCTCACTGTTTCCTCCAACCACTTCCCAGGCTTCATCTTATGACAGTTTCAGGGTGGAGTAGCACAAGTCCAGAAACACCAAAAATGCTACCCGTTTGAAACTATTAATATTTGTTCCACCTACAACCAAGGAATACCCAGCTCTAGCAATGCAAAAGTCTGGATAAGCAATAAGCAATATGCCTGATCCTGCCCTGCTGCAACAGAAAAAAAGCTGGTAACCTTTGAAGGCTCCTTCTAACTTCTCTGACTGGCTGGTCCTGCAGGGGGGATACAGTTATGACTTCTAAAAGTATGTCCAGAAACAGAGAGAGTTAACCTTGAAGGCTGAAACTAAGAATCTACCCCACATTTTACATCCTTCTCCTCTTCATCTGTGCTAGAGGAGCTGACTTGCTACCTAGAGTCAAACCAAGACTTGCAGGAACTTCAGCCTGTCAATCACAACCATTAAAAAATGTTTTAGGATTGAATTTTACTGGAACTAGTATGCAAAGAGACAGGATGATCTTGTTCTCTGCTGGGACTTCGCAGCCTTGTGGAGTCTCTCAGTAGCAATGTTGTCTACTGAGCAACGTGCTGTATCCAGTTTCTTTATTCTCTATTTTGTCTACTTAAGATTTTGGGACAGAAACTGTATCTTATAATGGGTTTATATAATTACTTAAATCCAATTTCCAATCTTAATTAGGGATGCAATGATGAACTATTAATAATATTCAGAGCAGCATTAATCTATCCCTGCTATTTCACTTGAGTGGTAACAGGAACTAGACCATCAGGGAAATAAATTAAAGACAATTTGAGTTTTGAGAGAAATGCCAGAA
>NW_008825208.1:6709278-6721677 GCF_000699105.1 Pygoscelis adeliae
CAGCTTGTGTCTGTGGGAAATCCCACGGGTACCAAGGAAAACAGGAAAAGGTGGGATGGTGGGCCTACTCACAGTCTGATAAAGTAAAATAAATGCGCAGGACACCACAGGGTTCAGACCCTGCTGCTAACCATGTGCTTCAATAAAAGTGACTTCAACACAAACAAAAAAAGGCTAGTGTCAAACCTGACTTTAGGCATCTTGTCTGATAAATACAGAAATGGAATATACCCGACCCTGCTACCACCCTTAAAGAGCATTTTCCCATTCGCTCGATGGGAGTCAGGCTGGACCAGGAATGAACTTCTTGCACCAGGTGTCGGACACCAATGATGCTTTACTCGGTTAAGAGGCCTCTAATAAAAAGCCAAAATGCTAAATAGGTAATTGCTACTGACTGACAAAACCAAGTTGTAGTCATACTCCTCAGAAAAAACACAAGACTCTATTCTGCGTGGCTTTAGTGTTTTGCCAGAGCAAACTCAGTTATCTGCTGGAATAATTATCAAACCGCTTCATAAAGAGCACTGTAAAAAAGATTTAATTCTCACTGAACTATAAAATAAGCCAGAGGAATCTCTGAATCTTCAGAAGGGCATGTCTTTTGTGGAAATTAACTGAATTGACTATGCTTTAAATTGAAAATAAGCAAAGAACTAATTTTTCAATTCTGAATGGATTTGCTGAAACCTTGAGTGTGACAGTTGTATCTTTAAAAGTTTTCACTCAAATCACACGATAATATCCTGAGGAAAACGAAAGCCTTGCTACTTTTTTCCCTCTCAACAATATCAGTTTACAGCTCAACAACACAAGGGTGGAGGAGGAAATTCCTTTATTCTCACCTTCCCCCCCCCAAAAAAAAAGTTCCTTTTCAACAAGCTTTAGTACAATGAGTTTGTCATCAATTGTTTGCAGGAAACATCTCACATTTTTTCCTTCTATGCAATGAGTTTGATCCCAGCAGGTTGACTTAATTTTATAAAGAAAAAAAAAAGCCACATACATATGAAAGGCAAAGGAGAGGCAAAAGCCATGGTCACGTAAAAAATCAGAAATCCCACCGACCTCAGTAAAAGTACCCACAAAATGCTCACATAAGATCCAGGCAATGTATAAACACAAGATCAGAGCAATTTGGACTTAAAAGTAAGAAAAGGCATATGTGACTTCACCAAATAACATTAACAAAAGTAGCGAGTAGCAGGAGCTTACTCCATTCTGACAGAGTGCCAAATTTAGCACCGCAAGGAAGAAAATAACAGCACATGGGCAGCATTCCCACTATGAACATTCCTAAATATCTTTTTAATTTTGGTTGTTAAAAGGTGCTGTGAAAAAATTGTTTTGCTTGCAGCAACAATACTGCAACACGCAAGGGCAAGAATTTAAGAACAAAAATTAAATCTTTACTCCTACTAATTTCCTTTAAGAGGTTTTATCTAGTAAAAAGCTATTTCTGGTGCAGCTTTCTGATGCTGCTTGTCTTGGTAACTTCCACTGATGACAAAAAAGCCAACTGCTGCTCTTGCTTGGAAAGATCTGCTCTTTCTTTGAAATAATCAACGGTAACGCAGTAACTCACAACTGTTTCAGAGAAAGTCACACTCTAGAAAGAAACAGAAGGGCATGGATGAATTGTGCTTTTCGGCTGTTTGCATTAACCCTTGCAGAAGCTTGTGTCAGGTGAGCTCCTGAGGCTTTCCTCCCCAAAGCCAGGGCACTGCTCCTGGTCTACCCTTTGTGAGGGGAAGCAGCACTGTGGGAAGAGACCAGGAGCAAGGTCAAGCCTTCAAGGTCTCCTCCTGGCTTCATGTTCTGGATGAGTGTTATGCATGCCATGTATACATATCTGATGTTGAAAATGCAGGTACAGGATGTATCAGCAAAGTGAAAAGACTTGCCTGGTAATTGCATTCCAGGAAGGCTTTTGTAAATGTAGGCAATATCTCAGGAGCAAAAATCTAATTCAGTCAAGACGGTCTAAGGTACAACGCGAATAATTCTGTGGTGAATCAGACTGAAGGTCTGTCATGGTGACAAGGTCAAAATCTTTTTCTCTGCCGCACCACCGGATCTGTATTAACTCCCCAGCAGCTGGGGCAGTTACTGACGTTCGCTGGCGCACAGCTGGCAGCAGAATTTGGTTCAGCTGATAACCTTCTCGTGGGTTCTCCTACTGCTCCTGTCACATACCACATCACTTTTTAAACACACAGCTTATGTGAACAAGAAACCTCCAGTATCAGTTGAACACTCAGAGAGCTTCCCTGAACAAAATGAATCAACCTTCCTCTCAAACTCACATAAATTGGACAGTGACCAGAGCTGGGAAGGGTTTAGGATACGTGCACTTTACTCTTGTTTAGGCCCTTGACACGCAGTGCCAGCAAACGTTTAAAAGACAAACTCATAAAACACTGAAAGAAGAAAAGTTTTCAGGTGGCTGCAAGACAAGAAATAGGTTAAAGGTGGAGGGAGGGGAGCTTGCCCTGTGGAACAAAAGACTGGGGACTTTGGCGTTAAGGAAGGAAAGGGGAGGCAGTGCAAAGGCAACCCAGAATGGAAAATATGCTGGTGCAAGAGCAGCTTTCTCCCTCTGAGCAAGGACGTGACTTCTCCCTCTGGCCAAGCTGACTCCCCAGGTCCGTCCCCTGAGCAGAGTCACCTGCTCCAGGGGGATGACATTACCTCCCATCTCCGCACCTCCTTCCCATCACAGACTTCAGGAGAAGTAGGACCCTGCCCTGCAACTTCAAGGACAATTATTTTTCTGTTGTTGTCTTTGTAAGAGCCAAACCAAAGAAACCCTGGCAACACTGTCACAGACTGCAGGAAATACTGAGAGAGACTAATAACATATTTCTCTGTTCATCTGTGTTTGTTAGCAGAGAGGAAAATCACAGGGTCTTCTCTTGCCAAACCATACCCATTGGAATTACTGAAAGCTTGGGCCTTGGGTTTGAACGATTTGGTGTTTTGAAGGAGGGGTGGCTTTTTTCAGAGAAGGGTGTAAACCTCAGCGTTTGAACAACAAAGGTTCCAGAGAAGTCATTCTTTCAGACCCTTCTGATCTTTACAATACACTCTAAATCTAAATGTTTTTGTTAGTTCTTAACTCTTCAGTCCAGGAAATGTTCTGAAACTTTAAAGATTTTTTAAAATGTATATATATTACAGTTAACAAGCCAAAATTTATCAGTGAAGCTGCCCTTTAGTTAAATAAGAGAGGACTTCACTCATTCCTTAGGGCTTCTTGTAAGCTGAAGAAGAGAAGAATTTGTTCTAAGTCTCCTTATGAGACCTTTCTTCTGTGGAGAAATTTACATCATCTATAGCAAGCTCCATAACAAGCCCACATAATCCAAGTAAATCTGAATTTACTAGAAAAAGTAAACTTTGAATACTGTTCTACAGCATGAATTATTACTGTTTGCTGTTTTGCAGCTCACTGATGTCCAGCAACAGAATATACACAGAAAATCTGTTTCACCAACCCGAAGCTAACCGTATTAGTTAGCATTAACAGCATCTAGTCCCAACCCTGAAACGCAACAGAGCAGTAGAGGCGTGTTTCCACACTGCCCAGCTACTTAAAATGCTCAAGGTCCTGACTAGGAGGAGCCTGAAAAATTTTGTCAGCATGACCCTCCACAATGGATTTCCTCTGGTGATGGAGCCCACCACCACGTTCTAGAGGAATGAAACCATCAAGTCACTACAAAACCCTGGCATCATGCCTAGCAAAGTGAAGTCCTCTTGCCATGAAAGTGGGTCACCTTTTCTTCTTTAAAAATTCATGTATCCTATTTCGAACTCACATTTGCCACAATAAGAAATGGAAGTCCTGCAGTGTCTCCTTTTATATTTCTCCCTCTCCCTTCTGTCTCCCAAGGAAATTAAAGTATTCATCAGATCCACCAGCTAGAAAAAAGATTTAAATGGCATGATGCATTTCCCAACGCAGCTGCACTCTGAGAGACGGCTGATGCCAGTGGGATGCTGGGCAAAGCACACACGTACGTGCAGGCCTTTTGACTACAGAGTCAGTCCCCGTCCATAAAATACAGCCATCCCACTGTGCATTGCTGTTACACTCCTACTAAACTCACAGGCCCTCGCCACCTAAGAGCGCATAGCTGAAAGAGTTGGCAGAGCACCCGCAGAGGTAACTCAGCATTTCGGTGTTCAGATGTTCACTGCTCACTCTCCAAGTCTGGACCGGCAGCTACACCTGTGCCTGGAGGACACAAACCCTCTAAGAGAAGGTGTGAGCGGTAACCTCTGGTCTGATGTTTCATGCTTTTTCTGCAGGAGTTTAAGTCTCTGCAATGAGTAAAGCACTGAAGAATCAACCCCTCCCACAAAACTGAGAGGAGGGGCACAACCTGAGCTGTCCTCCGGTGACTATGCACCGTAGCATGAGTGCTGTCCCTGTGTCACAAGGCTAATGTGAAGGCAAAGGCGGCACGTGTTACATTGGTAGAAGTGCTTTAGTCTTTAATTATCTTGGATTCTCTGCATCTGCAGATGAATACTTTTGGCCGATGCAACTTGGCCACAGCTTTAAATGGCATCTGGCTCTCGACTTAATGAACGCTGGCATAAGTAACCTCCTCTCACTCTCCTTCTTCCACACTCACCACTATTTTTAATAGAAACTGAGTTGTTGATGTGACAAGACCTTTTTACGTATTTTTCTGGGTTTTTTTGCCTCTGGGTTGCTTACCAGTGCCTAACGTGACAACAGACACACCCACTGTAACATCTGTCACCTGCAAGATGCCAGTTTTATCTTCCATTCTGCAGAAACAAGTCCCACAAGCATGGGAAGAGGAATGCTTAACAAA
The DNA here is from genome assembly GCF_000699105.1 of Pygoscelis adeliae. Classification (NCBI taxonomy): domain Eukaryota; kingdom Metazoa; phylum Chordata; class Aves; order Sphenisciformes; family Spheniscidae; genus Pygoscelis; species Pygoscelis adeliae. The sequence goes on from NW_008825208.1 coordinate 6,714,129, forward strand.
TATCATGCACGTCCTCCTCTGCCCCCACAGATCTATATCCCAGGCAGCTGGTGATCAGTTGGCAATATCCTCTCAGGCTGTCTTGGAAAGTCTCTTTTCTGACAGTTCACACTGCCGAGAACATAGGGTGTTGGCTTGATTTCCCTTCAAAAAAGTTGTGATAATCCAGAGTCTTGCAGCACACAAGAGAACAGTCCTATCATCCTTTTCCTCAGAAAGTAAACAGGTTTCCAGCGGGAGATGGTTTAATACAAAACCTATCCAGCTCATCACAGAGAAGTCATGTCCTTTACCCAGGCCAGCAGGATACACTGGCTTGCCAGAGTCAACAAGAACAGTAGGCAAGACATGCCCGAGAACTGAACTTCTGGGTTTCCCACATGTCCCACAAGAAGCAGAGAATAACAAAGAAATTTTGCTGTCGAATAGTTGCTGCTATAGAGATGAAAGCCCTGAATTATGGAGAGGCCTGGGGAATGAATGAGAGGCAGAATAGCCTAAAAACGTTTTATTCAGAGCAGAAGGCATCTGATGACATCTGACAAAAAGACATGAGCAAGAATCGGTAATTCTATCACAGGATGTTCTTTTCAGCACAGCTAATTCTGAAAGACTGGTTTATGTACCAGTCAATCGCAGTTTGGCTCAATCGCCAAACACTACTTGGGATCCAACCATGACATTGGCCACCGTCATACCTTCACCCAGCTCCAAGAAATCAGCAAAACCTCTGTGGTATAAACTGCTACTCAAAGCTAAATTCTGGGAATTCCTGCTTATGTGCTAACAAGTTTCACAAACTGGCTCTAGGACTCTCTAAATATGCCAGTAACTGTTGTCAGCTTTCTAGTGACAACTCCAAATGTGAATTTTTTTCCCCAAAGCTGATCCTCCTAGAAATTTCAAAATTACCTGAGCTCCCCATTGTTATCTCTAAATTAATTGAAAAAAGATTTTAAAGAAGTTTAAGGGCTTAAAATATATCCTGGTAAAAAATGTCAACTAATTAAGAGGTATTTTTAATTTAAAGTGAGAGCTATTCCCTGGAGATCTTTGTTGATACACATTCTGATCCGCTGTACCATGCCATCTCTGTTCTCATTAACCAAGTTGATAAACACATTTTATACACAACAATGAGCACAAATCCGGGCCTTACAGATATATCACCTAAGAAAGCCAAACAGGCAAAAGGATAGGGATGTGGAGAGTGCCCATCAAAAACATTGTTAAATGGCCTCACTTTCAGAAAGTGAATGTGCACTTCTTCAATCTATGCTGGCTTCTCTTTTAAAGCAGTTCAGGTGGAACAACCCAAATTCCAAAAAACTCCCCAAAAGTCTGGCTGCTGCTCTGCTTCCACAGAGCTGCTGTTCACCACGGGTTCAGAGGGGACTCACACAGACTCAAGAATCGGAGAGGAAGAACAAGCTTGCATTGGCAAGAAGATATGTGAAGGAAGCTAATATGTCTCTGACATTTCTAAGTTAAACAAAGCAGGAATTGAACGAGGAGAGTGTAAGTGAAAGTACAAACTACAGGCAGCCCAAAGATAGTAATGGGAAGCATCATGGAGGCTGGGAGCATCAAATGGATGCAGGGCAGACTCAGTCTCCTATCAGATGAAACAACAGCAGCTAAAGCTAGCTCAGGTTCTTCTATGCTACTCTTTAGATCTGGCTGCAAGACCAAAGCAGGTGGGTTTTTTTGAATAAGCCAATTTCAGTATATTCAGTATATCCACTGCTTTCACAACAGAAAAATATAGAATTGCCGTAAATAGTTTGAAAATATTGAAAATACGCAGAGAAAGGGAAAAGACTTAAAAGAATCAGACCACAACTGTGGCTGAATTTTTCTTTTTGATGATCACAACCAGCAGCAGGAGCAAGGAACAACGAAGGGCTGGATTGGCCTCACTGCTCTGCCGAGCTCAGTCAAGCCGCGTCAGAACAACACTGCTGGTAACTTGCCCCGGTGTGTCCCTGTCCCAGCTGCGGACTGTGAACAGTCGAAACAATACGGCGTTGAGACCTGAACGCATTTGAACTTTTGACTTTGCATTTCCTTCTCGCACACCTGGTCCTCCAGCCCTTCCTTGAGACTTTGACTGGCCACAGTCTTCCTCTCCTCAGTAAGAACAAGCTGTGTCAGTAAAACGCATCCTGAAAACATAGGGACAGCTGGAACATCAAACCATGGCACAAACCACAACAGCCTCTTCACCTTACGTGTACTTTAACTGTTTTAAAAACAGGTTGAGTGACTGTGGGTTTATTGACAGTAGTTCCCATACCAACATGTGCGTTCTCAAGAGCATCACAGGCAAAAACCTTTTCTTGCGCTCACTCTTGGGGCAGGGTAGCAGCTAATGGGGAACTCTAAAATTGGAAATAAAATGACCTATTTACGAGGAAAGTTGATAGAATAGTATTTAAAGATTTGAGATTGGCTTCACATTGTCTTTCTTACAAAGCTACGGGAACGCTGTGATAAATTCCTATTGGAACAAAACTAGAGAGGCAAAAGGTATGTACAAAAACTGCTGGTTAAACCCCACCTGCTTTAACAAAAATAATCTTTTCTTCTTTACTTGTGGCAAAAATGCAACATTTATTAATAGATTTATACTGATTTAATTAGTTTGAGAGTGGGGTTTGGTGCAGGATGCTAATATGGGTGTACATTTCAGCTGGTTCCTGTTTCTGGTCTAACGTCTTCCTGAAGCCTGCCCAAGAAGAGTTATTAAAAAAAAACGGAACTTCTTAAAAGTGAAGCTTTTTCAAAGACGGATGGATCTGGGTTGTGTATTAGCAGTCCTACTAGGGAATTATTCTCAACTGGCACTACTAAACTTGCCCCATATTCAACAAGACACAGAAATAGGGCACTCCAAGCATATATACAGATGGAGCTGTATTTTTCCCTGGAGCACTGGGGAAAAAATGGCTGTTGTGAAGTTCAACTCAAACAATGCTGGTGCTACTGCCCCAAATAATGAGGCACACAATGTCCACTTGAATTCTTGGATTTACCAGATAAAAAGTAACAGCTGTGCTGTCAAATATCAGTCCCTGAGAAGAACTGTGAGGAAGGAAGCTACATATGTCCTCATGTGCATTTGCATTTGCACCCAGACACAGTCAACAGAATTGTCACACTTACCAAGTTACTCAGTGATTGAGGCAGTAGGGTTTGCGGTTTTGGTGGTTTTTTTTTTGTTTGTTCTAATTAAGTCAGTACTATCCTAATGTGCCGCCAGTTTAAAGGTATTTTGCAATTATCAGCGCAGGAGATAGTTTTTCTCACTACTTTAGTGAACTTTAGCTGCTAGAAAGGGAATAAATGACACAGATATAAGCCACCTTTTACTGGTAGTACTACACCTACTACACCCCTAAAAAGTTTTCCTGTTCATGCATACACTATACAAACAATTGTTATATAAAGCAATACAAAAACATGTAGAAAAAAGCTGGTAAAACATGGATAACCCTTCCCTTCCAAAGTACACACAGTGATGTGAATGTAGCAATTTACACACAGAAAGTTTTCTGCTCTTTTTCCTTTTTAACACCGAGAAAATGGGAGAAGAGGGAAATTACGATGCCCAGAGCATCAGTGGAATCAACAGATTCTGGACAAAAAAATCCAGATCTTTGAAAGCATCCTTTTCCCCTGGATCGTGATTCATCTCTTTAGTCAATTAGGTAAAGTTGGAAAGAAAATTCTAAAATGAACAGGACACGCTTTCATGATTCAGTAGCACATACCAAAGCTTTCCTAAGCGCTTATGCAGCTCTTTTAAAGTAATATTCCGTAGGCTTCTGAAGATGTATACATGCTTTGAAGGGAATTTGCTCTGTGTTAAATGAACTATTGTTTTTCTCTGTTATTAATAAGGGATTAAAGAAATCATTCTCTCTGCTAAACAATACCTAGGGAAAATTCTCACTTTTGCAGTATATTGCATGTAAGTATCATATCAAGCAATATAACACTTGAGTCTTGTTATTCCTAAGTATTTTTACCAAATTTCTGAAGAATTACTCTAAAGGCACAGTTCTGCTTTCTCCTGTAAACCCAGTACCTTACTGTCATCAAATAAACAAAAAGTAAAACTCTGAACTCTCATTAATTATAAACTTAAGTCAAAGGATCTCTTTTTAAAATTAAGGATGGCATGATTTACAGTTGTAATGGATTACTGAAGATTGTTCATCACCAAAAGCAAGCCCATAATTTGTATTGCTAACCCAGAATTTTAATATGAAAAATGTATCCACTTTTTTGTTCATTTTGTCATAATATCAGAACAACCCAGTATTGTGAATATGATTATTTGGGAGATAAGAAAAGGAATGACAAAATCTAGATTTTTGTAGTATATAATTTTGAACAGTAGTTGCAATATGATTTTTTTTATAAACTAGGATGAGTCTTCCAATAGCAGCTGAAATTACAGTTTCAAAACACTGTGCTTGAGCGAAGATTGTAAAACAGCCCTTAAGATCTTCCAATGTGGAGAAGAAAGAGGAAGAAACGAGTTCTATTTTATAGCTGGGAAACTTCTGCACTGTGGATTGAGACTTGTTTCTCAGGAAGGAATGAGATACGTTTGCGGTCTCCTAAAGTTACTGTGTGCAATGCATCTTTTTTTAAAGCTTTGTACACATTTCAGTACTGATTTACCATAATTCTCACTTGATCACAGAAAACAGTATTGGAAGGGCCCTGAGGTGCCATCTTAGTCCAGCATCTAGATTCCTGCAGTCAACCATGATGGCTACGATGACAGGTTACCATTAGGCTATTTTAAAAAATCTTCCCAATCTGAGATATATTAGATGACCGACTCTCTGGAAGCACCTTCCACATTTCTTGGACCACAGAGATAGTTTACATTCCCAACTCAAACAGGACATCTCATTTTTAGATGTCTGAGATGAAAACCAACTCTAATTGACCCACCCCAGGATAGATGAAGACGGCAAGGTTTGTTTCCTCATTGAAGACTGAACGGCAGAATCGTTCTCCCCCTCCATCAAGCTGTACTGTGAAGTATATTATTAGCAGCAGAAGAATCCCAGATAGGAGAGTTCATAGAGTGTGGACTTTGCTCAACTGCACTCATCTTGCCATAAGTAATCAGTATTTATCCTTTGCAAGGATGAAACAGACTGATGTGGAATACTAATTTACCAGAGCAATGCAACCCACACTCTTACAATTATTTAAGTGGAAATAACTTAAAATTTTGGAGATGCAGAAGAAAAAGAGTACCATTTTGGCACATGGCTCAAAAAGAATTACATGAATTATAGATATAACTGCATTTGCTGGCATTCATTCAGTGCTGCTGTTGTATTTCATAATTAAACTTAATTTTATAGAGCTGTACTCTAGTGGTCTAGGTCAGCAGTCAATTAAAGAACAACCCTCTACAGGACAAATGCAATACTCGGGTAAGTGAGCATCATCAGAAATAAGCAGGCCGACTTTTTTGCTCACATAATTTGAATGCCAAGACTACCATATCAACTTCAATGGACTTGCTCCTAGTGGGTGGCAGTACCAGAAAGGACTTTTCCTGAATGAATTGTGAGTCCAGAATTTTGCTAGTGTCTGTTCATTACCTTTTGGCATGGAAACAAATACAAAGAATCAGCCTAGAAATGGAAAGCAAGCAATGAAAAGTTGTATCAAAGTAACACAGAATTTAAGATGGACTTTAGGCAGCCAAACAACAGGGCGCACGTTGAGAACCACGATGTGCCCCTTCAGCAGACTGCTAGGAGAGACAGCCGCCAAAGCTTTTTATTTTTTTAAAGGGGGTGAAGGGGGAAGAGAGAGAGGCGGTTTTGGCAGCTTGAACAAACCTGTTTACCCCGCAACCACAAAGGAACTAACTGCTGGTCAGTTGAAGTCAGAACTGCCTGAGAATCAGTACTGCAGCATGTCGACGAGAGAAAAATCACGCTGTGAATGGTAATAATAGGGACAGTTCTAGATGTTGCATTATGTAGCTCTTCATGTCTTGCTATAAATGCAGTATCAATAGCGCTTGCTAAATCAGCAGGTGTTTCCAGTAGCAAAAATGAGTTCTGCAGTTTAGACAAGACAAACCAGGCATGAATTAACTTATCTCATGATCAAAGTGTACAACAAACTGCTCAGGATTCTGCTGGGTATTCTTTTCATGCTGTAAGCCATATGATCCTATATTCTTCATTTAGCCAAAACTCTGGCTGAAGTCAACAGCAGTTTTGAGTCATTTAAAAGGACTGGGAAGTTACGCACACATCCCTTAGTACGGAAGCTGCACATCCACAGAGAAGGAAAATAACCATCAGCTGCCACAAAAGCTACTTCTTATCGGCACTGTTATAAGACATCTATAAATACGGCTTGATTTACTTAAGAGCTCACCTGGGACCTGTACTTTTTGGACAGGTGCTTGAAAACTAATGTGAAAAACAACGTATCAGTTATCTAAAGCCAATATCTGTATGTAACGTTTTTAATTTGTGCAAACTTACTTTGGCAGAGGCTATCAAAGGGCAGCAAATGGACTGGCATTCAGATACAAAAGGAAGATAAACCAAATACAAAACACTCAATACTGACTGGTCGGAAAGACTTACAATGAAAACACTTAAATGAACACAATTTCAGCTACAACTTCATCCTCTGCTGTGTGCAGGGACATAAAAGCTATGATCTAAAACCGTATGAAGTAACTTGCACTTCTTCAGAAAAAGAAGTCATGTACTACCACAGGCACCGATGTATGTATGCCTTCCTTGGGTTCCTGAGGCTGGTGAGACCAGAAAATGTAATTGCTAAAGTGAAATAAATCCCTGTCAGATACGCAAAACCTCTGCAAAACACTTACACAGCATGAATACAAATTGACATACCAGAGCTATGAGACAATGCTAGAATCAGGGGATATCATTACAACGTTGAACTGTTAATCACAGCTCAAAATAAAACATGTTTATTTCATTGGTAAAATCACAACTGGGGGATCTGCTCTATCTCTTCTAACATTAGGCTGGTACTTATTGCCCTAATGTACATCTTCTGGGCGCTGATAGGTTGATCTTAATATAAAAAACAAACTTCAGTATGATGACTGCTCTTTATGGCTAATGATTAATGCTATCAGGAACTCAAACACTGATATCCACAGTAGCTGCCTGCCTGCCCATATCAGTAATAATTTCAGTAACTTTTTAGGAAGAGGCACCCACGTTTAAGAAGTTTACACTACAGTGGTCCTAAGCAGAAGCCAAATAAAAAGAAATAAAATATTTAAAACTCATGCCTCGCTGTTACTGAGGGATTTAAAAATAGAAAGACTTGGAACAAAGATACAGGAGATTTTCGGTTCAAAAAGGGGAGTCCAGGAAAAATTGAGATGGCCATGAAAAAAACATGCTGATTAAAAAATAATTACGTCACGGGTTTCTCAGGATCTTACCAAACCCCCTCCAAGCCTCCACCCCGGCTTTCACCCCTCCCCGCTCCCCCCAGCCCGGCCGGC